>NC_090938.1:200486590-200786590 GCF_040938575.1 Ambystoma mexicanum
AGGTTTGATTGAGCCGATGGACATATGGCAGCGTATATTCTCCAGCTCAAAATTGGCCATCAGAGTGGCAATTGTACAGTTCTTGGATTCAATCTATCCTGAATGAAAGCTAATTTTGAAAATAGATTGTGTAATTTTATAGGCAAAATATACGCCAAATGTATGTGAGTTTTATTACTTGTGATATATCCTTGGGGAAAGTCATGATTTTATAATTTTGTTTTTCGATGGTGTTCAGATGTTTTGTTTTATGTGTATATGATAGAAAAATGTAACTTAATTTGTAAGGTTGATTTTATCAACTAATCAAATAAAAAAAATAAAAAAAAAATAACAAAGCAAACCAACACAGATGTTATGCTACGCAGTCATGTCCTCCATGACTGCTGGCCATCTGAGTGGCAGCCTGATGGAATGTTGATGTAAGATTGTGTGAACGTTCTGTGTGTGTCAGTTGGGTTGAAGCTGAGGTGTGAGGATGGCCAGTGGGTGGTCAGAAGTATGTCTCTATCCTAACCCCAGTCCTGTCTCCTTGTACCTAGACTGCAAGTAACTGGAACTTGTAAATAGTGTACATTTGTATCAATAAAGCTACCCTGGAACCCATCAAGCGTCTCTACAGGTGGTCCGTGTCAGAGCGACTGTTCAGGTCTTTATATCAAGTACCCCTCAGTTTACAAGAAGAGGCACAATTCTATTATCAGATTCCAACCATATAATACAAATAGTGCTGCCACAATATTATATCAAAGGGGAAGCCATGATATACCGAGAGTACATCTAGCAGAACCATCTGATCTACGTGTTGTCTTTACTCACTGATTATGCGGCCCGCCAATCCATAAGTGCTGATTCCCACCCAACCAGCCCCTTGCTTTGAATCCTGTTCCTTTCTGCTCCCCTACAACATCTGCTCCTTACTCATCGTTATACCCCAACGGGCTCTCCACCGCTTCCCCAGACCCTCCACCACATCACTCAGCCGCTCCGCCTTCCTAGTTCCTGCATGCTCACCTTACCTCTCTTATTGGAGTGCCTCCTCCCCGTTCACTGCCTCCTCAGCAATTGGAACAACTGTGTAGCGTTCTATAATCCAGTTAGAATCTGGAATGTGAGCGTGGAATAAGGAGTGTGGATAATCAGTGAAGTCATTTGACAAAGGCTTCCTGTGTGTGATGCCGGTGGGGGCTAACGTTTAAGCTGAATAAAGTATTGACTTATATCAAGTGCAAGTTGTGATCCTTTCACACTGCCTGACTTCAGGGCAAAGACAGAAGACCATCCCTTCTAATTCCCTGTATTCCTCCTGTAGTGGTGTCGGCTGGCCCAGACGGCAGTGATTCTCTTTCTGGTGCAAGAGATTCAGCGACTATGTCTAAGACCAAGCTGGGTGACCCCATCTTGGGCCAGTAGAACTGCCATCTTTGTCCAATGCAGCCTCATATGGCCATTGATGTCATCTTTTGCCAGTTAAAGCCTATTGTGCCCAAGTGCTGCATCATATATCCTAGCAGTGCCATATTATGCCAGACTAAGCCTCATAGACCATGTATAGTTATCAAATTTAAGGTAGAGCCCAAGTGCTATTATCGCATGTCAAGTGCAGTTAAATCACCCAAGAGCTGCCAGTTTATGTCAGGTAACACCTGATATGCCATTTATAGTCACATGCCCTGGTGTTTTCATCAGATAGCAAATGATTGTTCTGTTGCCTACGTGCAGCCTTCAGCCACTTGATTAGCCTGGCCCCTTGCAGTGGCAAATGTAAACCAACGGGTTCTGTAGTCAGGATTGGTTCTGTAGTGAGGGCCCGGAAAGGATATGGAAGTGAAACAGGTGCGAATGTCGAGTATCGTGCATTTTTGGGGTAAGTGATTTCGCTAGTTGGCTGGAAAACTGAATGGAATAACTGATCTCAATTTGAGGAGTTAATGAAAATAAGGCCCTACAAAGAAAAGTGACTTGCCCAGAATCACATTATTTGTTTGAGTGGAGGAGCTAGGATTTAAAACCAGGTGTCCTTTTTTTCGCAGTCTTCCATATACCAAGTAGACCACATTTCCTTCTATCTAATCTTTACTTTTAGATCACCATACCAATATTTCTGCATAGTTTGTAAAGACGGCCTGGGAAGTCCCTAAAATTACATAGAGATTCTGGTATTAGATCAAGCTAAACACAAACACGGAAATAGACAAAGTGCAAGGTAAAACCCAGCTTTACTGATGTCAAAATAAAGAATGGACAGCATACAAGCATACATGTCTCGAAACTCTCAAAGGGCTCATCGAAAACAACAGCTTTTAAATTGATCTTTCATCATAATTAACATCATACAATAGCAAAACCTACTGGGTGAGGGGATTGGATAAGGGATTGACTACATATACATTCTATAAGTGTTACAGCACTGATTGGGTAAAAATCTGATGGCTCCTCAGTCCACCTCTAAATTAATAACAGTAAAATAACCTAAGAAGTACTGGGTGGCCTAGCATTGGTTTTGATTGGTTGGCTTTGTACTGACTAACCTTGGGGAACAGACAGATCGTAAAGACATGAGTCAGACAGGAGTAGGGGGAGGGACGTCCATGGACTGCTTTCTTTTTAATTAAAGAAGACACCATCCCTTATTCCTAGGCCATAAGCCAAAGTAATGTCCTATCTTTGTAGTTGCTAATGAATAGCAGTGTTCTTCAATTATGGGTCATGTGTGATGAGGCTGTGTTTGGATTAATTTCACCCTGCATTTATTTGGATTCTAGGTAATATTAGTGCAAGTGTTATGGCTCCTTTTACCACTGGGGACACTCCAGGGTTATCCATCATGGGGCCTTCTTAGGTTTATGATTTGCTCGCATCTGGCTTACAGTGGTTTGTTGCGCTCTTCCAAAACTTTATTTAGATGGGGGAGTATTCTTATGGCCTGGGAACTGTTATCATGTGCCTTTTCTGCAGCATTCAGATGCCCCCTCATTTCTCAGTAACCTTGGCTTGGGTTGCTAGCTACCGTCCGAGCTCTGCATGGATCTGTATTTCTGTGATTTAAGCATCTTAAATTCTCGTGAAGTTTTGAGGCCTTTTATTAACTTGAAAGCGTGCTGTGGCTTCAATTTTGGAAAAGATGGTTGCCCATTACTATTGTGTTTTTTATGTAAGTGAG
Source organism: Ambystoma mexicanum (assembly GCF_040938575.1). NCBI lineage: Eukaryota > Metazoa > Chordata > Amphibia > Caudata > Ambystomatidae > Ambystoma > Ambystoma mexicanum. Next base: position 200,489,754 of record NC_090938.1, read on the forward strand.
CTATATTTGTGTGTCGTTCATGTTGCATTCTGCACATATATTGCTTAATTTAGTATTCTTCATGTCTTAATGGATGCCATGTTAATATTCCTCATGTATAAATGCATATTTGACCTATTGTGTGATTCCATTATGGTGAGTGTATATTTGCTTTGTGTCTAATGCTTGCACATGTAATGTCGCAACATTAGCTTGGTTTTGCTTGTGCCATCTTCAGCTTAAATTGTATCCATCTCCTGCTATACCTGGCTGGGATATGGGCGGTAGGGTTGTCTTAGTGAGTAAAGCTTCTCACCTGGGCGATATTGGGCCGCGGGAGGGGCAGTAGCCATGGATGACATTTTCATCTGCCTCTCAACAATTAGCATATGTTTAATAAAGTGAATTTACAAAGTACCAAATCATTTTCTAAATCAGCCTGAAAATGTAAAAGAAATCTTTATTAAAACGTGTTGGGTAAAACATGTATTATTTGTTTTCTTGTTTTCTATGCAGCACATGCAAACAATCATAAATCTTTTTAACACTGTAATTAAGATATTAATGTTATCGAAAACTGTGTAGAGAATGTTTCATCATTGTAAGTGTGAGAGGTTGAATTGTTCCTGTTGGGATTCAAACCTGTGATGGGCTGCAGGATAAATATGCAAGCAGCAAGCATTTAACTCACAGGGCTATCTCCATCCCTTCTTCATATTGTACAAAAAGAAGGTAATTTCTGAAACTTTCAAAAGTTCATAGAAATAAAAGTCTCATTGGTAAAACCTGAAATGCACACTTTTTCCAAGTTACAAAAACAGGTCTTTCTCGTCATCTCTCTCCCACACTCATTCACACAAACACACACAAAAGAATCACACATATACATTGAAAATATACAGAAACACAAGCCCTATCTTGGAAAATGTTGAATTTCCCAATGCCAAAGGGTAAAGCTCACAATCCTGCGGTAACATTTTAGGGGGAAGGGTCCTAATAAACAAGCAGTTTCAATTTGAAAAAGGTGAGTAGGAAGGCACACATTTATATTGTTTATTTCAGCCCAAAAATGCTTTGCAACTGAGTGAGACTTTTCTTTATTGCATGTAAGTGTGAAGGGCAGTAGGACAGGGGTGCTAATGGCAGTGCCAGGGCTATTAAGTAAGTTGCCTGGGGAAGCATCGCCTAACCCTAACTATCCTTATCTGATGTCCACGGGTTGGGGCAGAGTGAGTATAATCAGCAGGTATAGTGAGGGATGATTTGTACTGTGATGTGGGTGGAAGGGAGTAAGATGGACAGATACTAAAGGATTAAGAGGTTGGATAATATTTAAGACAGTGCAGGGCCACTAGCAACCAAGGAGGCAGGGTACCCACCCATGTCAGTGGATGATGCACTTCAGGGCAGTGTGGAGAGGATGCACTTGTCACACTATCTTGGTCCCCGTCCTTTGTCATCCAATCAACAACACTGGTGACCTTGTAAGAAAAGGCCTTGCAGTTAAATCGCCCTTGTGGTTCAGCATTGCATGGGGTTCCACTGCCCAGCGGTGAAGTTAAAAGAAAGACAATTGTATTTCCTTGAGCAGGTTGAGTGGGTGGGGTCCCTTTAAGAGAAAAAGCCACCTGTCGGAAGTCAGGGTTTTCTTTTTCAACAAAGCCACTCACAAGTCCCACGCACATTCGCGAGTCGCAAGTCTACCATAACTAATGGAGTTAGAGCTTGCCATCTGTGAATTCCTCTGTGAAAGTGTTTTGAAGGTGAGGAGGGAAACCGAGACTGACCCGGACATCAATACCTCAATGGCCACCACCGTAACCATGCAGGTCAGTAACCAGGGGTGTTGATAGGTCTGGGAAAGATCGGGGGTTTTGCTAATGTCAGCACTCGGGCTAGTTAGCCTTATGTTTATTGCACCTGTGCTTCTATCCGGGACTACAACCAAAAGACCTGGGGCTATAGCCCCTTCAGCACCCCGCTAGCAATGCCTCTGTTAGCAACCCAGTACAGAGTCAAGATCCCAGAAGGCGGGCCTACACTTTATGGGTCGGTCCATCTCCCAGCCCAAGTTCTACACACATGTGTAAACCACTCAGTAATGGAGCAGCTGCAGCGCTCAGGTGCCGTGCAGCCTTTGCATGAGACCTAGAACCTGGAGAGGGCCCCGTTCTGCATAAAAGGTAAAAGGACTGGACTTCGGTCAGAGGGTGACACTGGACACTGTTGGAGAAGAGGGTGGAGTAAAGCGAGGGAGAAAGAGACGGAGATAACATCAGAGGTGGGGGAAGGAGGAACGAGGAGCATTTAATTTACTAACACATTGTGGAGGAAAAATGAAGATTCGTGTAATGAGTTTAAACATAGTCTGAAAAGCAATTGTAAGTGAACTCAAATGAAAAATGTGAACAATATGTATTCATTAAGCCAGTCTGTATAGTTAGATAGAGTCCATTTTGTAATCATATATGTTAGGTTATGTTATGGTATGTTATTGTGCATTTGTATAGCACCTTATATACCATTGGTATGATCTCAAAGCACTGTGGGTTAAATGCCCTTGGGGACTGTAGTCCAGGTCAGTGGATAGAGTATGGTAGTATATAGTGCCTGTGTGCACTCAATATGTGTGCAGCCAGTGCGGTTTGCACAGTTAGCATCTGCATTCCAATGCTCGGTGCGATGATCAGTGGAATGTGTGCAGCAAGGTAATTGGCCTCTGAATCTGCATTCTGGCAGCAGTGGAGCCTATGTATGAGCTTACGTGTGCAACTAGGCCAATTTTATTCATGGGGTATAACTGTGTTCCAAAGACTGTTGAGGTGTTCATGGAGTAGTGTTGGTATGTGTGCAGCTAGGCTGCATTGATCAAGCAGTATAGCTGCATTTTTATTCTTAGTCAGTGTAAAGGAGAGAACGAGCATATTGGTATGAGTGAGTGTCTGTGCTTAATGGTGAGAGACCCCTATTCTTGGTTAATTTCCAGAACCCGTTGAGCTGACCGTGTCTGTACTGGTGGTTCGGGGTGATCGCTCGGAGAGAAAAAATCTCTGACTAGTGCAGAGTATATTGCAATTACCAATTTAAAGGGTCCGGTGAAGGCATCATGAGTCAGGCACAGACAAAAGGTTCAAGTTATTTCAACAAAGTTGCATTAACTCAAGAAGGCAGGATGGAGTAACGCCAAAGTAAAACGTCTGTCTGTGTCCATAACCTATACTTGCCCTGACAACTAACTGCATACAATGTGTGGGGGTGTCAGCATCCCTGGCAGCACTTATGGATTCCTTTGCACTCTCATCTCTGTCTCCCCCTCCCCTTTGCCCTTGGCACTTCTCGCCCGCCGCCCCGCCCTTGCACGATCTGAATGTCACAAGGCTTAGTAAGATAGTTGTTTTGCCCTCTTTTGTCTTCCCTTCTTTGTCTTCTTGCACCTAGAAACACTTGTGTAGAGGCGCATTTTAAATGACTTATCATATCATATCAAAATGAACAGAGTTCAAAACAAAGCTCAGAGCTTCTTCTAGCTCTTTGACTTGTGATCAGCTCCCCTTCCCAAGTTCAAAGTAGTTAATCAAGCACAGGGTTCCTGTCCCCAAGAGTTCAAATCTTCAATCTTTCAAACAAAACAATAATGGGGGTTTCTTCCCCAAGAGTTCAAATCTTCCAGCTTTCAAAAACAATACAGCAAGGTATTTGCCCAACACAAGGTTCTTTTTAGGTGTTTTCTAGTGGCTTTTCTATTCAGGGGGAACCCGGTCTAGAGGCAGTTGTCAGAGCACATGGCCCAACCCTTAACGGTCAGGCAACCGGTACCCCTCCTTTACTGCTTTGCCATTAACACCAGTCCACTGCTTCTCCTCAGCAGTGAGGCCTGCTTCAGTTGCATGTGTCACACTCTCCTGACACTGTAATGTGGCTTGGATGGCCATAATGCACTTGTTACACTTGCTTATGTTCCCTTGTCTTTTGCCAATGCGTGTTTCCTCATGATATACAATTCTTTGCACTTTCATGGCTTTGGCCAATGCTGTATTTCTCACATCATGCATACAACACTTTGTGCTCTCTTGGCTTTGCTATCATTTGGTTCCAGTTACTGCAGTTTATCATTTCAATGCAGTTCAAAAACTTCCTTTCAGAAAGATTCACAATCTTTCTTTCACTCCTCTCAAGATGCAAGAGTGTTCCCAACTTGCTTTCATTTGGTTTGGTACGCAAAATCCCTTTAGATCTGCTTTAACTTGCTTTCATTTCGTTCGGTTTTCAAAATACCATTAGATCTGCTTTAACTTGCTTTCATTTCGTTCGGTATTCAAAATGCCTTGCTTTCCTTTTGTTTCGGTATTCAAAGTGCCTTATCTTTGTTTTAACTTGCATAGAAATCTGTGTTTTCCATTTATATTAATTTCCAGAGCTTTATTTCTATGACCGCCTGCCAGCTCAGTGTTCCCCGCTTCTGGTTTCACTCAGCGGTCAGACTTATGGCTCTTTGCAAGGTACTCCATAGCCACGGGTTTCTTTTTCTCAGTGCCGTTTTTTGCGTCTTCTGCCAGCGATCTTCTGTGGCTCGCGCACACCCAGCAGTACTAACTCTGTAATGCAGGACTCACACCACCGTTTCCCTCAGTCTCGCTAGCGTCCTTCTTGTGGATTGCCACCGGCCACCTGCTTCCTGTACCTTCACTTCCCGCTGCATACGCTCTGCACTTTTTGATGGGTCTTGAGCACTTCTCCTGCCACAATGCCTCACCGGAGCGGTCTGCCTGCACCCAGCAGTTATATGGCGTTCGCCCACAGCTGATTCCCTTTCTTTCTGGATTCAAGCTTTTAACGCTCCCGCATCCATTCTCGTACCAAAAAGGACTAGATCGCTCACCATTAAAGCGGTAGTCCGGTTTTGCTTGTTGTCCTCCTCCTCCTTTCACAAAGTGAGGATATGTTGTTCTAGTTGTCCTCTTCTTCGTCGCAGTACCCAAATTACTTTGATATGTGTCTGCATTAGTAAAATGAGGATGTGTTGTTCTAGTTGTCCTCTTCTTCTTCCCAGGGGCAAACTGGTGTGTTTTGGGGAATGGTTGAGGGGAATCACAGGCAAAGGGCTGACAAAAACCTATAAAGGCTTGAGGGATGGAAGGTTTATTGTGAAAGGCAAATGGGGGGATACTCTTGGGGAAGAAACTCCTGTTATTGTTTTGTTTGAAAGACTGAAGATGTGAACTCTTGGGAAAGGGACCTCCTGTGCTTGATGAAGTACTTTGGACTTGGGGAAGGGGAGCTGATCAAAAGTCAAGAGCTAGAAGAAGCTTTGAGCTTTGTTTTGAACACTATTCATTTTGATATGATATGGTAAGTCATTTATAAGGTGGCTGTACACTAGTCTCACCTAAAGATGTCCTCTCCCCACTCCCCAAATCTCCTCCAGCCGGTGACCCTCCCTCGCATATCCACCCCAGGGTCGGGATCCAAAAGCGATGGCCTTTCCCTGGCTACGCAAGAAGAGGATACCGGGGGGAAAAAGTGAGGAAGCCCTCAGTTTCCTCACAGTCCTTGTTTCTGAAGCTCAGTTGTAAGTGCCAAAGGGCCCATTTTCCGGGTCCCAGCTAATTGTTTATAGCGGATGAATGGGTATTCCTAACAAGCTTATGGTTTGAGTTGTGTAATTATATTGCATCAACGTTGTCCCTTCCGAGAGCAGGAGTGCTAGAGTGCTGGCTGTTTGGAGTACATAATGCCAGGAGATAAGAGCAAATACAACGACGCATAGTTGCTATAGCGCCTTCAGTGAGGAGTTCATTGCATTATTTGTAGGTAGACCAGGGTGACCTGACTTGATCAGATACTGCCTTCTGTACCCTTCTGCTGACATAATCTTGCCTAATCATAATATTTGAAACATAAGTGCTATTAGGCTCCGCAATAGTGGTTCTGTGTGTTACTTCACAGATAGGTGAAGCTTGTCAGAGGTAAGCAAGAATAGGTCCAATAGTATTTGACTGACAGAGGAGTCTACGATAGTGGCTCTGCGTGTTAATTCCCAGATAGGTAAAGTTTGACACAGGTTAACAAGAAAAGACTGAATCGTATTTGACTGACACAGGAGCTATCAGGCTCAGGATTGTAGTTATGCGCAGTAGTTTGCAGATAACTTGGTATGACAGCGGTTGGCATCTCCTGGTGCTTATTTAGGGGAAGATAATGTTTAAGCTCAATTGTGGAGGAGAACATAGGTGTGGTTGGGCTCTAGTTTCGAGTCAGTGTATTCAATTCGAGGATGATAGATACAGACAGAGATCTCCTGGTTTTAGAGCGTGGTGCATGTTTGGTTGGTTGACAGTGAGCAGGCCTGGTTATAGCGTACGATTATAGTGTTGTTATGTCTCGGGTTTGGAGTCAAGGGCATTTAAGAATGGAGAGCAGTGGGGGCATGGTCAGCTTGATGGCTCAAGGGGGGCTGCTAGGCCATTGTGGTTGAGCCAGCAGCTACCTAGCCCAGAGCAGACGAATCCCTTGAGTCGGCTTCCGTGACCTGACTGTTCCTACTTTTCCATGATAATGCCATTCTAGCAAGCTTCTGTGAGCAGACTGTTCCTACTTTTCTGTGATAATTCTGTTCCAGCCAAATTCTGCCCATATATGGATGTTTTATCGGCCTTAGACAGTCCCTTGCATGGTTTAGGGAAAGAGCCAGGTTTTCAGTGCTTTACAGAAAGCCACGTAGTGTTGGTTTGCGAAGAATGTGGGCAGGCAGTGACACACCAAAAGCAATATTTCACTCTCACGCTACCTACCTGTAACCTAAGCACTTTTTGGAACCTTGCGCGACTTTCAAGGAGGATATTTTCACATTCAACTGAACTGTTTCAAATGACTAGTTACTAGAGGATATGCCTTAGCTGAATGATGAATGAACATTTGTGTTGATATTTCTTGAGTGCATCAAGAGTGACCTTGGCCCCCCAAGGCTTGCCCAGCTCCTCGGGGAGATCTATGGTACTAAATGGAAGGAGTAAAACCCTTCCTAGTGAAATCATAATATATTCCTTTTGTTGCAAAATATTCTATGTATTAGAGAACCTTCATAAATGATTTTACTGGAGTCGGGGGGTTTAACACAGCTTCGGTGTTGGTTGGGGATTGTACCCTGTCTCTCTCTGTGTTTATCCTGCAGTGCTGCTATTAAAAGATTGACCGAACTAACATCGCCCAAGATTTGAGTCCAAGGTTTGATTTCATTCCCCTCAGATCCATCCTAGAAGATCCACGGATGAGCCCCGTCAGGCACACTCCTGGCCCAAAGAATGTAAGATGCTTGCATTAATGGCATCTCTCTGTTGGGAGTCCCCTGAGTCAGGGAGCCTCTTTGCAAACAGGAGGGAGATTCGGTTTTAATGCGAGGTTGGTACGCCTTTGTTATTTTTTTTTGTGTCTAGTTATTGTTACTGCTATTTTGGATCTTTTAAAAGATCGTGCTTCAAAACCCTGCCTGGTCAGGGGACAGCCATCGGTAGTAAAAGCACAAGATGGAGTCAGTATTCATGTATGAACAATTTTTGAAAAAATATAAAGAATGAGTTCCATCCACAATTCAACCTCACAACTCTCCTCTCTGTCGCACAAGATAATATAACTGTGAAAAAGGGATTTACACAGGCCCAATGGCATTGAATACTGCTGAAAAGTGATAGATTTCACTTTCTATTTGCCCATCCGTTCTCAACCCAATTCAATTGTGCAGCCATAGATATATTGTTTCAGCCAGTGTGACTTTGGTGAAGACTTTCATTTTAGCTATTTCTATCCTACGAAAGGAATTTGATCAGGTGAGTGTGTGTGTGTGTGTGTGTGTGTGTGCATGCGTGCGTGCTTGCGTGTGTAGTGAGAGAGAGAGAGAGAGAGAGAGAGAGAGAGACTGGTGTCTGGCTCACTGCAATGTTGACATAATGGGTGAATAAAATGCTACTGCGTGGGGCACGGTTACTGGTTATTGAAAAGCAGCTGTCGGTTGGGGCAGAACTGTGTCTTGGCACTGCAGTGTAGAGTGTAGTTACTGAGCGGTCAATTATGAGCTGAGTCGGGTCTGGCAGTGTCTTGGCACTACAGCGCCATGCATTGCAAAGAAGCATCACAGACTTCCTTAATATTTAACGCTCTTGAGAAAGGGAAAAAGTCAGTCAAAGCAAGTGCCCTTTGCCCCCTAAGAAAAGACCAGCTCAGTTCATGCACAGAAATGATTTGCCCAAAACTTGCACATATATGAATAAACAGCACTCTTTCACACATGGTGATGTCAGATAACAGTAACGGCCCACCGCCCAAGTTAAGGCCCTGAATGAAGGGAGGGTCTTTTATCACAAGCGGCTTTGCTACTACCAGCCCAGTCGTTCATATCACCATTAGCACCCAAGCACCCACGTCACTGACACATGGATGCTAAGGGCACTTCAGATAAAAAATAGGAAATAGACCTCACACAGCAGTTCCATGACGCTGCTGAACTTGGAAAGTCTGTTTTCTTTGTTGATGATCAAGAAGTAATGAAGCAAGAAAAGGGACTTTAGAAGTGCAACTGCTTCAAGACCTATTGCGGAAGGTCAGTTTCGTATTTTTTTTATTATTATTTATTTACAATATATACAATACATAGAATACATCAGCAACAAGCAATATTACAGTAACACAATGTACAAAAACAAAAATTAAAAAAAGTCATTAAAAACGTTACAGATCTTCTCATATGATGTCAATTTGCCTTTCAGTTTATATATTAACTTCTCAGTCCTTGACAGGCCATGCATTTCCTGTATCTACTCCTCGAAGGAAGGAGGGACCCGCCCTTTCCAACCACGGAGAATCAGCCTCTTGGCCACAATGAATGCGCGGAAAATCCACTTTTTGTGGGCAGAGCTGACATCATCCAATCCAGAATCATCACCCAAGATCACCGTCCTAAAGTCTAGGGCAGGCCTTCCTCCAACAATCCTGACACACACATCACAAACCTCACTCAAAAATGTCTGACCCTCACACAACTCCACAACATGTGTTCCAACGACCCAACTGCCTGAACGCAACCCCAACAGTCAGTACTGTCAGACATGCCTCTTTTATGAAGTGTTTCAGGACACCAATACACACGATTCAGAATTTTGATTTGTCTGGACCGTTCACTAAGATTCAGCGAACACAAAGAGTCATTACCACACATACTCTGCCAATCATCCATATCAATCTCTGAACCAATCCTCTCACTCCAAACTCTCCGTAAATTGTCATTATTCCGATAATGTGATACAATGAGTTTGTAAAGTCTACTGGCCAGACCACCACTCTTCTCATTGGAATCAGTCAAAAACGCACTCACATCCAAGGAGTCGGACCAGTCCACTTCACCCACAGCCTTCTTTAGGCGCATATAAGCAGAGTCTGATAAACCATCAAAATTCCATCTCTCTCTCAGCTCAGCAACCATCAACCACCGGTCTTCATTCCCCAAATCAGAGACCTGTTTAATATCCATCAAAAACCAATCAGGCCAGAAAATTGTCCTTGAATTATCCCCAATCCCAGGATTCAACCAAATAGAGGCACTCCTACACTTAAATGCGTCCCGACCCAGCAATGACAGAACTACAGTTCACGAATTGCGCAAAAATGACGTTGCCAACAAATTACCACCCGGAACCTTTGTATTAGTGGTCAACAAGGCTTCCGGACCCAGCGGCCCATTTTGTATACTGATCTAAAGCACCCTTAGCAGCTGTATGTCAGCTACGTGGGTGCTAAGGGGATGGGGGAGTTAGGGAATGGGGGCCAGCTGGGTACAACACGGGCTGCTCAGACCTCAGATGATGCTAGTTAATATAGCCTGTGTTACGAGATTTCTGATTAGCTTGCACCCCACCCCCCTTCGGATTGCTAATGATATTTATAACACACTCCAGCGACTGGGCAATGGCAATGGGTCATTCCAACCCAGGGACCACTCTTTGTATCAATGCCTGTGGACGCAGCACGGCAAGTGCCCAGAAAGCAAAGAGGTAGCATACGAGGTGAGTGCGGTGCAAGGGGTATAGGCAACTTTTGAGGTCAGTCGTTTTCCTGTCTCTTTTACTCCCTAAAATTAGATGAATACTCCCTGAAAATAAAGACGGGAAGTGACTAGCAAGTGGCTTACCCTTGTTGCTGCCTCCACCGCTCTGTTTGTGTTCAGGCCATCACCAGCGCATGCAGTACAAAAGAGCGCTAATATTTCGTTATGCAAAAGGAGGGCTTGATAGATCTTACATTTCTGGGAATTTCTGGGCTCAAAGAAAGGATGGGTTACAGTTAAAATATCGGCTTTTAAAATGACAGTGAAGTTACTCCTGCCTAGAAATACCGCAATCAGACAAAAGGATGTCTTTAACTCGAAACACCATGACGCCGAACTTCCAAAAGTAGGGTGTAATTGACTCCCACCTCAACATTGTATCTGAACCCCGGACACGGGCGCGAAGAATTATATTCTTCCAAATAAATGAACGTAACAGCTGTACGAAATCTGAAATACCAAGCCCCTTCCCTAGGGTCGAACTATAATTAGCTCACGATTGGAACTGGCAATTCGTTCCTTTTGTGGCTGACTGTTAAGTACCCAATGGGGTGTTTTCTGATTAAAAAAAAAATGTATTGCAAAATGTAGATTTTAGAGAATATTTGTTTGGTAACTCTTGATCTAAACCACTGGCTGCACGGTAAAATAACCCAAAATGATCCACTTGGGCCAGAAAGCCCACTTTCAACAAAAAAGCTGCCCTAATTAGCATATGGAACCCTGAGTGCAGACGAGACTGAAATTCCCTCAACCAAGTCGTCTGCAAGACCACTGCCCAAACTTGTGACAGCCCCTGTTTATAGTGGCTGCCCCAAAGCCAGAGCATCTCCAGACATGAAACCGAAGCCTTGCGTCTTTGGAATGATATTGACATGGAAAAATAACATGACCCTCAACAAATAACATGGCCCTCAACACGCCCAGTTTCTTTTGGTGCGACCACAGTTGGCACTTAATGAATCCTGCGGCAGAGGATAAACGGGCCTTATCAAGGTAGCTCTGCACGAGAGCACGTGCAATTCTGGACGGCGTTAGCACTGCAGAATACATTGCCCCAGTGCGTGTGGATGTGTGCATTTTCCAATGCATGTTTGAGCTATGGTAGGTTGAGCTAGAGTGAATGCTGCTCTGCATTTATGCTGAAGCTTCCTCTTATACCGCGCACTGTTGCCACCTGCGTGCTCTGCCAGCTCGCAGTGGCAAGGTTTCTGCATTGTGGCCCTGATGGGTGTTTTTTGGCAGGGGCCTGCTGGCATGAGCCATTCCCAAATGACAGCCACTCCCAGGGTGTAACGTGTCTTGCCAGCTAAGTACTGGGTGTGTTGTGCATCTGTTCCTCGGTAAGACTCCATCCTCAGCACCAGACGCTGTGTACTATAAATACCGGGCCGTGCGTCTTGTGCACGTGTTTGTGCTCAATGCGTTATGACTTCAGCGCTCAGCGTGCATTGGAGAGGGGCAGGGCATTGGGAATAGAAACCTGCTCCCTCGGCCTTCTGACTCAACTACGTTGGGAAAGAGCTTCTCCCCACACCATCAGTCCCCTGGAATCTGGGCCTGCCGCTCCTCCCAGCTGTTCCTATTCTGGGGTCGAAGTGCTTGCAACAGTGCAACCGGGAGTCTGAGTACCAAAGTGGATGGGTGGGAGGTGGAATTTAACAGAATGGTGAGAAAATTCTCTTTGTATAAAGGCGAGTAGCTCAGCTAGTTCTTAGGGATCCCTTTCCAAATAGCTGTACAAGCAAGTCCCGGCATACAGGGCTTTAAGTGGGCTGGGGCTAGCCAGGGTCAAGCCCCGGCAGGTTCCCAAAACTCTGGTCGAGCCAGGGCCCTGTCGGGGCTCCCTCCCCACCAGCAGCAAACGACACTTTGTCGCTATCAAGCCAGTGTCACAGCCACTGTGCTTTTTCAGAGTTGCTGGAACGTCTTTTGTTTTGTTCAAGGAACTGCTTGAAGTGACAGACTTCATGTTTCAAACGGTCTATTGAATGAAAAAGCCGCATATCAAATTCCGATCTACCGCAAGCTGTCGCTGCACTTTTTCTCTCTCTGCCTCACGCTCTTTGTCCCTTATTCACAGAGCGTTTTCCAATGGGGTTTTGCCATTATAAAACGCTTCTGTGAATTATGCCCAAATTAGTTGTGTTTTCAGGGGCACATTTGCTAGAGCCACCACAGTCGTTGCTGACAGCAGTGTGACCAGAGAACAAACACAGATAACTTGAAGGAGTGGTGGGGCTGTGTTTTTTAATGGTTTAGGTGGTTACATTTTTTTTTTAATGGTTATGGTTTACGCAGAATGAGAGCAGCATCAAGCGGGGCATGTCCAAGGTGGGGACTGGCCCGATACTTGGAGCTGTACACAGTCATTGAGTGTGTCCTGCAGGAAAGTTGCAATCACATTGAGGGAACATTGTCTGTATATGAGAGGTGAAGAGGATGCATAGAGGGTACATGACTTCAGGTGGAGATCTGACAGACTTTGTAAGGGATCAGAAGACCAGCACAAGGTGTACACCACAGTTTGTTTCAATTTTTTGTTAACTATTACTGTTTGCACATACTGTAAAAAATGCACAAGTTGCACAGCAATACCAACCAAACAGCGACAGCCCACAAATTAAATATTGCTCTCAGAAGAGGCAGATCGTTGATTTTAATCTAAGCACAACACTTTCCAAGAAGGAAGGATATTTTGTGTGACAAAATGGAGTGTGTATACTTAGCAACAGAAGCTATTCATTCAATTGTGGTTACATTGTAAACTAGCACTTTTTACAATTTTACAATTTTCATTTCTAACAAGCATGTCTGGTATATATTGCAGACTTATGGCCTCATCACGAGTCTGGCAGTATCCCAGCGGTAATACTGCCGGCATACTGCCAGCACAAATAACACTACCGCTTCTCGTTCCAGCGCTATTATCGCCAGATCAGGAGTAGCAGTTGGGCCGTTATTGCCCATTCCCCATTGGGTCGCAATGGGATTTTCATGGCGCAATTAGCGCCGTGCGAATAGCGCCCAAAATGGGCAGAACGCAAGACGTTTACCCCCAGCAAAAAGCTGGAGGTAAAACTCCAAACTTTCTGCCCATCCCATAATAGGGTCAGCCCTTAAATGCAGTGGTAATAGAGACTTGTGATGAGGCCCTTAATAGATGGGATAAAGTACCCCCTACCCTAAATTATAAGCACACTGCAAGTCACCAAGGAGTTCCGTGAAGCAATAGAGAAATGAGGCCGATGGCCATGTTCCTTTATGAGGTCAGGGAACTCCGAAGTGAATTGCAATAGCCTTTTTAAATACGGATGGAGATGCTTGATTCTTTCTAATACATGGCCACACACTGTCAACCCCTCTCAAAACTGGCCTCTTGCCTAACGTATTATAAGAAATCTTCCAATTGCGGATACATAATTGAGTAATCCAGAATCCGTTGGGATTGCAAAAAATACTAGGCAGCTTCTGATGTGTTGCAAAAAAAAAGAGTTTAAGCAGTTTAATAAAATACATCAAAACACGTTTTTGTTTTTCACTTTAAAGTAAGCAATAGCATGCTGATTCTAGCTCTTATGTGTTAAACTCCAGCAGTGCTAATAATTACCACACTGGTATAAACAGTCCCCTATCAGTTAATGGCTATAAAGTGTCGCAGAAGGCGATTTTGCAAGAAAGGAATTTCTAAAGCTTCCTCTGATTTAATTAAGTGCTGCAGTGGCATCTGAACTGTTGCTCTGTGCTGGTTCAAGAAGCAGGCATTGTAACATCACAACTGAACCATACAACGAATTGAAGAGCAGTAGCAGCGTCATTTTCTTATTACAGGTCAGTAGTGAGGTCACACCTAGCTTGTAATAAGAACATGATTTACAGGATTGTATAATGGTATTGCAGGCTGCCATGCGTTACAGGAACATTACAATTGTCCTACTGAGCAAATTACATTATCAAAATCTAGAATAACAATTTCAATGTGTTTCTGATTCAGGGTTATCATTCCAAAATGCACATTCTGGGAGACTACTATTTTACTATTTTGAAGAACTCCTATGAGAAATGGGACAAGGACAAATAACACTGACGAGTTTTTCTGGCTGCTTTTTATAAAATGGAAGCACATTTTTGGAACATGAAAATGACTACGGGTCTTTGTTTTACAAACATGACTGTGATCAATGGGTTATGTACTTAATGCACTGTGGATTTGATAATCATTTACAACTGCCCTAACATTACAATGTTTCTAAACATTAACCATATAAACTCGTTTGGCTAACTTCAGAGTGTAGCTGTGAGCTTAAAATGGCTCAGGAATCTAACATCTCCATTGAGCTCAAAGGGCACCATTTGCCAACAATTTTAGAAGTGGAAGGGCTGAGAAGGAAAGTCAGAGCGCAGGCATTTTTCGATAATTTTTTACATGCATATATTTGCCCCCAGGACAATGAATGTGTTAAACAGACACACATATGTGGGCACAGAAATGACTATTCAGTCATCTTCCTCTGATTTAATTAAGTCAGAGGAAGATGACCACCACAGGGGCTCTGGTGACTATTCAGTCATTTCTGTTCCTGAAGATCTGGGCCTGGATGGCCCGATCTTTCATCCAGACCCAAAACTAATGTTTTTCACAAAGTAGTTGCATGGGTACACCCCACAGCCCCTGTGGTGGTTCCCCATGTGCTTGGCATTTGCTCTACCACACAGATGAAAATGAATGACCCTGTAGAGCTTCACAAAATGTTATGTATTATTAATTTGATTTTTTGAAAGCTATGGTGTGTAGTATCATCTTACTTTTGAGTAATTTTCTCCACTAGAGGAACCATGCAGGTGGCAACAGTGCGCGGTATAAGGATTTTTAACATAACATAACTAGATCAGGCTATATTTGAAAGTGAGATAAGAAGGAAAAGGTTGGCATGTCTTTCACATGGACCATTGTGTGTTCCTCTTGGGCTTGGTGTCGTCACCTTCACCTTTGGGGACAATATTGGAGCTATTGCTGTCTTGGCTTGCAGCCAAAGTGTGTTGGGAGTGCTTGTCTTACCCTAGCACCCATTGGCTGTGGTGGGATTGTGTTTTGCCTTGTTAGGGGGGTTCAGAACTGAAATGGATGTTCATTCTTGAAACATTTGTGTATAGTTGCATTATAAATGCCGTATCATAATATCAATCTGGTGTGTCACTGGTAATTATACAATACAGACCATGGAAATAGACTGTATGCATAAACAAATGTAGGTTTTGTTGATACTTTGCACGGTTAGACTGGATTCGGACGCAAGCACGGCACACATTATTTTAGGTGATTGGCAGGTCTCTAAAACAACTAGGTTGAAACTCTTGTGGCTTGTTACCTTTCTGGTTTCTGCAGGTTTTTAGAGGGATGTGGGGGGTCAGTTCGCAGTGAATGGAAGTTTTCTTGACAGCTATAGTAGACCCTTCCCTACCAGTACTTGTCAGCAGAACAATCTGCGTCACATAGCTGCACATGGCAAAATGTAGTCTAGTAAGGTGTAGTAAGGGATAACCAAAGCCATATGATGGCATAACAAGATTTAACAAGAAATGAACAGGCATAACCAGGCATAAAAGGAAATAAAATGGCCTCCTCTCCATACTCCCCATACTTGCTCCCATGTTCACTTTCTCATCCCGCTAATGCCATTCTCTCTATCTTTTCTAGATACTGTGGTGAGTTGGAGGAACTCCATACACTCCCTTGTCTAGTGAGCGAGAAACATAGGATGGGGCGGTCCAGGCGCTACACAATATGTCATCCAGACTGTAGGTGAGGAGGGATCCCGCCAGCTTGCTGTCCTCACTGTGACACAAGAACCAGGCCTCAAATACATCCTGTGCAGTTTTGCAAACAGGAACTTAATTCCTCAGAATGCACCACACCGAAGAACACAGACCGCAGTGCAGGTAACAGAAACAAGCAGTGCAGCGCTCGCCAACCATGTACTCCAGCACCCACACCGCGGGAGGCGCGGCACACAGTGGAAGACCACAGAAAGTTGCAGAGACCCCACATACAAGGAACGGAATTTTAAAATGGGGTAGCTCACAGCTTATGAAACCTTCCTGTTCCTATTAAAGCCTAAGAGAGACCATTACACCATAAACTAATCACTGATTACTAACTAATAAATAACAAATAAGTCATTATGACTTCTGAATGGCTGTCCAATGCCGGGGGAAGAGGGCACACAAGAGCAATTGTGGAATAACCAACCAGAGTCAGCCTTAGAAAGTACTCCCCTAGCCTCATGGGTACAAAAAGAGCTAGGAAAGACCCTTCAGTCTCTTAAACCCAGAGGAAGCAGACGCACCTGATGAGTGCTGAAGAGGGTATAGTAGACGGAGGGCTGCATGGAGGAAGGCGGGTTTAGCCAGGGGAGGTTGGAAGGAGAGGTGCTAGCTGTGTATTAGTAGAAGTCATTTATGTAGCGCCTTCTCCCATTAATATGGTCTGAAGGCGCTTGTGAAGGGAACTCCCTAGGGGACTGCAGTACAGAGTATGGGAACATTCTCAGAAAAGTCTTAGAGTGCTGTTATGTCTGTGTTTACCGTTGATTGATTGGTATACATGCCTGAGTGAGTGGTGTGGAATGTTATGAATGCTGTGTGTCTATGTGTTCTACATTTGTCAGTTGGGGCCTGAAACTTAAAGGATAAGGGGGTCGGTGGATGTCTCTCCCTGTTTACTTACTTAACCTATTTTCCTTATATGTACTTACCTCCTGTGCCAACTTAGTAAAGAAGTTAACCTAAGCTGAACGACTCCCTTTACTCATTGAACCCAAGCATTAGACTTAGCATTGGCAACGAGGATCTTGGGAACGTACACCAAAGGAAGGAGTAACACGGAACGAAAAGAAAAGGAAAACGGAGCAGCAAAAGGGACAGAAAGAAGAAGAGTCCCATAGGAGACATCCACCGGCCACCCCCTGGCCATAAAGGTCTACTAACCACAAGGAAGAAGAAGTACATACTGCGTCGTCACGTTCCGGCACGTAGCAAGGTTCTCTTTTTTTTTCTTGAACTCCCACTCAACAACAGAACGTTGCAACTCACGATGGTAATGCCACGGGGAACAATCACTAACTCCTCCAAGTTAAACACCTCCAGCTGTTTCCACCAACACAGGATACCAATTTCTACAAATAACAACAAGTGCATGTGTGCATTCGGCCAAGATAAGGACTTGGGCTACTAGCAGGGCTCCAGTAAGCAACCCAAAAGGTCAGGCACGTGGTTGGGTTCTCAGGGAGGTCAGGGGAGTGTACAAGTGCAAGAGACTCTTTATGTATCCAGCTGGACTGAATTGTTGTCCTAGGTCGCTGCTATATTCTGATGACAGAGGTGTTGAGGTTTAATCTGCTGTAGGGAGGCAAACACGTTATGTGCCCAGCTAGACCGAATTTAATGTAGGTGGTTGCTGCATTCGGATGAACACATGTGGGTAGACATGCCTGTGGCAGATGTACACTGAAGTGGTGCATTTATACGTACCTTGAGGCTTGGTTGGAGCTTTGTTATTTGTGCCACTGTTTGATCAGGTTGTCTGGCTGAGAGAGTCCTTGTGCCACACTAGCCAGGCTGCCATAATATGTCTTCTAAGCATCATGAACAAGCTTTCATAATGCATCTTCCAAGTCCTGGAAGCTCAAGGCTGACCATAAGGTCGCAACAGCCCCTCCCGGGTTCTTAGGTGAAATGGAAAGCCAAAGGTAAAGGTTTTCTTCCAGCGACCCCTCAAGAATACTGAAGCCTGTGGGAGGAGGGCAAGAGAATATCAACTGCTTAGACAGGACTCAGAAGTACAGGAGAGAAAGCCCCATTAACACGTGGGAAACCCAAGAACCATGAGTGACTTGACGTGAATCCTAAAACCCAAGGTCCAGGAGGGGCTTATCGTGACCCCTGAAACTCAAGGTCAAGGAGGGACCACTTTGACTCCAGAAAATCAAAAGTCCATGAATGATCTGTTGGGTTAATCCTGAAAAAAACAAGGTCCAATTAGGACCTTTTATACGCCCTGTGAAATCTTTGGACCAGGAGGGATCTGCCGTTAACCCATAGAAGGCCAAGGCACAGGAAATAAAAGCATGATGACTGAAAACTGAGAAGCCTGAGTCATGGGAGAGGTTTGGTAAGTGAGGTGAAAAAGAGAGGCCTAAAAGAGAGACCGGAATGTGAGTAACTACTGCAACAACCTCTCCAGGGGAATACTTTTACTTTACTCCCTTAGAAGAGGGCCTGCCTCTGAAGAGTAGGCTTTGAAAACTCGTTGGCAATTCTTTGCAGATTGTCTTATATTACAGAGTAATGTCAGCCTATTCATTAAGCTCAATGTGTATCATTTCCTCGAATTCCCCACAATGCATTGCAACAAGTGTGGAGCAAGGTTCAGGGGATGACCGGAAGCGATGAAGGTGCTGCTCTGGGACACCCCTCATGACGCTAAGCATAGCAGTAGAATCTACTACTGAGTAGATGTTCTGGAAGGCAAGAGTGTTTGGTTAGAGAGAAAGTGTGCCCCTGAAAATGTTATGTTACTGGGTTGAAAATCACATGCCTTTATGTCTCTCTTTTTTTTTAGGATGTTTGGGGGCAGGGGAGGTTGACAGACATCTTAGATCTCACACTACCAGGCACAGGTGATGGGCCCTTTGGGGCCTCCTGGGATTCCTTGTTTTCCAATCAGTGCAACACCCATCGAGCACAGAACAGCGTTTGTCAGACTACTGGACCAATGTTGTTTGTCCCAGAAATCTGTAACATTGCTCCACAGTGGAGCCTTCCATTCAGGCCCTCCCAACTTTCACCTGCTGGTGTTCTGAGGTGGTGCACTCAGGGGACTTTCTGTGTCTCTATAAAGTGGGGGGCGTTCTCCACCCTTAGAGCGCTGTCGCTGTTTTGAAGTGTGAAAAGGAGGCTGTAACCCAGCAGTGGGGATAAAAGATGGAGGGAGGATTTCTCAGAGTAGCACACAAAAATTGATGTACCATCCTTCAGTCTATAGATGGCACACATGGGTATATATGCCTACAGGGAACTCGGGAGATTTTACTGGTAGGCCTCTGCACCCCATCTCCCGTTTGTGTGGTAACCTATTTTATTTCCAAATGTTCTGATAGAAAAAGGGTTGAGCTTGCTGAAAATGGACCACGTTGAACATTATTTCTGGGGCCTCATTTGGTTCCCAGTCCACCCTGACGGTGCCTCAGAAGCAGGACAGTTCAGAGAAAAAGTCTCACAGGAACAGCAGCTTGTAAAGGTTAGATAGAATGTGGTATCCCACAACAAATTAATCTCACATTTGTGGTATCTCAAGCATCTGCCAGCACTCCTCGAAGGCCTCCCATCCTCCTCCTTTGTGCCTCTGAGAAGTGGTCTACACGCGCCCGCACACATCATTCAGGGTCTACGCAGATACGACTACATCACCCTTGCCCTCATCGACCTACACTGGCTCCCACTGCACACAAAAATCACCTTCAAGTCTTGCTGCATTGTCTACAAGCCAGTCGCCCTCAAGTCACCCAGCTACCTTGCGGAAAAACTCAGCATCTCCGGCAGACAGCGCACCACCAGAAGCCAGGACTCGTGCAGACTTGAAATCCGCCACTGCAAAAAGGAAAGGACCAGAAAACAAGCCTTCTCTACTTACAACCCAAGACTATCTAACCTCCTCCCTGTCAGCATCAGACTCGCACCCACGCTCCTACAATTCAGAAAAGAACTCAAGACCCATCTCTTCAAGGAATCTCTCCTCCTCAAGACCTAGGCCATCACGTCGCCACTTACGCCAGCTGACTTGCTAGATACACCCTGCACCTCTCCTTCCTGCAAACCGGTATAGCTATACCCGTCGTCTGTGCCCCTGTGTATCCTACCCCCCGCCGTATATCTGTTCGGTTGTTACCTCTGTAAAGCACTCCGTTATGTATCTGTATCATTGTATAACTCTGTAAAGCGCTCTTTCTTCTTGAAGCTAAGTCCGCAATTAATAAATACAATAATAATAATTGAAGAGCTTTGCTCAAATGCAAAAGAGGTATCTCTTCTCCAATGAAGGAGAAAAAGCATTGACAATGCCAACTGTTTGGCTTTTGTATAGGTATGGAAAAAGCACTTGCCAGGTACTGCCATAGTGGTATTAATTGGCATCCTCCTGGGGAAAACACCTGGCCATCTAATATCAGTGCCTGACACATGCCTAATACTTATACACAAGTCAAAACTGTTGTCTTTGCCAATACTGTTTTTTAATAGGACTTCAGTGACGGATACAAATACTGTTTGTAAATCGAGTGTCTGAAGGAAGACCTCATTAAGACATTTGTATTACACCAGTGGCGTGTTTAAAGCTCCAATCAAGTAATTCCCTCTTAGAAGAATGCTTTGAAAAAACACTGGCAAGCAATTTGGGTGCAAAGATGATATTAAGACTTGTTTATAGTGAGCTCAAAGAGTTCCCATGAGGAACTGTTTTGCGCGGGGAGGGGCAAGAACTTGGTGCGGATGTTCATAGGGATTAGCATGGCCATGGGCTGCCAATGGTTGGGCAAATAACCAAACAACACATACAAGCTTTGTGTCCCTCCTCATATGCCATTTCTCCCTATCTCTACTGTAATTCATTAGTTTCGGCTTATAGGGAGCGCATAAAATAGTGAAAGACTGCCAGTGGATTCAGTCGACAGCAGAGGCTGTCACAGGTAAAATTCTCTTTGTTCTAGATCCCAGAGTGTCGGTCATTCCATGTAAGTGGTTCTTTAAGGTGGCCCACGAAGTTGAGTACACCATCTGAGACACACCCCTTTGGGTCACCCTGGCCACAACCCCATTGTTTTGAGGACTATTGCCATCCAGAAGGCCATTATGCCGGAGGCTGCTTCGCGCCCAGAGGCCAACACCCGCCCCAAGGCCCATTCCCACCTAAAATACAACCCCACCACAAGCCAAATTCCTACCCCATAGACCATCCCTGCAAGAGGTCCAGCCATTTACCACACTAGGGTCGGAACTTGGGAAATATTTGATAAATTCTGCTTTATCTGAATAATTTGATTGAATTTCGTTCTAATGACAAAATACGGTACCTGGGAGGGTTTATAGTCAATGCATCGAAATCGATGCATCCACATACCAACGCATCGAAAAAGATGCATCGACTATAAAAGCATCAACAGGCCATCTTTTACAAGTAAAAGCACCTTTCCATCGAAACCAGTCCATCAAAAATATAAATGGACTGGTTTCAATGGAAATGCACTTTTACATTTAAAAGATAGCATTTTGTCTGTAACATTAAAACGTTACATGGAGCTATCCAGTGCTGAAATTTCGGCACTGGTCAGCTCCGTGTAAGGTTTTAATGTTTTTTTTTTATATTGGAGGGTTCCTCCCCAAACCCCCCAACCCCCACGTCTACCCCCCTTACCCCAACCCAAACCCCAATCTAACCCTAGCCCTAACAGTAACCCAAACCCTAACCCTAATGTAAACCTTAATCTAACCCTAGCCCCAACGCTAACCTCAAACCCTAACGCAAACCTTAACCCCAACCCTAATCTAACCCTTAATCTAACTCTAGCCCCAAACCCTAACCCTAATGTAAACAGACTTCAGCCTGTGTCAGATTTGGGGGACAGGTACAGTGCACAGCTTTCTTTGAAACCGTTTTGGGAGTTCGTCAGGGCTGTGTTGTGGCCCTGGTAATGTTTGCTCTCCATGTAAATGGTGTCTACCAACCCTTGGTGAAATCCTACACGGACTATATCACGGTGGGTGGTGTCCCCCTCCCAGTCCTAGGCTATGCCGATGACATGGTTCTAATCACTCGCACCCCTAGGACCCCTAAAGCCCTACAAAGTCTGGTGGATGTTTACACCCACTTTATGGTTTCACATGTGCTTTCTGTTAATTCAAAAAAATCTGCAGTCATGGCATGTAAGAGCTCGGGAGTTAGACACCTTAAAATGTGCAAGATATAGGGCCTCATTACGACCCAGGCGGTAATTTACCGCCTGGGCCGTGACTTTACCACCATGGCGTAAACTACGTTTACGCCATGGTGGTTGGCGGACTTACCGCCCCATTCCGAGTTTGGCGGGGCGGTAAGTCCCCAATCCCCATTTACCCTTCCCCATTCCCATTTTTGCCCCATAGGGCATAATGGGAGTGGGGAAGGCGTTAATTACGCCACCGTAAATTACGGTGGCGTAATTAACTCCATGGTCCCTTAGCGCCATGGATTTTAACACCTGCTAAAAGCAGGTGTTAAATCCGCCATGGCGCTAAGGGACCTCGTACTCAGGCGGTAAGGGTCGGCGCTGTTTACGGCGCCGTAAACCCCTTACCGCCTGAGTTGTAATGAGGCCCATAGAGTGGAAGTAAACCCATTCCGAGGGTCACTAGTTTTGACTGCCTGGGAATTTGCTTTATGGAGAATTGGCAAGGGTTGCGCCATGTTGATAAGCAGTGTCTGAGGATGAGGCAGGCGCTTGGGGGTCTGTCACGCTTTCAACAGAACTGTGTGCGGCGCCCAATTAAACTTATCTTATAAGTATACCGGGCTCAAACAAAAACTGCTACTAACTACGGGGCTGCACTGTGGGGCATGGAAAGGATCCGAAAAATTGAAACCGTGGAAAATGCCTTCTTTAAAAAACTTCTTGGATTGCCGCAGTCTGCCTCAAACTATGGGACACATTTGGAACTAGGATGCCCCCATATTGCTGATGAGTGGTTACTGGCTCCGGCCTCGCATTGGTTGGCATTATGGGCAAATCAGAAAGCAATTCTCTCACATAAGATTTTAAGAGCCCTCCTACGCAGCTCAGCAGTAAAGAAAATCCCATGGCTCAGGTATATTCAGAAATGCATCAGACAGTTAAACGGCGCCAATCTAGTATGCCCACCAAACATTTTGACCCGATGTATGGTTAGGGCACAAAAGCAACCGTTCAAAACCATTTTGGTGGCAAATAGGGAGTCTGCTGCCTTACGCATTGGTGCAAACAGAAGGCATATTGTGTATGCAACACCAGATGCTATTCAGCCATATCTACTCCATAGTGATAATACTATAGACCGCTGGGCTTTGACTCGAGCACGGATTGATTGCTTATGGTTAGGGGCACGGACTAAAAGCTGGACAGATAGTGTGCAACCTACAGCTTGCCCCTTTTGTCAGTGGCCGGCGAAGGATCTCCTACACTTTGTATTGTTCTGCCCCCATTATATAGACTTAAGACGGAGAACACTTTTGCCACTACTCAGATCGGCCGGCATGTTTCAGGCTAAGCCTGCCTTATGTTATTTGCTGTCGGCAGCTACGATTCCAGTGGCCTGGGGTATGGTGGATTATTTGAGACGGGCCTGGTAACGGAGATCCAAAACCATGGCACAGAATTTGATTGAGCTCTGAAATTTTAATCGTAATGAATTATTTGGCTGCTCTTTGTGGATATTACCTGACTTACCCACATGCACATTTTAAATCTGTACGTATTGTTTGTAAATTTATATTCTAGATATTTTTTTAATATGTTGAATTGACTTTTGTCATGTGTGCATTTTTATTCTGTTAACGGTTTATGGATAATTTGTTTCTGAATAAACTTTTATGATGATGATAATGATGTAAACCGTAATCTAAGCATAGCCTCAACCCTAACCTCTAACCCCAACCCTAATGTAACCCTTAATCTAACCCTAGCCCCAACCCCAACCATAAACCCAAACCCTAATCTAACCCTTAATCTAACCCTAGCCCCAACCCTAACCATAAACCCAAACCCTAACCCTAATCTAACCCCCAGTTTTATATTACTAATTTCAATGGATTCATCGAATTATATTAAACTAAATGGACATTCGATGAAATGGCATTTTGTTGCTTATAGTTAGATGGTATGGTGTTAGATGCATTAGTATTCAATCAATTGACCAGATACCCCTCAGAGGTGTTGTTAACATCTACTGCACACGTTTTCCTTTTATAATCAAGGCAGCACCACTTTTCTCATTTACTGAGGGCTCAAAGACGATTTCACGAATCATAAATGTGGGAAACTTTTTAGAAATCCTTACAGTGACACTCGTGCACACGCAAGCAAAACAGAAGAGACCACAAGAAACCCCAGATATATTTCAACCTCTTTGGGTGTCTTTCCCTTTCTGTAATGGCTTGGCAGGTGAAAAACAATGGTCTGGAAGTTTGCCCAGAGCAATGCCAGAGGTTATGATTAATTCTAAACCTTGCCTCCATCACCTCCTTTGTTTTGCTTCACTGGTGCACCAGCAGCCACCACAATAATAGATCTTAGCACCCTTTTCTGCTGCAAAGCATGACAGTTCCCCTCCAATACTTCCACCGTCCTCACAATGGTGGTGCTAGAAACTGGAGGGGAGAGTGTTGGGTTTCCACACCACTTTTCTCCCGAGCTCAGAATCTGGCCCTGAGACTCAAAAAGCAAGGAACGAATGACAAGTCTAGTTTTTGGCCAGGGTGTGCAGTTGACATCACCGCTCCAGAAACTGGAAATTCAGAATCAGAAGGGAGTACATCTGAGGGCAGGACCGCTTCAGCAGTGCCAACCCAGGTGATTATATTAACCAAAAAAACAGGCTTCTTGTTTGGCGCCCAAATAAAAACATTTCACTTGGCAAAAAAATAAGAATATCTGGGAAGGGCTGAGGTGTGGTTGTGAAGACATTATTTGGGTGACTCAGGCGCTTTCTGCAAAAGTGAGTGGGGTGGGTCCGATGGTTTAAATGGGACAGGGAGGCGGCCATCCCAGCTCAGCCGCCTTGAGTTTGTGCCATCCAGAAACATTGTGTGGGGGCCTGGCACCCCCCAAATGCGAGAAAGGAACGTGTAGATCGTTTTTTCTCACATATTTGATGATGCTACGACAGGTGGCAGAATGCTGCTGTTGGAAGCGATGGACTTGATTCGCCCACATATCTACAAAAAGCACAGGCAGGGGGCAGTGCTGGGGTGGGGCGCTGAGGGGGCTATAGCCCCGGATAGAAGATCAGGGGCTACTAACAAAAGGCTAGCTAGCCCCGAATCCCGGGGAGTAGACAGGGTAGGGCCTGAACGGGCACGGCCCACTGTTATAAAGTCTCTTTGGTGTCACTCAGCTCAGGACCCATACACAGACCTGCTCGGGAGAATCAGATTGATCCAGGTAGAATTTATTGTACATTATGTACATAACCCTGTTACTCTCAAGTATATACAGTGACATTGATGACTGGACAGGGATGGGTAAATACACTACACACAAAGGGGCAGACCCACCGGCCATCCTACCATACCCAGCTCAGGCCCCAAATGACACTCCTAGAACATTCACACACAGATCCACACAACATTCTACTGAGCTGCTCATTCATACATCAACATTCTGATAGCAAGCACACCAGGCCAGTGACAAGACTATAATATAACACCCACCCAAAATCTGTAAAGGCCCGCTCAGCAGCACTGTGTGGTCATTTACAGATGTTAATGTCACTGTGGTGGGCTCACGTACATTAGCTTCACGCCACACTTGTTAGGAAATCCTGGTTATGCCTCTGCCCGAGTCCTGACATTAGCATAGCCCCGTATCTTTTCCAGACCTAGCAACAGCCCTGGGCAGTGGCATGATTGCAATGCAGGAAACAGTAGTGCAGGTTTCCTACACACATCTCTTTCTCTTTCTCTCTCTCTCTCTCTCTCTCTCTTTCCTTTTCTCTCTCTCTTTCTCTCTCTTTCTCTTTTTCTCCTCGCTTCTCTCTCTCCCCCCACCCCCCTGGGTATTAAGCGCATTATAAATAAACGATCATATCATAGTACCTCTGCCCTAATCTGAGATCTTGCTTCCAAACCTCGGACTGACTTAGGTGCAAGGTTTGCCACGAATGGCCAACACACCACCACCCCGCCCTGTGCCTACTCACTTTAAGTCACATAATATAAGGCCCTGTGTCTCATTATGCCTGTACGTCTCCACAACTCCCACCCCACCCTACCTGTAATAGCATCTCTCTATGTCATGCTGACTGCTTGCAAGAGGCTCACCCCTTGCTGCGTGCTTTTAACAACTATTAACACAACCTTATGTCACAACGAACACGCATGACTGTTCCTTAATTGTCTGCTTGGAATTCCACACATTGTGTCCACTTGTGTTTTCCCTATTACATAACCGGTCTCTGCATACTTCCTAAAGCTTTCGCATCATCGCCAATCCCTTCAATTACAAGGAGTCTCGGTTCTGAGCAGGCACAAGAAAGCAAAGGCTTATTGGCCGAACTGTCTCAGCAGAAATGCTGGACTCAGTAGGTTTCAGAGGGCGTTCAGTCTACCATCCATCTGCAAACCTATACTTTTACCAAGAAATCAAGGGAAGTTCGTGTCTGGATTCTGGTCCGGCCCTGGCGCGAACTTGGGTCATCGGGGCTGTGGGAGACCTGGCCCAAATTGTCACAAATGAAAGGAGCGTGTGCTATTTGTGCACATTGGCCGGGAAGATAGCTCAGGGGCAACGCACTTGTCTTGGAAACAAGACAATGCCGAGCAGCATCCTGCGCCTTAGAGGCTGGACACCACCATGAAGCATGATTTTAAAAAAAACGTATTTGTTCTTTTTTTGTTTGTTGCTGAAATGCTCACAGTAGCGCTAAAATGCACTGTCCATCCCCGGTACATACATTAATAAAAGTGTCCTCCCGACACTAATCTATGCCTGGCAATGTATGTCTGGCTCCATCAACCATGTGGTTGCTGGGAGCACATAAGCAATACGTTTTACCTGTAACTCCTGTTTTCCAGCATTGGCATCTTTCATAGATTCGCCAGCTGTATGAATATTCCCCATCGTCAAGCTGGGAATCCTCGGTAACATAGAGCAGTTTATTTTTATAACTGAAACTTTTGTCACTTTAGTGCTCTAGTATAGTCATTTTGGGTCATATTGCCAATAGAAAGGGTTCCCTTAGCTGCACCCCTGTAGGCCATCTTCAGATTTAGCAAGGGGCACATGCAGTAGCAATAAGAGCCAAGAAAGAACCAAGCCGGGCAGGCGAAGGGTCAAATGTGAATCTATCACTGATACCAATGCTGGAGAACAGGATTTATAGGTAAATGATATGATATGATATGATATGGCATTTATAACGCGTCTATACATAAGTGTTTCAAGGCGTGACGAGGCAAGGGAGGGGAAACAAGGGAAGACAGAGTCAACGATCCTACTAGGCCAGGTGTCATTCAAATAGCGCAAGGGCTTGGGAAGGGGGAAGGAGAAAAGTGCAGGGGAAAGGGGGAGGGGACAGGGCAGTACATGGGATAATAGAATAAACAGTAAGTAAAAAGTGCGGCCAGCTGGTGGCAAGTGAAAGGGTAGGTGCAGACATCAGATGTCAAGTGCTGGAAGTGGGACTGTAGGGATACAGAAAACAGTCCCCAAGTGCGGGGGTTGCCAGGAGGCAGTGCAGGTATGTGACTGATGGGGGAGGGGACCTGGGCCTGAGGTCGGAGGGTGGCCAGGTAACCAGTGCAGTTTCAGTTTCAGCCAGGATATTCAGCAGGGGAGAGGAGGGAGAGAAAGCAGAAGCAAAGAGAAAGGTTTTGAGGTGCTTCCGGAACCGGAGATGGTTCTCCTCAGGTTTCAGGGAGGCAGGGAGGCTGTTCCAGAGGGAGGCACAGCCGAGGAAAGAGATCGACCCTCCAATTCGTTGCTTGGAGAAGCCACTGAGCCCGAGGCAGTTGGAGGCGGATGAGCGAAGAGTTTGAGAAGGAAGATATTTAGGAAGAGATAGTTGAACATATTGAAGGCCCTAGGCAGCCTTGTGGTCAAAGCAGAGGGTTTTGAACTTAATCCTTGCAGCCACTGGGAGCCAATGCAGAGATTTTAGTCCTGGAGACATGCGATCCCTGGGCTTGAGGCCAATGACAAGTCTTGCAGTGCTATTCTGGATGTGTTGCAGAGGGCGAAGAGTAGAAGCAGGCAGATTTAGAAAGAGGCTGTTGCAATAGTCCAGCCTAGAGAGAACCAGAACTCTGGAGACAGTGAGCTTCTGGGGGAAGGAGAGGAAAGGAAGAATGCCTCTGAGGAGGTGCAGCTGGCAGTTTGACTTCTTAGAGACATCTACGATGTGAGGAGAGAAGGAGAGTGTGGAGTCAAAGATGACCCCAATGATTTTAGCCTCACAGGTAGGAGCAAGAAGAGGGCCAAGTGAGGCCGGCCAATAGAGTGATAGGAAAGGAGATAGCGGGCGTGCCAATGAGGAGAATCTCAGTCTTAGCTAGTTCCTTCTCCTGCATTGGATATTTCATAGATTCACATGCTGTATGAATAGATTACAATGCAGTAGCCCATAAACATAACAGGCAAGCACCTTCTGTAAACACCACAGGAGAAACAGACCTTATGCAAATAGGTTATGCAGAACAGCCGGGCCGACACTGGACTCTGCTGTGGAATCCCTGTCACACAATAAAATCTTATAAAGGTGTGTACAGATCTCCACATTGCAGCCCTGCAGATGCCCAGCAGGAGCACCCAAGGGAGGGAAGCTGCTGTGGTGGCAACAGCCCACGTTGAATGAGCCATGGGCTTGCCAGGGAGATGCTTGCCCACCTACTGGTGACAGAAGGAGATGCAGGAAGAAATCCACCTGGCAATGGACAACGTGGAAAATGTGTTTCCCATTCCAGAGGGACTAAAAGTAACGAAGAGCTGAATGGTCTTCCGGAATGACTTCATGTAGGAGACGTAATATATCAAAGCAAGCACTACATCCAGAGAATGCAGAGAGAGCTCTGTGTGAAGAAGTCGAGCGGAGGAAGACGGGTAGCACCACTTACTCATTGAGGTGAAACGCTGAAGGAATTTTAGGCACAAATGACGGGTTAACGCAGCACCACTTTGGACTGGTGGAAAACCAAGGAGGGAGCTTTGCAGGAAAGAGCCTGATTCCAGCCCAAACATCTAGCCAACATGATGACGAGTAGAGCAGTTTTCCAGGGCAGGAACTTGGCTCGAAGGGTGGTGTCATGAGCCTGGAGGGACGACATTCAGCTCCCAGTACTCGGCCGGCCCACGGATCGGTGGGAAGGAATGGGACAGTCCCCGTATGAACATTTTGACCAAGGGCTGGGACCACAGAGAAAGTGTGGAAGATCAGTGAGCACAGCATGAGATGGTGGAGAGGTGTGCTCTGATGGAAGAATGAGGAACATGTTCTGCTCCAGCGCCCAGTGCTACAGCGTCTGTGCAACTCTAGACAGAGACAGTGTTCTGGTGGCCCCCTGTTGCAGATATAAAACATTGTGGTGGTATTGCTTGTGAAGACGCAGACCATCTGAATGCTGAATTGAAGAAGGAAGGAAGGAAGGAAGGACATGAGGCCCAAAACAATGCCCACAGTTCCAGAAAGTTGATATGAAGAGTCTTCTCATGTGTCCCGAAACCTCTGGCATGTAGATCTCCTTTATGCGTGACCCAGCCCTCCAATGAGACATCCGTTATGGCAGTGACTTGATATGTGGGAACATGAAATGGAGTGCATTGGACATGATAAACCCATAGTGATCACTGGAGCAGAGCATCTTTCAATTGCCTGGTTAGATGGATCTTGTCCTCCAATGAAGCGGAGGCCTACCACCAGCGTGCATCGAGGAACTCCTGAAGATGCTGCATGCAAAACCAGCAATGTTGAAGTGGAGGAATGCACGAGGGCATCATCCCTAACAGGGACTTCAGGAGATTGAATGAGCCCCTCGGCATCCGGGACAGTAAAAGGACTTTGGCAAGAAGGGCTTGCACCCTCTCGTCTAAGAGAGTGTGGACATGCCAGAACGTATGAGATGGGATTTCAGAATATTCACAGAGAATCCTAGAGAATGTTTGCATTAGATATTCATTGCGACATGGCACATGACATGGCGGGTAGCTTAGGGAAAGGACTACGCCCATACCAGCCAGACGTTGAGGTACGGATAGACCTTTGTACCTGAATGGCAAAGGTGTGCAACCACTGGGGCTAGGCATTTGGTGAATAGCCTCAGGGCTGACCGAAGCCCAAATGGCAATGCATTGAGCTCAAATGTCGAACTGCCAATGTGAAGCGCAGGTAGCGGCAGTGTTTCCAGTGACTAGGGATGTGGAAATACACATGCTCTATATCCAAGGAGACCCGAAAATCCCCTTTTTGAGGCTGAGATAAGACTTGCTGCAGTCAACATCCTGACAGTTTGGGCCTTGGGGAAGTTGTTGATGACCCTAAGGTCGGGGATGGGCCTCCTACCTCACAATTTCTTTTTTTACTAAAAAGTACATGGAGTACACTACATGTCCCTGCTGACTGGATGTGAATCTTTCAATAGCTCCCTTTGACAGGAGTGATTGAACTTCTTGTAGTTGTAGAGGTACATGCAGCTTTACATTTTGCAAAGGAGGAAACATGGATGGTCTTTTGGCAAACTCCCGCGTGTGGCCATCCTGGATGATTGGATAACACCCATCCGCCTGTAGTGATGGATGGCCACTGATCGACGAATTTGGAAAATCTCCCTCCCATTGGGGTTTAAAATGGGGTGCTGTGCCCAAGATGGGTCAGGTTTGTTTGGTCCTGGCATTCGAGGAGCCACAGCAGTGCTGATTTCCTAGTTAAGATTGGTACTTTCACTTATAATTGTCTGCAGCAGAGTATGATGGGGACGGGTATGATTGAGAGTGGTATAAGGGTTGTTAGTCCCTTGATGTTCTGGAGAAGCAGGATTTCCCCAACTGTAAGAACTGTGGCATTGCTGTATCATGCTGAGAGAACGCACCTTCGCCGTTTCAGACTTGATGGTCCACTTTCTTGCCAAAGAGGTCAGCACCATTACAGGGGATGTCCACCACCTTTGTTTGGACTTCTGGCCGAAAGTTGGTGACCTTGAGCCAACTCTGTCTGTGTAAGACAGCACAGTTGCCAAGTTATCCAAACCCAGTGTCCATAATGTCCACTGAAATGGAAATTGCATACCCAGAAGCTGCCTCTGCCCAGCAAAATAGGGCAAATGCCTCCTCCTTCTTGTCGTCCGGAAGGAATTCAAGAATCTGGCCCACCTTGACCCAAAGTTCTCTGTCGTATCTGGACACAATGGACATAGTGTTAGCCGCCATGATGGCTGTAGCAGCTGTCCAATGATTAATTTCCCAAAGGCATCCAGATGCTTGCCCTCTTTGTCAAGGGAGACAGAGCATGGTGAGGAGGGGTTGGACAAACGTCTGCAGGCTGCTGCTAATACTATGGAGTCAGCGTTAGGTTGCAACCTGACCAATTTTGCATCTGAATCCGGCACCTTATACTTTTTATTGAACCTCTCCTTTTTGGGGGTGCAGAGGATGGATTGGTCATAGTCAACAGACCGTCCTCCCATGTGTCTTCCAACATAGGAATCGCGACAATCGATTTTCTAGCTGTTCACAATGCTGGTAGAGGAAATCTTCTTTTTTCTATTCCTCTGGACTCAAGTCCAACTTCTTTGTTGCCCTTGACGTTTTGGCATGGAAGGATCTGATTTTATCCGGAGGAGAATCATGGAGAGGAGCACCATCTGGTTCACCATCCCCAGGTACCATATCGTCAAACTCATCCATGTCAATGGGGCATATGGAGGCATCCCGTTGTGACACACTATCGTCAGAGTCTGTGTCCGTATGGTTGTGCACCGGGAGTGGTCACTGGGAGGACGACGGTGAGCAGCAAGTGACCCACCCAGGCCTTGATGTGGAGTTGATGGCCAGGCAGCCTGTGTTTCAACTCCAACACCAAGGATTGCAAGGTGGTGAGAATGGCGCTGGAGACGTCTCTAAGAGGTAGGGTGGCCGAAAATGGTAGTAGGAGCAACCACTGGCACTGGAACTGCCCTTGAGGGGCATGGCCGATTTGGGACTAGACTGCACCACCTCCATCTCATTGTCAA
Organism: Ambystoma mexicanum; assembly: GCF_040938575.1. Lineage (NCBI taxonomy): Eukaryota > Metazoa > Chordata > Amphibia > Caudata > Ambystomatidae > Ambystoma > Ambystoma mexicanum. The sequence continues at coordinate 200,521,826 of NC_090938.1, forward strand.
AGAAGACTCCCACAGGGCCGTCGAGGGTGGGTTGAATAATTTCTTCAGGTGGGATAGTCAATGAATTTGGCTTAGCCAGAGGGACCCCCAGGGTCAGTGGAAAAGGATGTGGTTGCCTGGTTAAGGCAGCCACGGGTGATGGCAGAGCCGATGACGTTGATGGTGTAGACGCTTAGCCCTGTGGCTAGACAACAGGGTCCTGGTTGATGACTTGTGCATGGTTATCGACTGGGTCATGGTCAATGGTTTAGGTATGGTCATCGACAGGGGTTTTCCTTGCGTTGCCGACGAGGACTTGTCTTGACCCATAGATGTAGCTTTAAATGAAGAGTTGGCTCCCTGGCTCGTAAAAATGATTTTCCATTGGTCGTCAGATAAGGAGTGAACAAGGAAACCAACTTAACTTGTTCAGTCACTGATGCTCTTGACAAAGCGTGTTTATACGATCAAGATGCAGAGACAGACGTTGAGACTATCGCCAAAGCCAACATTGAGGCGTCCTTTGACTGGGTTTTCTGAGGCTTCCTACCACGGGAAGTATTTTCATGTGATCTCTTCCTCTTGGACGAGGAAATACGCTGGACATGTCTGCTCTGTGTGAGGGGCCAGTAATGCGAGCCGGACAACTGTTTGGTGATTTATTAACATTTGGCATTTTAATCTAAAAGAAAAGGGACTCAAAATGCCTCACTATTCCTACTCTGCTAAGGATTTCCCTAACAAACCAAAGCTAAGGGGAAACACTCTAACACATGATAACTGGCCCTCACACTAAGCAACACATACACAAAGAAGATATATGGCAATACAACATAACAGGAACGCCATTCAGAGTCTCTAAATAACCTATTATTGTCCTGGGTGATTTCCCTTCTGCAGGATTCAAGGCCAGTTCTGTTAGTGTTCAACGAAAGAAAGAAATGTCTCAAATCAGTTATTGATATTTCAATGTCAATGTAAAGGTTTTTTTTAACCAAAATTCCACTGATGACAAATCTCTTCTCCTTGGTGAAATATCCACTTTCCACTCCCACCAAATAGTATCTATGGTAATCTCAGTCACAATGCTTTGTCACCTCTTTATGAAGACTTTTCAACGTTCAAAAGAAATGCAATATCCACAGCTGCCAATCATACACAGTTCTTGGTTAACAGTTTTAAAATACACAATGGTATATTTGTCAGGTTGACTTCTCTGTGCTGCTGCTGCTTCTACTTCAAAAACCTTTCTTCTATTTGATACACTATGAGAACAGTCCCCTTTGTCTCACAGTATTCCACTACTACAATGTTGCATCCGCTGACAACCAGATATATCCCAATAGAACTAGTTGTTAGTACACACCTTTATATATACTGTCTGGTCAATTAGATACCAAATGTTTAATCAAGTTTAGGTGCATGGGAGGAATAACGACCCTGACACAAGATCATAATACATATAGTGTAACAAACAGTCCAGTGTATTGGCTCTCCCATCCCCCACACGCTTTAATACAGGGAATCAGCCAAAAATGTTAATAGATGATGAATATCACTAATATAAAACTCAATCCAATAAAACAATGCTCTGAAGGTTACAAGGATTTCTACCAATATACCAGTGAATCAACAACCTGCGGCCATGCGGTTGTCCAAATAGACATTATAAGAAAGCCTCATTTACTTGATCCCACTCCCGTGTTTAATCACAAACACATGCACTACGTGGGTGAGTCTTATCAAAGCCTGACGATCAATGACCTACCTGGCCTCAGTCTTAATAACTTAAAGTCCTGAACTACAGAACTTTCTTGATTCTATAAAATACCAAAAACAATGCAGAAAAGTCAACATCAAGATTGTGTCCAATATAACCCTTAACAAAGAAAATCATGTTGATAAAGCTAATCTACTTACCCTACCAGCTCATGTTCAGGCAAATCCAAAAATAGTCCTCGAATGCACGTTGAAAGCTGTGTGTTCAATAACGCATCTATCTCGACACCCTCTCATTCAACCCACTCTGCTACTGCACGAATATGGGACGCTTCTGAGGGATAGAATGGCAACGTATATATATTGTAAAATACAGATAGTGACCCCAAACAAAACATCGCCAAAGCCTACAAACCAACAGACCTTGGTCTGACGTATCCATAAGTTTACCCAATGAAAGGGATCAATTTTCTCCTATAGATAATCATCTTGCGCATTGAGTGATAGGAAGCTCTACGACACGGATGCTCAATATTTCAAAGAACCATCAGATGGTGAGTCACATGAGGGACTCAGAAGTGACCCAAGCATGTCCATGCGTGGCACAGCCAAAGTGAAATTATAGAAAGCCGGACTCAGCGCCATGTTGGGAGGGAGCCTAATGCTCAAGAATACTGTCATTCTCATGGCTATCTCGTTATCCAAATTGTAGGTCAAGGCGACCCTCCGCCCTCAGCCCTGCATACCCATATTAACTATTAACGTTAAACCCGCCTTCGTTCTTGGTTTACTATATATCTTACAAAATGAGCATTTACAATCTAATCATAACTATCCAATTATGCTTCCAGTTTTTTACATCCAAGAGACAGACTCTTCCATCAACAACACAGTATATGTCTACAGAGTTACCTCGATTGTAAAAGCAATTTCTCGGAGTACCAATATACCACGGAACTGGTTAGTGGAAAGTCATCAATGAAATTACAAAGTAACAGGCATTAAACAGTTCAAATGTTGTCAGTTGTCAGGTTGAGATATACCTTAATCCAAGTTTAGTTTTTTTGTATAAACCTCTCCAAAGTATCGCTCCGACATGGGTCTAGCTCACAACTAGCGTCAGTTGGTATGTAATTAGTGAACCTCTAAGCATATTGTGCAAGATAACCCTTCACAATCATGGCAAAGTGGTTAAATCTCAATAATAAGAATATAACATTTATTACGGTATTTGATGTGGGGCACGCAAAAACTATATCATTACATTGGGAGATCGCACCTCAGTGCACAACATTTACAGTTTCACAATCGTTACATTGTATACAGTTTGCCAAAATTGCCTTGGATCATTACATTAGATAATCACAACCAACATTTTTCAGAGGTGTCTAATCTCCAGGGTAACACACAGACATGGGTCTATCTCATAACTAGTGTCAGTTGGTATGTAATTAGTGAACCTCTAAGCATATTATTGCAAGATAACCCTTCACAATCATGCCAAAGTGATCAAAGCTCAATAATAAGAATATAACAATAATTATGGTTTTTGATGTGGGGAACACAAAACCTGTATCATTACATTGGAAAATCGCACCTAAGTGCACAACATTTCCAGTTTCACCATTGTTAAATTGTTAACAGTTAGCCAAAAGTGCCTCGGATGATTACATTAGACAATCACAGCCAACCAATTCAGATGAAACAATTTAGGCAAAATTCCGCATTTAACCCTCTAGGTTGGACTGTGTCTAGTCAGTGTATCCAGAACATTTCTCTCTGTCACAAATGGGAGTTGAAGTCGCCCCCCCACCCCCTCCCTGGGCATTTGACCACTTCTAGCACCAAAAATGTCATCTGGGCAATTGTATGGTTGTGTTCCTTAAAATGCCTAGCCACTGGAGACTTAGGGTTATTGCATCTCACATTCGATTTGTGTGCTCTCCATCTCTGTTTGACAGGTCTTGATGTCTGACCTATATATAGATGTCCGCATGGTCACTTGATCGCATATATCACACCCGGTGCAGGGCAAGTGGCATAATCTTGAAGTGGATCCCTATATTTCATAAGTTGTTCCCAATAACACCTAGGATGGCCTTCAAAAGAGGTCCAAACCTTAAAGACAAATTGGTACAAGCTAAGAGGCCCCTTAGGGAAAGACAAATGATACTAAGCACTCGTCAGAAGGGTACTTTCCCCTGTCTTGCATGCAATCAGTGCAATAACATTTTGAAGGCCAAACTATTTCTCACCCTCACAAAGGTCAGAAGATCCTACTGTAATTGTAGTTGATGACATTCCGCTAACCAGTTCCGTGGTATATTGGTACTCTGAGAAATTGCTTTTACAATCGAAGTAACTCAGTAGACATATACTGTATTATTGTGTAGAAGAGCCTGGCTCTTGAATGTAAAAAACGGGAAGCATGATTGGATAGTTATGTTTACATTGTAAATGCTCACTTTGTAAGTTAAATAGTGAACCAAGAATGAAGGTGGGTTTATTGTTAATAGTTAATGGGGTATGCAGAGCTTGGGTCTCAGGGTTGCCTTGACCTACAATTTAGATAACGAGATAGCCATGAGAATGTCAGTATTCCTGAGCATTAGGATCCCTCCCAAGATGGCGCTGGGTCTGGCTCTCTATAATTTCACTTTGGCCGTGCCATGCATTGACACGCTCGGGTCACTACCGAGTCTCTCACATGACTCACCGTCGGCTTTCTGATGGTTCCTTGAAATATTGGGTATCGTGTTGTAGAGCTTTCTATCGCTCCATGCGTGAGATGTTTATCTATAGAAGAAAATGATTTCCTTTCATTAAATAAACGTATAGATATGTCAGACCAAGGTCTGCAATCACTGTTGGTTTGTAGGCGTTGGCAATGTTTTGTTTGGGGTCACTATCTGTAGTTTACAATATAAATACATTGCCATTCTATCCCTCAGAAGCGGTTCCCATCTGCGCAGTAGCAGAGTGGGTTGATTGAGAGGGTATCGAGACGGATACCTTATTGAACACACAGTGTTCAACACGTATTCGAGGACTATTTTTGGATTTATGAGCGGGTAGGGTAAGTAGATTAGCTTTATCAACCCGGTTTTCTTTGTTAAGAATTATATTGGATACAATCTTGATGTTGACTTTTCCGCATTGTTTTTGGTATTTTATAGAATTAAGAAAGTTCTGCAGTTCAGGACTTTAAGTTATTAAGACTGAGGCCAGGTAGGTCGTTGATCGTCAGGCTTTGATAAGACTCACCCATGTAGTGCATGAGTTTGTGATTAAACACAGTAGAGGGTTCAAGTAAATGCGACTTTCTTATAATGTCTATTTGGACAACCACATGGCCACAGGTTGTTGGTTCACTGGTATATATCGGTAGAAATCCTTGTACAATTCTGAGCATTTGAGTGAGGTTGACGGTCAAATATGCATTCAATAATAACACGTATGAGACTGTAACATAGACATACATTGGAGATTTTTCAATTTTTACATACAAGTTTGGATCTTTCTTTGCAGTATGATTTGCTCTTGAAGAAGGGGTGTTTCCTCGAAAACGCATCGAGCACGAACTAGACTGTTTCGCCTCCGCCGGAAACAGCAATCAATAAATTGCCTTCAATCACTTTATTAAACTGCACTGTTTTATTGCTTTGAGTTTTGAATTGGTGATATTCATCATCTATTAAAATGTTGGCTGATTTCCAGCATTAAAGTGTGCGGGGCACGGGAGAGTCCATAGACTGGACTGTTTGTTATACTAACCAGATATATCACTACAGCTTCAGTATTTTGGACTACTACCTCAGCTTCAATATTTTGGACTACTACCACAGATTCAGTAATTTGTATGATTGGACAGGCTTCAACAAGATACACTTCAGGGTACTTCAAAAACTTCAAGTAGGCAAGGCACTCTTCTTCTGGACAACTCTCTTCAAAGGGGGCCGGTCCTTTGACTCTCCTGTCTGTCTGCCACATTAGCACCCTGGGTTTGCCTTTAAGACTCACTTTTCTCTGTCTTCCCTAGTCTTTGGCACTGCAGGTTGGATTAACTTCAAAATAGTCTTTACATGCAGCCAGCTTACCTATCCCAACTTTACCTGCACCTTTCTGCCAGTTATTATCCCAAGTAATTATCAAGAAGCCTTGGTGCCACTCGCTTAGCTTCAGGTAATGCTTGCAAGCTTGTATCTTCGGCAATGGACTGTTATCAACTTCACAGTACAGTTGGATAGCTTCTTAACTTTGAAAATGGTTGGTTTCACTGTTAATAAGGGGATACTCTTGGCATGGGCAATGGTTGTTCTCTTCAACAGTTTATACACTTTGACATATTATAAAGGAAAGGTATACTGTGTTACGATAAAGAATAGAATTCAGTCTTTGTTTAGCAATCACTATTAGGCACACACAACCACTTCTTAAGGTAGTTTTTAAGGATTAAAGATTGGTATAGAATTATTTTCCTGCGTGAAAGTGAAGGATTTGGTTAAGTCCTCCTTTGGGAATCACAATTAGGCACACGTGACCACTCTTTCATGTAGTTTTCACAAGTTACAGGTAGTAACACTTGTATTGTCGAGATTAGATATTCGCTAATGGTCTTAGCAGCATTGATTCTCCTTAATTAGGGACATGCAACCACTTCTTCAAGCAGTTACAGTCTTTCAAAGATTAAACAATGGATTTTAGCAACGTTAGCTTCTCACATGGGCAAAATACCTTTCACGTTGAACACAAGTGCTACATTTCCATTGTTTGGGTATTTCAGCTGTAACAAACAACTTCTACTCACTTTAACTCTTACGCAAGTGAACAGAGAACTGGATAGTGTTTCCGGCAATGCATGCGCAAGATGTAAGAACACTGGGCTTCACTCACCGGCTTCTTTGACACTTGCTCTGTGGGTCACACTGCTTTTCCGACTTCTGGCACAACTTCTACTGCTTCTTGTTCTCTGGGGCCCCACAACCATCTTCTGTAAAAATGTATCCAGTCAAGCCACACGTCTATGGAGCTCTTCTCGCTCTGAGACCCATGGCTTGACAACTGCTTCTTGCCTCAGTCTCTTACACGTCCGCTGCTCGGTAACCATGGCAATCAGGCTCACATGGGTAAAGATAGCTCTCAGGGATGGAAATGCCTTGTTCTACAGCATTGGATTTCTCATAGATTCACATGCAGTATGAATGTTCCCCATTGTCAGGCTGGGAATCCTCGGTAACATAGAGCAGTTTATTTTTAAAACTGAAACTTTAGTACTCTGCTATGGTCATTTTAGGCCATATTGCCCTCAGCCAATAGAAAGGACTGCCTTAATTCCACCCCAGATTTTCTACTGCAAGTTATGTGTTACGATCCCTCAGAGATCTCTTTCATATTAATTTGATGTTTTCTTCTACTTTTCTAAGAATTTTCTTGTTTTAACGACGTTTGTTGTTCACTCTGGTGATATCTGGGGTTGCTCCTGTTCCAGTGGCTGTTGCTCCTTTGGAGCCAATTCTCGCTGTCGACCGCGAAGCCTACAACCAGCCATGGTGGACACCAAGAGGAAGAGCCTTTTCAAGGCCTCTGCCCTCTGTGTCAGCACTCTCAGGGATTCCCAATTTCAGATTTTGTATCTTGGAGCTGAGAGGCATAAATGGGGAATAACGATGAACTGTGCAATTTGTAAGGCATAGCATTCATGAGTCTATTCTCCAGCATGTGGTGGTGGTGGGGAGGGTACTGTGGCCATCCCCTACAAGGATTATGCACCTGCAAACATGTTTGAAAAAATAATGAGTTGCGCGCTGCTCAGCACCAGTCCCAAAACCGAGGGCCCGCCCCTTAGTCTTTCATATTTTCTCTGTTGTTGGGTGAGCAAAGCAGAAACAGCCCACCACTGTATCAATAACCTGTTTTTCAAATGTGTTTGCAGAAGAAGAGTCAATTATTTTCATCACTGGGCTTTAAGTGGACCGGGGGCTAGCCAAACTGGAGCCCCCTGATAGTACCAGGCGATGAGGCCGCTAGTGGCCAAAACATTTTTTTCAAAAGCATGGAGCTCTTGCTCATGTGCCAGAGCTTCAAGCTGTATAAACAAAAAGGCCTTGGCTTTGAGCTGCCTCACCTTTTCATCCTTAACAGTGGCACCTGCACCTGCCAGGCATCCCTTTAACAGGAGATGCAGCGATCACCTAAGGGTAGTCACTGCTTCTCCGATCAACCAAGGGTGATCGCTACATCTCTTAGTTAAAGGAATGCCTGGTAGAGGGTGCCTGGAATGCCTGATGAGGGTCGGATCCACTATTAAGGCAGAAAATATGTGGCACCAGGTATCACTTTAGCTAAGAGATGCAGGGATCATCACCCTAGCAGTCCAGGGGCGATTGTGAGAATTGCTGCAAAGGGTTGCCTGGCGGGGTTTGGTGGCATTTACCCAACTAGCCTGCCACCTGCCAGACAACACCCCCTCCAAGAGCCCCCCTCAATTTCAAAAGCCACTTAAAGCACTGCTGCTGCCACCAAGAGTTTGTGGTGTGTCACAGGATATGGGTGGGAAACACATAAACCACTTGATGTCAAGCTAGTCCTTCAAAAGGGCTTTATTATGCAGAAGGGTAACAAAAGAACAACTGAAGCTGGGAAATATGAAGAAAAATGTGGAGTCACTCAATGAAAACCATTATGTACAGTCCTTGGACAGATACACCTCGTTGTGCACTCCCTGAATTGTCATTTCAACCTGTTCAACAAGCAGCTCGTACAGGAATAGATTCCCAGCTCAGATCAGCAGGAGCCAGGACCCTTCGCATTACACTTTTCCCCCTTCAGGCCTCCCTTTGAGGTCTCAGATTTCCCTCCTCAGGAAGCTGGATCTCTCCCCTTTGAGACCTCTCTACACGAAAGCTGTCCTACTCGTATGCTCCCATCCCACTGTTCAAGCCTGCCTTTTGCTGACCTGGCCTGCGAGAACCTACCACCGCTGTCGGTCTACAAGGGTGCTGGTCCTACCTCAAATCCCCCCCCATGATGATTCTTCCCCTACTACTCCCCCTCCCCTTTTGTGCCATAACCTCCATTCTTCCCCAGGTCCCACCATCAGGATGACTTCAAAATCCTCCTAGCTCCTCCTTCCCTCCATCTACACTTGTATCTGTGGCAGAAAAGGACAAAAGTGGAATTGGCGCACTTGACAAAAGGGATTCAAAGGCTGGTTCATGGGCAGCAATAGGGGGCAATGTGTGAACACCCTGCCTACAGTGTGCACATATATCAACTATGATACAGATTGGTTTGCTCCCAAAAATTGCGCACACAACCAAAAATTAAGTTGCTTAATTGCAGATGATTTGGGGGGTAATTCATAGAATTCAGCGCACAAGTGGCGCACGCGGCTGGCGCACAGTGTGCGCGTGCGAATCCCTGCGCCAGCCGCGTGCGCTAAAATCCATTTCCGCGCACAGCGTATTCATGGATTCCAGCCACCAAAACCAGCCGTGGCGCACAGTGGCGCAGCGACCCTGCAGCAGCGCCAGTTACGCTCCCAAGAACGCCTCTCGCGCAGGGAAAAGCCATCAATATACCCAATCCAGCGCAAAGGGCTGCGCTAACCCTGTACCAGCACAGCAAGCGGGCTACGTGTATCACTGGGGTGCGCGGGAAGTACCTCACGCGATTGGCCACGTGCGAGCAGGGTACGCGTATCTCAGGGGTGCGCGGGAAGTTCCACATGCGATTCCATCAGGTTACGTGTATTTCGGGGTGCGCGTGAAGTTCCACACGCGATATCAGCAGGGTACGTGTATTTCAGGGTGCAGGGGAAGTTACACATGCGATTTCCGCAGGGTACGTGTATTTCAGGGGTGCGCATGAAGTTCCACACGCGATATCAGCAGGGTACGTGTATTTCAGGGTGCAGGGGAAGTTACACACGCGATTCCAGCAGGGTACGTGTATTTCAGGGGTGCGCGGGAATTTCCACATGCGATTGGGCCCGTGCGAGCAGGGTACGCGGGAAGTTCCACACGCGATTCCATCAGGGTACGTGTATTTCGGGGTGCGGGGGAAGTTTCACACGCAAAATCAGCAGGGTACGTGTATTCCAGGGGTGCGCGGGAAGTTCCACATGCGATTCCATCAGGGTACGTGTATTTCAGGGTGCAGGGGAAGTTACACACGCCATTTCAGCAGGGTACGTGTATTTCGGGGTGCGCGTGAAGTTCCACATGCGATATCAGCAGGGTACGTGTATTTCAGGGTGCAGGGGAAGTTCCACACGCGATTCCATCAGGGTACGTGTATTTCAGGGTGCAGGGGAAGTTGCACACGCGATTTCAGCAGGGTACATGTATTTCAGGGGTGCGCGGGAATTTCCACACGCGATTGGGCCCGTGCGAGCAGGGTACGCATATCTCAGGGGTGCGCGGGAAGTTCCACACGCGATTCCATCAGGGTACGTGTATTTCAGGGTGCGGGGGAAGTTTGACACGTGATTCCATCATGGTACGTGTATTACCGGGGTGCGCGGGGAGCACCACACGTGAATTGCACGTGTGGGCCCTCCCAGGTGTTCCCTCTACACCCTCCACGGCCCCTGCAGGTGGCTCACACCACCGGGGCCTACCCTGCACATGTCCTGAAGGCACCCCATCCACCATGGCCATGCCCCCCAGCCAACCCACATGTCAACTTGCACTACTGCCCACCAACGCATGTCCCCCTGCACGCCCAGCCACCAGGGGCACCCTCCACAGGCCCCCACCCATGTCTCCCACCACCCCCCAGCAGTGCAGGGGCACCCTCCACCAGGCCCCCACCCATGTCTCCCACCACCCCCACCCCCCAGCCACCAGGGGCAGCCTCCACCAGGCCCCCACCCATGTCTCCCACCACCCCCACCCCCCAGCAGTGCAGGGGCACCCACCACCAGGCCCCCACCCATGTCTCCCACCACCCCCAGCCACCAGGGGCAGCCTCCACCAGGCCCCCACCCCTGTCTCCTACCCTCCCCCACCCCCCAGCAGTGCAGGGGCACCCACCACCAGGCCCCCACCCATGTCTCCCACCACCCCCACCCCCCAGCCACCAGGGGCAGCCTCCACCAGGCCCCACCCATGTCTCCCAGCACCCCCACCCCCCAGCAGTGCAGGGGCACCCACCACCAGGCCCCCACCCATGTCTCCCACCACCCCCACCCCCCAGCCACCAGGGGCAGCCTCCACCAGGCCCCCACCCATGTCTCCCACCACCCCCACCCCCCAGCAGTGCAGGGGCACCCACCACCAGGCCCCCACCCATTTCTCCCACCACCCCCACCCCCCAGCCACCAGGGGCAGCCTCCACCAGGCCCCCACCCATGTCTCCCACCACCCCCACCCCCCAGCAGTGCAGGGGCACCCACCACCAGGCCCCCACCCATGTCTCCCACCACCCCCACCCCCCAGCCACCAGGGGCAGGCTCCACCAGGCCCCCACCCATGTCTACCACCACCCCCACCCCCCAGCAGTGCAGGGGCACCCACCACCAGGCCCCCACCCATGTCTCCCACCCCCCGGCCACCAGGGGCAGCCTCCACCAGGCCCCCACCCATGTCTCCCAGCACCCCCACCCCCCAGCACTGTGGGGCACCTGCCAACAGGCCCCCACCCATGTGCAACTCATGTACCCCTGCACCCCCGCCCCCCAGCACTGTGGGGCACCTGCCAGCAGACCCCCACCCATGTCCAACTCATGTTCCCCACCACCCCCACCCCCCAGCACTGTGGGGCACCTGCCAGCAGGCCCCCACTCATGTCCAACTCATGTACCCCTGCACCCCCACCCCCCAGCACTGTGGGGCACCTGCCAGCAGGCCCCCACCCATGTCCAACTCATGTTCCCCACCACCCCCACCCCCCAGCACTGTGGGGCACCTGCCAGCAGGCCCCCACCCATGTCCAAATCATGTTCCCCACCACCCCCATCCCCCAGCCACCAGGGGCAGCCTCCACCAGGCCCCCACCCATGTCTCACACCACCCCCACCCCCCAGCCTCCAGGGGCAGCCTCCACCAGGCCCCCACCCATGTCTCACACCACCCCCAGTCACCAGGGGCAGCCTCCACCAGGCCCCCACCCATGTCTCCCACCACCCCCACCCCCAGCCACCAGGGGCAGCCTCCACCAGGCCCCCACCCATGTCTCCCAGCACCCCCACCCCCCAGCACTGTGGGGCACCTGCCAGCAGGCCCCCACCCATGTGCAACTCATGTACCCCTGCACCCCCACCCCACAGCACTGTGGGGCACCTGCCAGCAGGCCCCCACCCATGTCCAACTCATGTTCCCCACCACCCCCACCCCCCAGCACTGTGGGGCACCTGCCAGCAGGCCCCCACTCATGTCCAACTCATGTACCCCTGCACCCCCACCCCCCAGCACTGTGGGGCACCTGCCAGCAGGCCCCCACCCATGTCCAACTCATGTTCCCCACCACCCCCACCCCCCAGCACTGTGGGGCACCTGCCAGCAGGCCCCCACTCATGTCCAACTCATGTACCCCTGCACTGCCACCCCCCAGCACTGTGGGGCACCTGCCAGCAGGCCCCCACCCATGTCCAACTCATGTTCCCCACCCCCCCACCCCCCAGCACTGTGGGGCACCTGCCAGCAGGCCCCCACCCATGTCCAACTCATGTTCCCCACCACCCCCACCCCCCAGCACTGTGGGGCACCTGCCAGCAGGCCCCCACCCATGTCCAACTCATGTTCCCCACCACCCCCATCCCCCAGCCACCAGGGGCAGCCTCCAGCAGGCCCCAACCCATGTCTCACACCACCCCCACCCCCCAGCCACCAGGGGCAGCCTCCACCAGGCCCCCACCCATGTCTCCCAGCACCCCCACCCCCCAGCACTGTGGGGCACCTGCCAGCAGGCCCCCACCCATGTGCAACTCATGTACCCCTGCACCCCCACCCCCCAGCACTGTGGGGCACCTGCCAGCAGGCCCCCACCCATGTCCAACTCATGTTCCCCACCACCCCCACCCCCAGCACTGTGGGGCACCTGCCAGCAGGCCCCCACTCATGTCCAACTCATGTACCCCTGCACCCCCACCCCCAGCACTGTGGGGCACCTGCCAGCAGGCCCCCACTCATGTCCAACTCATGAACCCCTGCACCCCCACCCCCCAGCACTGTGGGGCACCTGCCAGCAGGCCCCCACCCATGTCCAACTCATGTTCAACACCCCCCCACCCCCCCAGCACTGTGGGGCACCTGCCAGCAGGCCCCCACCCATGTCTCCCACCACCCCCACCCCCCAGCATTGCAGGGGCACCCTCCACCAGGCCCTCGCCCATGTCCCATCCATGCCCCCCTGCACCTGGGTCCCACCAATCCCAATCATGTCCGTAATGGCCATCCTCCCCTGCCAAAAGGCCCAACCAACTATCACATCCACCCACATATCAAAGGCAATTACATGTTACACACCCAATGTAAATAATGCAAATGAACACATGTCTGTCACACACAATGGCTGCAAGTGAATGTTAAAACACCCAACATGACATGCATGAAAGCAATGAGATGATACGACACATTGAAGGATGAAAATATAAATGTATTTAAATCAACTTGAATGGAAATGAAATGAGAAAAACCACAAAGCAAAACAACCAAAAGAAGATGAATGTCCATGAAAAAAATCAAAAACACACAGCACAATCAAAATAAATGGTGTCCAAAGTCACAGTCAGAAAAGAAATCCAAGGGTAAATGATAAACAAAAACCACTGCTCCATGGCGATGAAAAAACTCCATAAAAAAGAAAAATCCATTGAAGAACTATTTACAAGATAATCCCGGGTCCATGAGCCCAACCAAATGAAACCTAACTATGACAACTAACTAAAAACTGAACTACATACAAAAACGAGGCGCATTGTCCAATCGCAACCAAATAAAAAAAAATAAATAAAGGAAACCTAACACTAACTATATAACTATATACAAAGGCGGCGGGCAAGTCCAGCGGCTCACTCCGTGGTGTTCTGGGCCAGGGCATCATCGAACTCCTGTTCGATGTCCCGGAGGCAGTCCTGTTCCATGGCCCCGAGGGTCCGCAGGGACGACGCCGTCTCCTCCACCAACCCCCCGTGGATTGCCTCGAGGCACTCGGACCGCCTCAGGGCCCTCCGCATGGAGTTCTCCGCCTTGACCATTGTGAGCCGCGCCTCTTCCGCCCACCGCCGCTCCGCACCTATCTGCTGGCCCAACCGCTGCCACACAGAAGACACACCCCGTCCTGGGTCCACCTGCCCTCCGGCCGATGCTTGCCCCTCCGATGTTGAAGGCCCCGAGCCTTCATGGCTCCCACCACGTTGCTGCTGCTGCTGTGCCTCTGCCCGTGCACTGCCTCCTGCTGCCTGCACATCCTCCGCCGGCTGGGGTGCAGTTGTTGATGTGGCCACCCCTGCTGGACGTCCGACTCCCGACTGTGGCAGGGATGCCTCCTCCACCAGCCTGGCCGCACCGTCAGAGGCAGCTCCACAGGGCACCCAGGTGACTGATGGGTGGGAAGATGGCACAGAGGACGACTGGTGCGTAGGGGGTCCAGTTGAGGAGGGGGTCGGAGCAAGCCCCATCAGACGGAGGAATCCGGCCTGGGTGACCTGTCCCAGCAGGCTGACGTGGTCAACGAGCCATTCGAGATGACGTGCAGTCTCTTCATGAAAAGACTGCAGGTCACCTCGCATGGCCCGTTGACGCAACGCCACACCAGCCAGGACAGGCTCAACCCGGACCTGGATAGCCACGTCTGCAGGCAGAGGAAGGCCAGTTGACGTGAGCTCATCCCCTGCCTGAAAACGGGTCTGGACGTAGGCATCCCTGCTGGTGCAAGATGATGCAGGGACAGGATCAGGGACAGGATTGCACACAGGCACCTCCGCGGCGGCCTGTGCTGCCTCCTGTCCCTGGTCCTGCACTGCACCACTAGCACCAGTGGGATCCCCACCTCCAGACCCCGTCTCTGGTGCTTGCACGGCCTCCTCCTCCACCAAACCCCCCACCAACCTGGATGACTCCGTGCCATCTTCCCCTGTTGGGCCCTGTGGGGTCCCAGCTGCCCCTTCTGCTGCCGAGGAGTCCAACTCCAACCTCCGCCTCTTGGACCTCCCCCCGGCAGCTGTGGCCTGGGACGCGGCACCAGACTCCTCACTCCCCGATGAGATGACAACCTGGGAGGGGAGCCGGGCCTTGCGTCTCCGGCTGGCGGTGGGATCCCCGCCGCTGTGCTCCACAGCACCTTCTCCGCCCTCTTCATCAGTTGACGCTGCAGACAGGGAGAAACAAAACACAGGCATCAGGGCACTGTACAATGGACACATACACACATGACAGTTGTACATGAGTGGCATTGGCAAACCTCAGACATGTCATCACAATCCCCAACACACATGTCATTACAACTCGCACACATTAGCCATACCACAGCCATATCGCAAATGCCATCACCATCCATACACATACAACAGCATGAGCAGCCAAAGGTGAGCCAGACATCACATGCAACACAGGAAGTGCACCACACATGTACACACACCACCACACTTGCATGCATGTGTACACCTCTGCCAAGTGTCGCACTGTTCAGACGCGCATCCATGTCACATCTGCCAATCAGGCTTCCACATACCGCTGTCACATGCATCCATGTTGCATCACTGTTGCACCCTTGTCAAATACACACACATGCACATGTACACAGTGCTGATACATGCAGCCGAAAACAACATACATGCGTGACATCACAGACATGTCTACTTACATACACATTCATCCAAACATGTGTGCCCACACAACTGTATTTGGCATGCAAGCCTACACACACAAGCACCATCCATGTCTCGCACATTACAGCCCTCGCATGTGTCAGCCCCACGGCCCTGTGCACCCCCACCCATACTCGACCCCATACAAACAGATGTGCAACCTGCACACTACTGAATAATCACCACACGCACTGCTCACAATCAAGATGCATGTACACTCACCGCTCGACTCCAGACGGGTCTGCTTCTCAAGGACCTGGACGTGGAGCGCTGGGGATATGCGTTCCAGGACCCTCATCTGTTCTTCCGACAAGTGGCCCCGGCGCCCCTTGGCATCCGCTGCCTTCAAGAGGCGCCGGGCCTTGTTCAGGGTGCTGGACCTGAAGTCCTCCCAGCGCTTCCTGACATGTTGTAAGTCGCGGACTGCCACCCCCTCTGCGTTGATGGCAGTCACGATGTCAGTCCGGATCCGAGTCCGTCCTTCCTTGTCGGCGCGGGAACTTCCGAAGAGGGCATCATACTGCCCCAGGACTTGCTCCACCAGGACACCAACTTCGGTGGCACTGAAGCTGGTGCCCCTCTGCCTCTCTGGCCGGGGGTTGTCAGTGGTCCCAGATGGTGTTTGCCCCGACATGACAACCCCAGAGGCAGGAGTGGGTGGGCAACTGGGTCCTGGGGCTGGGCTGTGGAGCGATGGAATCCCAGTCGGGAGTCTTTGGTTCCAGCAGGGGTGGTCACAGCAACAGCACCCCTGGCTGATGTGCAGGCAGCAAATGGCAGTGCACGTGGGCAGCAGGCAGTCAGGCAGCAGCAGATGGCAGGTGGGAGCGTGCTCGGGGCTCTGAGGGGCAGTAGTTCGGCCTTCTGGGCAGGAGCGTGGTCTTCCGTGTGCTTACGCGTGGCCAGCTTGATACGGAGTGATTTGGCACGTGAAAAATCTGCACGTCAGCGTGTAATTCGAGGAACGGCCCTTAGCGCGTAAGCGCGTCTGCACGCATACGCATTTTCATTGGACAGAAGGCCCCTCAAGCGCAAGCGCCCCTGTGACATGACGCGTACAGACGTGCATGGGCCCTTTCCTCGTATTACACGCGGACGTGCAGTTTCCACGCGCGCTTACGCGCATGGCCCTTTCCTCGTATTACACGCGGACGTGCAGTTTTTCACGCGTGCTGAAATGCCCATGCACGTCTGTACACGTCACGTCACAGGGACGCTTGCGCTTGAGGGGCCTTCTGTCCAATGAAAATGCGTATGCGTGCAGACGCGCTTACGCGCTAAGGGCCTTTCCTCGAATTACATGCTGACGTGCAGAATTTTCACGTGCCAAATCACTCCGTATCAAGCTGGCCACGCGTAAGCACACGGAAGACCACGCTCCTGCCCAGAAGGCCGAACTACTGCCCCCCAGAGCCCTGAGCACGCTCCCACCTGCCATCTGCTGCTGCCTGACTGCCTGCTGCCCACGTGCCCTGCCATTTGCTGCCTGCACATCAGCCAGGGGTGCTGTTGCTGTGACCACCCCTGCTAGAACCGAAGACTCCCGACTGGGATTCCATCGCTCCACAGCCCAGCCCCAGGACCCAGTTGCCCACCCACTCCTGCCTCTGGGGTTGTCATGTCGGGGCAAACACCATCTGGGACCACTGACAACCCCCGGCCAGAGAGGCAGAGGGGCACCAGCTTCAGTTCCACCGAAGTTGGTGTCCTGGTGGAGCAAGTCCTGGGGCAGTATGATGCCCTCTTCGGAAGTTCCCGCGCCGACAAGGAAGACGGACTCGGATCTGGACTGACATCGTGACTGCCATCAACGCGGAGGAGGTGGCAGTCCGCGACTTACAACATGTCAAGAAGCGCTGGGAGGACTTCAGGTCCAGGACCCTGAACAAGGCCCGGCGCCTCTTGAAGGCAGCGGATGCCAAGGGGTGCCGGGGCCACTTGTCGGAAGAACAGATGAGGGTCCTGGAACGCATATCCCCAGCGCTCCACGTCCAGGTCCTAGAGAAACAGACCCGTCTGGAGTCGAGCTGTGAGTGTACATGCATCCTGATTGTGAGCAGTGCGTGTGGTGATTATTCAGTAGTGTGCAGGTTGCACATCTGTTTGTATGGGGTCGAGTATGGGTGGGGGTGTACAGGGCCCTGGGGCTGACACATGCGAGGGCTGTAATGTGTGAGACATGGATGGTGCTTGTGCGTGTAGGCTTGCATGCCAAATGCAGTTGTGTGGGCACACATGTTTGGATGAATGTGTATGTAAGTAGACATGTCCGTGATGTCACGCATGTATGTTGTTTTCGGCTGCATGTATCAGCACTGTGTACATGTGCATGTGTGTGTATTTGACAAGGGTGCAACAGTGATGCAACATGGATGCATGTGACAGCGGTATGTGGAAGCCTGATTGGCAGATGTGACATGGATGCCCGTCTGAACAGTGCGACACTTGGCAGAGGTGTACACATGCATGCAAGTGTGGTGGTGTGTGTACATGTGTGGTGCACTTCCTGTGTTGCATGTGATGTCTGGCTCACCTTTGGCTGCTCATGCTGTTGTATGTGTATGGATGGTGGTGGCAGTTGCGATATGGCTGTGGTATGGCTCATGTGTGCGAGTTGTAATGACATGTGTGTTGGGGATTGTGATGACATGTCTGAGGTTTGCCAATGCCATTCATGTACAACTGTCATGTGTGTATGTGTCCATTGTACAGTGCCCTGATGCCTGTGTTTTGTTTCTCCCTGTCTGCAGCGTCAACTGATGAAGAGGGCGGAGAAGGTGCTGTGGAGCACAGCGGCGGGGATCCCACCGCCAGCCGGAGACGCAAGGCCCGGCTCCCCTCCCAGGTTGTCATCTCATCGGGGAGTGAGGAGTCTGGTGCCGCGTCCCAGGCCACAGCTGCCGGGGGGAGGTCCAAGAGGCGGAGGTTGGAGTTGGACTCCTCGGCAGCAGAAGGGGCAGCTGGGACCCCACAGGGCCCAACAGGGGAAGATGGCACGGAGTCATCCAGGTTGGTGGGGGGTTTGGTGGAGGAGGAGGCCGTGCAAGCACCAGAGACGGGGTCTGGAGGTGGGGATCCCACTGGTGCTAGTGGTGCAGTGCAGGACCAGGGACAGGAGGCAGCACAGGCTGCCGCGGAGGTGCCTGTGTGCAATCCTGTCCCTGATCCTGTCCCTGCATCATCTTGCACCAGCAGGGATGCCTACGTCCAGACCCGTTTTCAGGCAGGGGATGAGCTCACGTCAACTGGCCTTCCTCTGCCTGCGGACGTGGCTATCCAGGTCCGGGTTGAGCCTGTCCTGGCTGTTGTGGCGTTGCGTCAACGGGCCATGCGAGGTGACCTGCAGTCTTTTCATGAAGAGACTGCAAGTCATCTCGAATGGCTCGTTGACCACGTCAGCCTGCTGGGACAGGTCACCCAGGCCGGATTCCTCCGTCTGATGGGGCTTGCTCCGACCCCCTCCTCAACTGGACCCCCTACGCGCCAGTCGTCCTCTGTGCCATCTTCCCACCCATCAGTCACCTGGGTGCCCTGTGGAGCTGCCTCCGACAATGCGGCCAGGCTGGTGGAGGAGGCATCCCTGCCACAGTCGGGAGTCGGACGTCCAGCAGGGTTGGCCACATCTATGACTGCACCCCAGCCGGCGGAGGATGTGCAGGCAGCAGGAGGCAGGTCACGGGCAGAGGCACAGCAGCAGCAGCAACGTGGTGGGAGCCATGAAGGCTCGGGGCCTTCAACATCGGAGGGGCAGGCATCGGCCGGAGGGCAGGAGGACCCAGGACAGAGAGTGTCTTCCGTGTGGCAGCGATTGGGCCACGCCATAGATGCGGAGCGGCAGCGGGCGGAAGAGGCACGGCTCACAATGGTCAGGGCGGAGAACTCCATGCGGAGGGCCCTGAGGCGGGCCGAGTGCCTCGAGGCAATCCGCAGGGGTTTGGAGGTGGAGACGTCGACGGCCCTGCGGACCCTCGGGGCCATGGAGGAGGACCGCCTCCGGGACATTGAGGAGGAGTTCGATGATGCCCTGGCCCGGGACATCCACAAGTGAGCCGTGAAACTAGCCCGCTGCCCTTGTACATAGTTATGTAGGTAGTGTTAGGTTTCATTTTTGTTTTTATTTTATTTGGACCTTTCGGACATTGGCCACATTTTTGTATATAGTTTATTTTATTAGTTAGTTTAGTTAGTTAGGTTTCCTTTATTTTGTTGGGATAATGGACCCTGGCTTGTTCCCATGTACATAGTTCGCAGTTGGATTGTATTTTTTTTTCACTTTTTAACCATGGAGCAATGGCTTTCTTTTTTATTTCCCATTGGATTTTGTTTTGTGGACATTGACTTTGGACAACATTACTTTGGAATTTTATTTTTGGTTTTGCTTTTTTTAACGGACATGCTTCTTTTCATTTTTGTACATTCACGTTTCTGTTGCTTCATTTTTTATTCTATTTATGTTTCCTTTAATACATATTTTTTTGGGTGAACTTCAATGTGTGGTATCTCATTGGTTTCATGCATTTCATGATATGTGTTTTGAGATTCACTGACACCCATTGGGTGTATGTGAGGGAAATGTGTTTGTTTCGGAACTTGCAATTGGTGTTCTGTGATGTAATTGCAAATTATGAGTGGGTGGATGCAATACTCGGGTGGGTGTTTTGCATTTGGAGGCTGACCATAGGGACCATGGATCTAGATTGTGATGACATGTTGGCTGGGGAACATGAGTTGCACATGGGTGGGGGCCTGCTGGCAGGTGCCCCACAGTGGTGGGGGGTGGGGGTGGTGGGGAACATGAGTTGGACATGGGTGGGGGCCTGCTGGCAGGTGCCCCTGCACTGCTGGGGGGTGGGGGTGGTGGGAGACATGGGTGGGGGCCTGGTGGAGGCTGCCCCAGGTGACTGGGGGGTGGGGGTGGTGCGAGACATGGGTGGGGGCCTGGTGGAGGCTGCCCCTGGTGGCTGGGGGTGGTGGGGAACATGAGTTGGACATGGGTGGGGGCCTGCTGGCAGGTGTCCCACAGTGCTGGGGGGTGGGGGTGGTGGGGAACATGAGTTGGACATGGGTGGGGGCCTGCTGGCAGGTGCCCCACAGTGGTGGGGGGTGGGGGTGGTGGGGAACATGAGTTGGACATGGGTGGGGGCCTGCTGGCAGGTGCCCCTGCACTGCTGGGGGGTGGGGGTGGTGGGAGACATGGGTGAGGGCCTGGTGGAGGCTGCCCCAGGTGACTGGGGGTGGGGGTGGTGCGAGACATGGGTGGGGGCCTGGTGGAGGCTGCCCCTGGTGGCTGGGGGGTGGGGGTGGTGGGGAACATGAGTTGGACATGGGTGGGGGCCTGCTGGCAGGTGCCCCACAGTGCTGGGGGGTGGGGGTGGTGGGGAACATGAGTTGGACATGGGTGGGGGCCTGCTGGCAGGTGCCCCTGCACTGCTGGGGGGTGGGGGTGGTGGGAGACATGGGTGGGGGCCTGGTGGAGGCTGCCCCTGGTGGCTGGGGGTGGGGGTGGTGGGAGACATGGGTGGGGGCCTGGTGGAGGCTGCCCCTGCACTGCTGGGGGGTGGGGGTGGTGGGAGACATGGGTGGGGGCCTGGCGGAGGCTGCCCCTGGTGACTGGGGGGTGGGGGTGGTGTGAGACATGGGTGGGGGCCTGGTGGAGGCTGCCCCTGGTGGCTGGGGGGTGGGGGTGGTGGGGAACATGAGTTGGACATGGGTGGGGGCCTGCTGGCAGGTGCCCCACAGTGCTGGGGGGTGGGGGTGGGGGTGGTGGGGAACATGAGTTGGACTTGGGTGGGGGCCTGCTGGCAGGTGCCCCTGCACTGCTGGGGGGTGGGAGACATGGGTGGGGGCCTGGTGGTGGGTGCCCCTGCACTGCTGGGGGGTGGGGGTGGTGTGAGACATGGGTGGGGGCCTGGTGGTGGGTGCCCCTGCACTGCTGGGGGGTGGGGGTGGTGGGAGACATGGGTGGGGGCCTGGTGGAGGCTGCCCCTGGTGGCTGGGGGGTGGGGGTGGTGGGAGACATGGGTGGGGGCCTGCTGGCAGGTGCCCCACAGTGCTGGGGGGTGGGGTGGGGTGAGACATGGGTGGGGGCCTGGTGGAGGCTGCCCCTGGTGGCTGGGGGGTGGGGGGAGTGGGAGACATGGGTGGGGGCCTGCTGGCAGGTGCCCCTGGTGGCTGGGGAGTGGGGGTGGTGGGGAACATGAGTTGGACATGGGTGGGGGCCTGCTGGCAGGTGCCCCTGCACTGCCGGGGGGTGGGGGTGGTGGGAGACATGGGTGGCGGCCTGGTGGAGGCTGCCCCTGGTGGCTGGAGGGTGGTGTGAGACATGGGTGGGGGCCTGGTGGAGGCCACCCCTGCACTGCTGGGGGGTGGGGGTGGTGGGAGACATGGGTGGGGGCCTGGTGGTGGGTGCCCCTGCACTGCTGGGGGGTGGGGGTGGTGTGTGACATGGGTGGGGGCCTGGTTGTGGGTGCCCCTGCACTGCTGGGGGTGGGGGTACTGGGAGACATGGGTGGGGGCCTGGTGGTGGGTGCCCCTGCACTGCTGGGGGGTGGGGGTGGTGGGAGACATGGGTGGGGGCCTGGTGGAGGCTGCTCCTGGTGGCTGGGGGGTGAGGGTGGTGGGAGACATGGGTGGGGGCCTGCTGGCAGGTGCCCCAAAGTGCTGGGGGGTGGGGGTGGTGTGAGACATGGGTGGGGGCCTGGTGGAGGCTGCCCCTGGTGGCTGGGGGGTTGAGGGGGTGGGAGACATGGGTGGGGGCCTGCTGGCAGGTGCCCCTGGTGGCTGGGGGGTGGGGGTGGTGGGGAACATGAGTTGGACATGGGTGGGGGCCTGCTGGCAGGTGCCCCACAGTGCTGGGGAGTGGGGGTGGTGTGAGACATGGGTGGGGGCCTGGTGGAGGCTGCCCCTGCACTGCTGGGGGGTGGGGGTGCTGGGAGACATGGGTGGGGGCCTGGTGGTGGGTGCCCCTGCACTGCTGGGGGGTGGGGGTGGTGGGAGACATGGGTGGGGGCCTGGTGGAGGCTGCCCCTGGTGGCTGGGGGGTGGGGGTGGTGGGAGACATGGGTGGGGGCCTGCTGGCTGGTGCCCCACAGTGCTGGGGGGTGGGGGTGGTGGGGAACATGAGTTGGACATGGGTGGGGGCCTGCTGGCAGGTGCCCCACAGTGCTGAGGGGTGGGGGTGGTGTGAGACATGGGTGGGGGCCTGGTGGAGGCTGCCCCTGGTGGCTGGGGGTGGAGGGGGTGGGAGACATGGGTGGGGGCCTGCTGGCAGGTGCCCCACAGTGCTGGGGGGTGGGGGTGGTGGGGAACATGAGTTGGACATGGGTGGGGGCCTGCTGGCAGGTGCCCCACAGTGCTGGGGGGTGGGGGTGGTGTGAGACATGGGTGGGGGCCTGGTGGTGGGTGCCCCTGGTGGCTGGGGGGTGGGGGTGGTGGGAGACATGGGTGGGGGCCTGGTGGAGGCTGCCCCTGCACTGCTGGGGGGTGGGGATGGTGGGAGACATGGGTGGGGGCCTGGTGGAGGCTGCCCCTGGTGACTGGGGGGGTGGGGGTGGTGGGAGACATGGGTGGGGGCCTGGTGGCGGCTGCCCCTGGTGGCTGGGGGGTGGGGGTGGTGGGAGACATGGGTGGGGGCCTGCTGGCAGGTGCCCCACAGTGCTGGGGGGTGGGGGTGGTGTGAGACATGGGTGGGGGCCTGGTGGTGTGTGCCCCTGGTGGTTGGGGGGTGGGGGGGGCGGGAGACATGGGTGTGGGCCTGGTGGAGGCTGCCCCTGCACTGCTGGGGGGTGGGGGTGGTGGGGAACATGAGTTGGACATGGGTGGGGGCCTGCTGGCAGGTGCCCCTGCACTGCTGGGGGGTGGGGGTGGGGGTGGTGGGAGACATGGGTGGGGGCCTGGTGGAGGCTGCCCCTTGTGGCTGGGGGTGCAGGGGGACATGCGTTGGTGGGCAGTAGTGCAAGTTGACATGTGGGTTGGCTGGTGGGCATGGCCATGGTGGATGGGGTGCCTGCATGACATGTGCTGGGTAGGCCCCTGTGGTGTGAGCCACCTGCAGGGGCCGTGGAGGGTGTAGAGGGAACACCTGGGAGGACCCACACGTGCAATTCACGTGTGCTGCTCCCCGCGCACCCCTGTAATACACGTACCCTGATGATATCGCGTGTGGAACTTCCCGCGCACCCCTGTAATACACGTACCCTGATGGAATTGCGTGTGGAACTTCCCGCGCACCCCCTGGAATACACGTACCCTGATGGAATTGCGTGTGGAACTTCCCGCGCACCCCTAGAATACACGTACCCTGCTGATGTTGCGTGGGATACTTCCCACGCACCCCGAAATACACGTACCCTGATGAGATCGCGTGTGTGACTTCCCGCGCACCCCAGAAATACACGTACCCTGCTCAATCGCGTGTATAACTTCCCGCGCACCCCCGAAATACACGTACCCCGCTCAATCGCGTGTGTAACTTCCCGCGCACCCCCGAAATACACGTACCCCGCTCAATCGCGTGTGTAACTTCCCACGCACCCCCGAAATACACGTACCTCGCTCAATCGCGTGTGTAACTTCCCGCGCACCTCTGAAATACACGTACCCCGCTCAATCGCGTATTTAACTTCCCGCGCACCCCGATATACACGTACCCTGCTCAATCGCGTGTGTAACTTCCCGCGCACCCCCGAATTACACATACCCCGCTCAATCACGTGTGTGACTTCCCGCGCGTCCCCGAAATACACGTACCCCGCGCACCCCCGCAATACACGTGCCCCGCTCGAACAGGCCCAATTGCTGTATGTTGCCACTTTTGTGATGCGCTGGGACTCTACCGCCTGCCTTCGTGTGGCGGACGTGTTTCAGCTTGTGCGTGTCTTTGGCTGTGCGTGGCTTTGCCCTATTCGATTCCATGAATACGTGTGGTTCGAGTGCGTGTGGGCGTTCCGTCTGCTTCCCTGCAGTACATCCCCAGTTACGCCCTTATTTTCGCGCGTTGTTCCCCATTCCGCGCGTTACGCCCCGTGTCCCGCCCACTTTCTGGTGTATGCGCCGAGGTTGTGCGCTTTCACTGTGCGCGTCGCGCACGCCTTTCGGGGTGTTGCAGTGACTTGTGCGCCATGCACGGATTTGGCGCACATCCCGAGGTGAACACGCGCAGGGACTTCCATGAATCGCACGCATGCGCGTGCGCCTGTTTTTTTCCGCTTGCGCCTGCTTGCGCGAAGATTTTTGGCGCATGTTTGTTCCATGAATCAGCCCCTTAATGTGAATCAAACAACAGCCGGCACGTGTTTCGAGCAAAGCTCTTCTTCCAAGGCTGAGGAGGCTTGGCACTAGAACTACTGATGAAGGTAGGTAAATATCCGACAATTATAAGTTGCGGCTCCACTATATAGACGCGTATGCGTATTCGATTGTGGCTGTCAGCCAGAGCAATAAGAACCGGCGTTTCCGCCCGAACTCCATTTTATCAGTTCGGGCGGAAACGCCGGTTCTTATTGCTCTGGCCGACAGCCACAATTGAATACGCATACGCGTCTATATAGTGGAGCCGCAACTTATAATTGTCGGATATTTACCTAACTTCATCAGTAGTTCTAGTGCCAAGCCTCCCCAGCCTTGGAAGAAGAGCTTTGCTCGAAACACGTGTCGGCTGTTGTTTGATTCACATTAAATCATCTGCAATTAAGCAACTTAATTTTTGGTTGTGTGCGCAATACGCGTCTATATAGTGGAGCCGCAACTTATAATTGTCGGATATTTATCTACCTTAATCAGTAGTTCTAGTGCCAAGCAATTAAGCAACTTAATTTTTGGTTGTGTGCGCAATTTTTTGAAGCAAAACAATCTGTATTACACTCGTATCTGCCCCGCCTTCTCCCTCTCTCACCTCAGGTCTCCTCTCCGCCTCCTCTCTGTAATGCCTCTCGTCCCAGCCACTATCTCCTTTTGTGTCCAAATTCCGTGGCATGAGTGGAGGCCTTTAATTTGGAACGGGTCCCTTCCCCAGCCCTGGGTCTAATGCAATGTAGGGCACCTGTGCTTTTAAACTGGGCGTCAAAGCTGAGTGGGCTCTATGGGTTACACAGGTGAATGCTTCTCAGCTTGGAAGCTGGCTGTTCCCAAAAGGTTCCCAAAAGGTGAAGTCTGCCAACTTGCATCTTGAATCTCTACCAGGTCTCTGACCTGTGAGGTTGTGGCGAGTCAAATGTGGTGTTGGTGCCCTAGAAGGCCCGGGTAAATGTAAATGTTTGTTTTATTCATTGTTGGAAAACTACTTGACTCTGAAGTTTATGGACCACAAATAAGAAGCAGCTGTTATGGGCTAGCTTGGAGACTCGTGAAAGTGTAGGTGCCCTTTGAATGGCTCGGCTGGTGAAGGAAAATCACTTCTACTTTCCTAGTGGTTCTGCTGGCGGGCCGCAGGGGCTATGGTGATGGCCCTGACTTGCTACAGGTGGCACATCCTCTTAAAAGACCTAGGCCAGCAAAACTCGCCTGATGGTACACACTTATTTTGCTTCTAGCGTCACCACTCGTCAGTTGAACCCTAGGCTCGGGGAAACCCTGGTGAGATTTAACTGGTAGGACATTTCTTGCAGGGTGACTGGGGTCAACATCTGTTGGAGGAATGTCCTCTGCCAAGTGACTGGCACCAAGGGAGGGTAAGAGGGGATCATCATCCGATTGGGGTGGTGCGCAGCATCCTTTGTTGCATCTCCTCCTCTTCCACCTGGCCATCTGGAGGCCCACCCAGGGGATATCAGTTATCCTGCATGGTGACTACCTGTCAAAGAATATGATTGGACAGTAAAGAACCACCTCATAACTGAATGGTCAATGAATCCGATCGGATTCATTGTTGAATGCTTGAAAATGCTTAGTGTCTATGGGACACAGTTCTATTCATAAAGAAAAATCACAGTTATGTAGGCGGCCATTGCCCCAAATCTGGCCAATATATACAAGGGTGAATTTAAAGAGATTTATTTGCAGGGACAACATTTATATTAACAAGCGGGTGGGAGCCCTTCTGAAAACAGAAATGTTCAAATAACCTATCCTTTTTACTTTCTTCTACTCATGAGGGCCTTCAACCACGTTTTAGATCACTGCATCCTTCACGGAGGAGAAATATCCATTTGCATATCAATATGGTCCCACCCACAAGGGCAGTCCAGGACCGAAATGCTAGACAATTCTCCTCTGAACAAGAGTACCATCAGCAGCCCCCCGACATGTGTTTCGGCCTTGTTGGGCCTCCTCAGTGAAGTGGAGCTGAGCCTCTCTTAGCTATGGATCAAATAACTTGTTCTGTGGGATTACTGCCATGCGGGGGGGGGGGGGGGCGGGTCTACAGCCACGTGTTATCCCACTGCACCCTCCACAGAGAAGAATTATCCATGGGCATATCGGTGTGGTCCCGCCCACAAGCGCAGTCTATCACAGAGAAGAACAAGTTATTTGAGACGTGTTTGTTCTCAGTAGAGGGGTTCCCAAAGTCTTGTTAAATATATAAACTATGGGTTTCACCCCAAGTCACCTAGGGTATCTAGATGTGAACCCATTGCTCATTCATTTGGAAAAGATGCATTGATGGCTGACATTTTTGTCATTTGGCGAGGTGGCATCAATCTTTTCACACAATTCAAGGAGTTGATTAATTCTTGCAACACCAATTTACACTTTACAATGCACTCTAGAAACACGAAGATATCTTTTCCCGAAGTACATATCACACATGAACCGGCGGCCATATATGCTAGCATTTATAGGAATAACACAGACAGGAACACATTGCTGTCGTTTTCTAGTCATCACCCTAGAGATCCCAAAGGAAACCCTCCCCTTAAGCCGCTTTCTAAGATTACGTAGAAACTGTACCAAACTTTCAGATAATCGGCTTGAGGCAAGAGAACATCTACCCGTTTAATAGCTAGGGGCAATCCAAAGAAGTTAGTGAGTACAGCTGCTAAACACACTACATTTAGAGGCAGAATGTCTCCCTTTCACCAAGACACCCAAAAACAAAAAAAATGAAAGAACCGTGTGTGTGACAACCTGTTGCCACCTCAGTGCACAAATTCAAAAAATAGTCTTGAAATATTGGCATCTTATTCAAGGCATACAAGATCATCCCTTAACTGCCTTCACACAAGGAAAGAGCCTTCGGAACAGCCAAGTCAATCTACCCCCTGACCAACAAGAACACATGGGGCCTCATTACACGGAAGGCGGTAATCCAGGGTGCTATTAGCACCCTGGACCATGCCGGTAAATTACCGGCACCGCCTTGGCGGAAAGGGGATTTACCGCCCCATTCCAAGGTTGGAGGGGCGGTAAATCCCCTTTCCGCCATTGCCCTTCCCCATTCCCATTTCTGCCCCATAGGGCTCTATGGGAATGGGGAAGGCGCTAATTACGGCACCGCAATTTTGCGGTGCCGTAATTAGCTCCGAGGTCCCTTAGCGGGTTGGTACTTAACGCCTGCAAGAAGCAGGCGTTAATTCCTCCAACCCGCAAAGGGACCTCGTAGTACGGCGGTAAGGGTTAACGGTCACCGTTGCCATTAACGGTGACCGTTAACCCTTACCGCCGTCCGTGTAATGAGGCCCATGGTCATTTTCCCTGCGGAAACTGCAGGTCTTCCAGTTGCACCAAAAAGACTGAAATGTTTTCATATACTTATTGGAGATGGATGATCAATTTAATGTCTCACTGCAAATTCTGCATTGTTATTTATGTACTTGAATATCCGTGCCATAAGTTCTTTACTGGGAAAACGTCACAATCCATTAATATCAGGATGAATCCAGATAGGTCATGGAACTTCAATAGGACACTTAATGCTCCTCTGGTTTCACATTATTATTATTATTTTGTAGAATTAGGCCGTGCAAAAGATGATATTCTCTGATGTGTGATGGATGTGATGAGATGTTCAGGGAATGTTAATACCACAGAGAAAGCATTACACAAAGAAAGATATTCTAGACTCTGCAATTGCGCACCCACTTGACTGGATTGATTAAAGTCCCAAATATTTAAGAAGTACTTTTTCATCAGGGAGCAGTTCTGCCTCCCGATAGATTTTGACACTTTCACCTAGACTGTATGATAGGTATATGCTTTCCCTTTCATACATTTTGATATATCTATTACTTTTATATATTTTGTTTTGTATATTATATTTGAGTGCAGCAGATATCTCCATCAAAGGACATTGGTTTGAAGATTATAATGTTATTCTAGGTCACCAGGACCATTTAAAGATGGCTGACGTGCGTGACGTCACATGCCATGTGCCCTGCAGAAGCCATTTTGAGCTTTGCAGTATAGAGTTTTGATAAGAAAGAGGCCACTGATGTCTTCAACCTGAGCCTCTGCCAGGAATCTTTTTGCCTCAGGTAAAACAACAAATCCACGCGAGGCTCCACTGGTCATCAAATCAGTAGACCCCTGCCATTTTTTCATTTTATTTGTAGCTGTAACGCTGGAAACAGAAATAAGTGCGCCCAGTCAAACAGAATTGAAGGCAACTAATTACAATTTTTCACTTTATTTATTACTAATTGGTTTAAGACGTTCTTTGTAATTTTGTTACTAAAATGTACCACCTTAATATGCACTGTCCCCTACAAATAAAAGATCACAGGACCAAGTACACAGGTACGCCCTTGACACGCTTTATTTAAAGTCAGATTTGCCATGATTGATAGATAATAAGCACCCAGTAAATTGTGCTATGTTCACCTGTTCCTGTAGCCCTACTTCTTAATACACACAACGTGTGGTCTCTGAACTGCTTGCACCCGCAAAGAAGACACACCTAATATGCATGGAGTTGAAATGTTGGGTTTTATGAACGAGTATGCATTGAAAACTATGAAAAACTGTTAAGAACTAAGGAAAACGCATTTGTGAGAGACTTTCAGCCTCATCACGAGTTGGGTGGTAACCCGAATGGGATACCGCCCAATTGTATTTGCATTACTGCCCAACCCTCCATCGATATTACTGCCAGATCAAGGGTTGGGCGGTAACTGTAATTCCCCATTTCCCACTGGGTCCATTGGACCCAGTGGGACATTTTTGGTGCAATTACCGCCGGCGCTATTACTTTGTGGTAATTGCACCGAAAATCAGCATTTTTGCAGCGCATGTACCCTCAGCTTAGAGCTGGAGGTAAATGCTGCCATCCTGAGATTGGGCAGACCCTTAAATCATTTAAGGGCTACCACCCAACTCGTGGTGAGACACTTTGGGGTCGATTCATGGAACCAACGTGCGCCGAAAAAAGTAGCGCAAGCAGGCAAAGCGTGAAAAAACAGGCGCACGCGCATGCGTGTGATTCATGGAAGTCCCTGCGCGTGTTTTCCTCGGGATGTGCGCCAAACCCGTGCATGGCGCACACGTCACTGAAACATCCTGAACGGCGTGCGCGACGCGCACAGTGAAAGCGCACAACCTCGGCGCACACACCAAAAAGGGGGCAGAACACGGGGCGTAATGCGCGGAATGGGGAACAACGCGCGAAAATAAGGGCGTAACTGGGATGTACTGCTGGGAAGCAGACGGAACGCCCACACGCACGCGAACCACACGTATTCATGGAATCGAATAGGGCAAAGCCGCGCACGGCCAAAGACACGCACAGGCCTAAACACGTCCGCCACACGAAGGCAGGCGGTAGCGTCCCTGCGCATCACAAAAGCGCCAATATACAGCAATGATGAATATCCCATATTGCTATTGTGCCTGTGCGAGCGGGCTATGTGTATTTCAGGTGTTCGCGTGAAGTTTTTCACACGATCGGGCCTGGGGGAGCGGGCTACATGTATTTTAGGGGTTCGCGTGAAGTTTTTCACACGATCGGGCCTGGGGGAGCGGGCTACGTGTATTTCAGGGGTTCGCGTAAAGTTTTTCACGCGATCGGGCCTGGGGGAGCGGGCTATGTGTATTTCAGGGGTTCGCGTGAAGTTTTTCACGCGATCGGGCCTGGGGGAGCGGGCTACGTGTATTTCAGGGGTTTACGTGAATTTTTTCACGCGATCGGGCCTGGGGGAGCGGGCTACGTGTATTGCAGGGGTGCGTGGGAAGTTTCACATGCGATCGGCCTGGGGGAGCGGGCTACCACTCACCGTCTGCCTTGCGTGTAGAAGAACGCGTAGCCAACACCCGCTGTGAAGTAATAGCGTGTGAACCCCAACGGCTGGAAAACACACGCACCGCACCCCACGAAAAGCACGTACAGAGCAATGTAAAGGCACGTGGGATCTACAAGTCCTGCCAGGGAAACGCCCGTGCGTGAAACGTCACAGACGCGCTTATGCGCTAAGGGCCTTTGGTCCAATGAAATCGCGTATGCGTGCTGATGCGCTTACGCGCTAAGGGCCTTTCCTCGAATTACACGCAGACGTGCAAGATTTTCAAGTGCCAAATCACTCCGTATCAAGCTGGCCACGCATAAGCACACGGAAGACCATGCTCCTGCCCAAAAGGCCGAATTACTGCCCCCAGAGCCCCAAGCAGCCTCCCACGAGCCATGTGCTGCTGCCTGCCTGCCTGCTACCACCGTGCCCTGCCACATCAGCCATCTGCAGGGGTCCATTTGCTGTGTCCACCCCTGCTGGAACAGAAGACTTCACTGCCACCGAAGTTGGTGTCCTGGTGGAGCAAGTCCTGGGGCAGTATGATGCCCTCTTCGGAAGTAAGCGCGCCAACAAGGAAGGGCAGACTCGGATCTGGACGGACATCGTGACTGCCATCAACGCGGAGGGGGTGGCAGTCCGCGACTACCAACCTGTCAAGAAGCGCTGGGATGAATGCAGGTCCAGGACCCTCTTGAAGGCCCGGCGCCTCGTGGAGGGGGGCCGGGGCCGCATGAGTACCATCCAGATGAGGGTCCTGGAACGCGTAGGCCCAGCGCTCCACGCCCAGATCCTTGAGAGGCAGACCCGTCTGGAGTTGAGCGGTAAGTGGCCAAGCATTGCTGAGACAGGGCATGTCGCAGTGTGCTGGTTGTCTGATACTTGCCTGTATGTGTGACATAGGCATGTATGCATGTGTGTGTGCAGGGACGTCATGCATGTGAGACCAGTAATGTGTGAACCACACGGTTGGTGCATGTGTTCAAATGCAACATGGGGTGCCCTATGCGGAATGGCCACATGAGAGCATGCCAGTCTCTGTTCCTGGACATGGGTGGGGGTGAGGGATGGGTGCTGATGCCATGTACATGTATGCTGTCCATGTCTGTGTGTCTGACCTGTGTGTCTGTGACTTGTGAATGCCAGGGATGCATGACACATGTCTGTCGCAATGTTCAGGTTCACTGATGCAGCCTAGTCATCCTTGTATCCACTGTGTCTGTGGTGTACGAGGCCAGATGGATGAAACTAGGGTGAAGTGTGTGCATGTGATAGGCATGGCCCATGATGCATGTGAGTTCCAAAACAACATTGTATGTTTCAAGAATCCCTTGGACATGTATGCTAATGTCCATAGCATGCGCCATGCCTGTTACTGCATGTGTTTTACCTGCACTGACCCATGTGTTGTGGAGGGACATGATGGAAGTGATCTTTGACAGTGCCACAAATCTGCTATTGCTTCCTGTCTAGGGGACCATTGTACAGTACCCTGATGCTTGTTTTCTATGTCTCCCTCTACACAGCGCCAAGTGAAGAAGAGGGTGTAGACGGCGCTGTGGAGCAAAGCGGCAGGGATGCCCCCACGGCTGCAGCGGAAGGGGTGGGTGAGCCCCCACAGGGGCTTGCAACGGCGGAAGACGGTGTGGAGCCATCCAGGTTGGTGGTTTCCACAGAGGAGGAGGAGGCCACTACTGAGGCGAACATGGGGCCTGGTGGGGGCATCCCTGCTGGTGCAAGTGTTGCAGTCCAGGGGCAGGAGGCAGCACAGGTCGCCGTGGAGGGGCCTGTGCATGTCACTGTCCCTGACACTGTGACTGCACCACCATGCACCAGCAGGGATGCCCCATCCCAGGCCCGTCCGCAGGTAGGGGGGATGTCCATGTCATCTGACTCCCCTCCACCTGCGGACGAGGGGACCTCTGGCCGTATGGAGAAGGTCCTGATTGGTGTTGCGTTGCGCACAGGTGCAATTCGTGATGAGGTGCGTGCTTCCCGGGAGGAGCATGCACGTCATCACAGAGAGCACCGTGCCGACGTGGCCCAGTTGGGATCGGCCATGGTCGGTGGTTTCCTACATGTGTCGGCCAATCTGGCGACCCTCTCCTCCTCTGTGGAGACTATGCACCAGTCGTTCTCCATGCCGTCTTCTGGCCCAGATGCCACCAGGGCCCCCTGTGGACCTGCCCCGACCAATGCAGCCAGCTCGGTGGGGATCCCATCCCTGCCACAGTCGGGAGTCAGAGGTCCAGCAGGGGTGGACACACCAGCAACTGGACCCCAGCAGATGGAGGATGTGACGGCATCATCGGGCAGGGCACGTGCACGATGGCGTCGGTGGATTCCATCAGCCTGGATGCCGTCGTGCTGGCACAGGCAGTTGCGTCGGAGGCAGCGGCAGGCTCGACGTGGGAGGCATCATGGCTCGCGGCCATCAACATCAGGGGTGCAGGCATCGGCCGGAGGGCAGGAGAACCCTGGAATGGGAGTGGCTTCCGTGTGGGAGCGGTTGGGCCAGCAGATAGGTACGGAGCGGCAGCGGACAGAGGAGGAACGGCTCACAATGGTCAGGGCGGAGAACTCTATGCGGAGGGCGCTGAGGCGGGCTGAGTGCCTCGAGGGTCTTCGCAGGGAGTTGGAGCTGGACACTGCTTTATCCCTGCGAGACCTCGGGGCCAGGGAACATGCCCGCCTCCAAGCCATTGAATATTGAGTTCGATGATGCCCTGGCCCATGACAACATCCAGTGAGCCGTTGGACTAGCCCACTGCCCTTGTAAATAGTTATGTAGTTAGTGTTAGGTTTCCTTTGCTTTTTTCTTGATTTTGGACCTTTTGGACAATGGCCAACATTTTTGTATATAGTTTTTTTAATACGTAGTATTTTGAGATAGGTTTCATTTCTTCAGTTGGGATCATGGACCCTGGATTGTTTATCTGTATATAGTTGACTGTTGGATCATTTATTTATTTTTTAATTTACCCATGGTGCAATGGTTTTTGGTTTTGTTTTTCCCTTGGATGTACTTTTTTGAACTGTGACTTTGGACACCTTTCCTTTGGATTATGATTTGTGGTTTTTCATTATTTTACGGACATGCTGCTTTTTTGATTTTAATTCCCATTGTCGTTTGTTTATTTTTAATGCCATTTATGTTGCTTTTAATACATTTTTTTCATCAAGGTTCAATGTGTAGTATCATATCATTGGTTTCATGCATGTCATGATATGGGTTTTGACATTCACTTACACCCATTGTGTGTATGTGAGGGACATGTGTTCATTTGCATACTTGCCACTGGGTTTGTATCATGTAATTGGCAATTCTGAGTGGGTGGATGCAATATTTGGGTGGGTGTTTGGCATGTGGAGGCTGACCATAAGGGCCAGGGATCTAGATTGTGATGACATGTTGGCTGGGGGACATGTGTGGGGGCCTGGTGGAGGGTGCCCCACAGTGCTGGGGGGTGGGGGTGCAGGGGGACATGAGTTGGGGGCCTGCTGGCGGGTGCCCCACAGTGCTGAGGGGTGGGGGTGCAGGGGGACATGAGTTGGACATGAGTGGGGGCCTGCTGGCAGGTGCTCCACAGTGCTGGGGGGTGGGGGTGCAGGGGGACATGAGTTGGGGGCCTGCTGGCAGGTGCCCCACAGTGCTGGGGGGTGGGGGTGCAGGGGGACATGAGTTGGGGGCCTGCTGGCGGGTGCCCCACAGTGCAGGGGGGTGGGGGTTCTGGGGGACATGAGTGGGGGTGCAGGGTAGTCCCCCGTGGTGTGGGCTGCCTGCAGGGGCCGTGGAGCGAACACCTGGGAAGACCCACACGGCCAATTCACGTGTAGTACTCCAGGGAACACCTGAAATACACGTACCCTGCTGATATCGCGTGTGAAACTTCCCACGCACCCCAAAATACACGTACCCAGGACATTCGCGTGTGGGACTTCCAGCGCACCCCTGAAATACACGTACCCTGCTGATATCGCGTGTGAAACTTCCCGCGCACCCCAAAATACACGTACCCAGGACATTCGCGTGTGGGACTTCCAGCGCACCCCTGGAATACACGTACCCAGCTGAAATCGCGTGTGAAACTTCCCACGCACCCCAGTAATACACGTACCACGCTCGCACAGGGCCAATCGTGTGTGAAACTTCCTGCGCACCCCTGAAATACACGTACCCTGCTGAATTCACGTGTGCAACTTTCCGCGCACCCCGAAATACACGTACCCAGGACATTCACGTGTGGAACTTCCAGCGCACCCCTGATATACACGTACCCTGATGGAATCGCGTGTAGAACTTTCCACGCACCCCTGAAATATACGTACCCTGCTGAATTCACGTGTGTAACTTCCCGCGCACCCCAAAATACACGTACCCAGGACATTCGCGTGTGGAACTTCCAACGCACCCCTGGAATACACGTACCCAGCTGAAATCGCGTGTGAAACTTCCCGCGCACCCCAGTAATACACGTACCCAGCTGAAATCGCGTGTGAAACTTCCCGCGCACCCCAGGAATACACGTACCACGCTCGCACAGAGCCAATCGCATGTGAAACTTCCCGCGCACCCCTAAAATACACATACCCTGCTGAATTCATGTGTGTAACTTCCCGCGCACCCCAAAATACACGTACCCAGGACATTCGCGTGTGGAACTTCCAGCGCACCCCTTGAATACACGTACCCAGCTGAAATCGCGTGTGAAACTTCCCGCGCACCCAAGTAATACACGTACCCTGCAGAATTCACGTGTGAAACTTCCCGCGCACCCCTGATGTACACGTACCCTGATGGAATCGCGTGTGGAACTTCCCGCGCACCCCAGTTATACACGTACCCCGCTTGCCGTGCTGGTACAGGGTTAGCGCAGCCCTTTGCGCTGGATTGGGGATTTTGATGGCTTTTCCCTGCGCAAGGGGCGTTCTTGGGGGCGTAACTGGCGCTGCTGCAGGGTCGCTGCGCCACTGTGCGCCACGGCTGGTTTTGGTGGCTGGAATCCATGAATACGCTGTGCGTGGAAATGTATTTTCCACTAGGAGCATATCACATTTGGAACATTGGATTCAAAACCTTGCATTGTCATTTGAAATTAAAATTGAGTTATTTGTTTTTGTATTTGATAATATGGGCCTCATTACGAGGTGGGCAGTAAGAGATTACCGGTACCGGTAAGGGCACCGGTACCGGTAATCCCTTACCGCCCTATTACGAGGTCCCTTTGCGGGTCCCCCCTTAATGTCTGGTTTTACCAGGCTTTAAGGACGGGACCCGCAAAGGGACTTCGGTGCTAATAACGGTACCGTAATTTGCGGTACCGTTATTAACGCCTTCCCCATTCCCATTGAGCCCTCTGAGGGCTCAAATGGGAATGGGGAAGAGCCCTGGTGAATGGGGAATTACCGCCCCCGCCAACCTTGGAATGGGGCGGTAATAGCTACATTCACCAGGGCGGAGTCGGTAAGAATTTGGAGGCAGCCATGGTGCTAATAGCGCCATGGTTACCTCCAAACTCCTAATGAGGCCCTATGTGTTCTCAAAGGTATTTAGAGTAGGGCGCTGTATTCACTTTTTTTTATATGTGCAAATTCAATAAAACATTTGAAGTATCATGCATTTAATATTTTTTCTGAATCATTATACACGGTTTGAGGGGAAGCTTTGTTGTTTATATCTATTTGGTGGCTCTTATGTTTCCCTCTTGTAGAGCCCGTCTATTTTTCGTTTCTTGGACTTAGTTAACCACGTCCAACAATCATGTTCTCTATGACAATGAGCACGAAGCCTCTTACATAGTACTTCACAGCATCTATCACCTATTGGATGGCAGACGCTCTAACTTCATGGTGACATGTTGTTCCTCTCTGTGTTGAAGCTTTTTGCTGATAAAGCGTTGGTTGTTCGACATTGTTCCAAACTTGTGACAGCACAGCCCCTAGTCTGAACCTGGAAGACAATAGTCTGGAGAATGAAAGGGACGAATGAGTTGTTCATTTTCAGGAAGGGAGGATTGCAGAGGGAAATCTTCGACAGCTTGAAGGCTTTGTCAATGTGTACGGTCCATTCAATCCTTTTGAATTTCAACCCCCTGAGCTGATCAGTGAGTGGTACAGTGATTGTAGAGAAAATGGAAATGAAAAAAAGATGCTAACTTACCAGACATAGGAAACCTTGCAATTCCTTCTTCGTCTTCGGGAAGCATTATGTGGTCTGTAAATTGGCCTCCTGGGGTTGGACTGTCCCCTTTCCAACAAAGAAGTCTATATATTTGACTGGTGGCAGGGACAGAAAACAGTTAATTTGTTTATCTATGAAAGCAGTTTTTCACAGGGTTCAGTGACCAGGTCCAGATGTCTTGTGTGCTCAGCACAGATGTTGCTGTGGATCATATCATCCAAGCAGACCCCTGCAAAAGATTGATACGATTGGAGGATTATGTCCACACCATTTGGAAATTGTATTGGGCCCCATTGTTAATTGGAACAGGTCAATTGGGGTGACAAATTCAGCTTCTTTCTCATCTTCCAGAGCAGTGTAATCTGCCATGTACCACTTGTTTAAATCGAGGGTGAGAGATGTCTAGCCAGCCCAATCTGCTCGATCATTTTTTAAATCCTTGGCATCAGATAATTGTTGAACCCAGAAATCGTGTTCACCCTGCAGAAGGTTATACAGAAGCTCCAGATTCCCTCTGGTTTGTAGACAGGTCAGTTTTTGTTGACCAATGATTTGGGTTCCGTTCAGTGATGCCAAGCCCTAGCATTTTTTCATGTCTTCTCTCTTGACGTTCCATAGAACCTTAGGGAGTTGGCATGCAGTGAGACAGCTTTTAGCAGAGAGGTTTCTAATCGAACTATGATGCTGTATGCTACCCTAGCCAATCACTGAAGACCTCTAAAGATGGTTGTAGAAATACCGGCAGCTCCCACCCTTTGCATGATTTGAGGATTTCAGTGATTACCCTAATACTTTTGCTGCAATACTTTCGTCTCCATCAGGTAACAACAGTGGCATATGTGAGGGGTCAGAAATGAGAGGCGGACACAGAGTTGTAAGATTTTCATTATCCAACATCTTTATTAAAACAAAGGGGTGGATAAAGACCTCTCTATCCCTAACCTAAGGAGAGTTTCCCTACCTAGGAAACTAAAACTAAAGATTAGTCTGCGTCAAGTCATCAAACTTATAAACTGTTCTTGTGTCCAAAACTAATCTGGCCCTCACCCTAGAAAGAAACAACAAAAGGGGTGCAACTAAATGTTCTGATCTACGTTTGGCAAAAGCTGTTCATAAAAATAAATAACAATGGACCTCAGTATAAGCTCATCGGCACCCTTGTTTCCGGACCGGAAAAACTACAAGTCTGACTGCCGGGGGTGCTGTTCCCGACAGATCTGATCCTGCTGGGTGTAGCGGTCACGGTAGGCAGACATTTCACGGGACTAACGGTGCCGGTGCTCCGGTGTGCCCACTCCCATAGGACTCTACGAGAATGGGGATTTGGAAATATACCGGCGCCTGACTTCCAGGCCGCTGGACTCGGAATGAGCCGGTGGTACCAGGAGGTCAGGCACCAGTAAATTATTCCAAGTCCGGAGGCAACCCACTGGTAGCACCGGCAGGGATACCGCTCGACTTGGAATGTGGCCCAATGTCTCTGTATTCTCGTCTACCCCCCCGAACCCACATCCAGTTTACATTTGATTGCCAGGCCAGACTTTGAGCTAATATGTGTTCTAAGGCAGGACTACCCTCAGTCCTGTAGACACCAGCTGCCGCCAGCCACTTGATGGGATAATGCTATAAACAAGAACAAGTGGTCCTGCCTATGAGGTTTCTAATCTACTGCACTTTTATTCTAATGCAATTATTGTTTCTTATGGACCTGTTTGCCAGCATATCATTAGTTGGCAAACACTGCCTTGCTGTGTACAGAGAATACAGTGAAAAACCCACAAGAGAATGGTGCTCAGTTTATTTGTTCATGACTGACCCATTTTTACGTGTTTTAAAATATATGCACTTTGTAACATATGTGAGAGACGCACAACTTGAAAGTCACAGGATGCAGTGCATTAATACATATTTTTACAAATGATATGTCGAGTTAGGCTAAAGAACGTCAGGCACATTACTTAATGCAATCTTCATAACAAAACTCAGCATAGGCATTACATCATGCCTTTGCAACTTATCACATCATTTTGAAACACATCCAGATGTCAAATGCAGTCACAATAGTGTTTGTTATTTTCACAGGTGAGTATGGAGTTCCTAAATAACACCAAGTGCATTACTTTGAGTGGCTTTGGTATGCGAAAGTTCCAAATACAAACGTGTTCTAGTGTCTTTTATAGATGAAAATATATTCACTGTATTTCATCTAGGTGATATAACCTTCACGAGGTTTACTTTGGCACCAAAAGTCAATTTTCAGCCAGGCTAGAGGGTGACCTTAAAAAGTCACTTGATGGGATAATGACTTTGTGTACACTAGGCAAGTGGAACAACAATGATACTGGGGGTGGCCCTAGTGGGAACCTTGACCACAGGAAAGGTAAGCGTTACTCTTAGATCTGGGGAAGGAGGGCTTCCAGAAGCTGTGTACATAAAGGCAGTTTATGAACGGGACCTGATAGGATCTGTGTTCAATTCCTATCTCATGCGCTGATGTTCACCGTGGTTCACAAATTATTGGATCCTTTCTTTTGATTCCTGTGGACTTGTGAGGAGATATGCTGTTTAGTTTCTCATTTCGTGTCTAGCTGATTACTGGATGATTATTCTGGTTTCTCTTTTTTGAAGATGACAGCGTTCCATGTGTGTACACACAGATGCAACTGTGCAAGCGACAAATAGACATTGAGGTCCAACTTACAGTATCAACACATCTTTTTACCTGCTATCCTAATATGAGGATTATGATAGGCTGCTATATACAAATGGACAATAATACAATGTGAACAAATAGGGAAGGATGTACCAAGGGAATATAAAATCTATTGGAGTGATATGGTAGCTTATAAATCAGATGATGTACACATGAATGAGTATGAAAATTCTGTTATGGATTAATGTATTTATGTGAAATCACTGAAGGATATATAAATTATGTATACACAATCTATGTATGACACACAAGTCAAATCTGTACACAATTCTTGAAGACCTAAAATAAGGTTTTAGGCCTTGAAGAAGCCCTCAAACAGAGTGAAACGTATACACCTGTCCCAATAGGTAATATGTTGGCACTTCTGATACTTTGTGAATGGAATAGGATATATGTGGTACGTTGGTACCTTGAGAATTAAATAGAATATATGTACCAGGTGAATTTAATTTCGTGAACAAGAGAAGATACAAGCACTCTGTGAGAACTAAACAGGTGGTCTTAGTCAATAAATACATAATGGTATAATGATACTCTTTGAATATTGTATAATTTAAACTCCAGATTAAGTGTACATCGTCTAATTGTACTTGTTGAAATTGTATTGCACAATAAGACTATTGTTACATCTCAATGTCCTATTTCATCCTTTTTTCATCTCAGGGGTCACAACAGGGTCTCCGCACTTTGCCAACCTCTCAATGGCCACCCACACTGTAGGAACTGCATCGGTCAAACCCAAGATGGCCGGCACGCGAAGCATGCATCGCACGCATTGGGAGGATGAGCCTGGTACTTCACATACAAATACAGAGAACAACCCTGGCCCCTCCTGTTGCAACTTTGTTACATTGTTTTATAAACGCGTGTGCCTACTAGCGCTTCTTACCATCGCCTCCCGCTGAACTCTCTCAGAGCTCTGCTCACTCCAGATCTGTCCCTCCTTTTCTTCTGCTCCTCTTTTGCCTTCCTGCTGGAATCCAATGCGCAGCTCTAGCCTTGGGGAACTTCTGCCTTCATACCATCTAATCTGCCACTAGACACTGCATCCTGGTTCCTCTTCACTTGCCTCAGCCTTTTTTGCTACTTCCATCATCTATCATTTCCAGTACGGATCTTCAGCTCCACCAACATCCTGATCAAAGTTTTTTCCCCTTTGTCTGGTTTTTCTCCTTAGGAGACCGGCCTCTCTGGAGGCTGGTTCACCCTATTTTCACCTTAGGGAGTACTGGCAGCCAGAGAGGACTGTCCTTGCTTGCACTACACCAAGAGTAAGGACACCCGAAAATCACAGGTGAGCTCTAAACCTAGAAACTGCCTAGTGCATAAGTCTTTGTTAGGGCAATGCAGCTTAAATCAACTGTACACAATATTTTGAAATAAACGGAAATAGAGTTATTCAATTAATAGAACAGCGGGTAGGTGCACTGCTTAATATTCACTTTCCTATTTTTTATACTCAATTTCAGGATATAACCGTGGTATCGATGAATGCTGAATCCAGTCATTATATATATACCATGTCCTCAATGAAAGTTTCCCAACAAGATCCACGTTTCTTTTTTTTTTTTTAAGAGATGGCAGCTTAGTAGAGTGTCTGATGGCAGGCAGAACATATCCCATATAGCAACTCTCACTCACTCATATCCCATATAGCAACCAGCTGTAGGCTGCGATCCCACAAATAAAATAGGTACTTCGATAGGTGGCATAACCAGAACGGCAAAGGAGGATCCTGTATCAAAAGAGAAAGTTACATTATTATTAACAACCCTACTGCTGGTGGATAGAGAACATTTGTACCTGCTGTTGCCCATCGAAAGGAAACTATGATTAGTGTAGCAGAGAAGGCCTGTAGACAGAAAAATTAATTGTAGCAGGTTTCTTCTGGAGTAGATCTGGAGAAGGAAAATACAGATAGGGCCTCATTACAAGTTCGTTGGTAACCTTGACGGTAAAACTGGCAGGCTGGCAGCGAACCTGCAAATTTTTCCGGCGCCCATGAATGGGCAATTTCCGAGTCATTACGGCCCCGCCCGACCCGGTAATTGGCTATTCCCAGGCGCAGGTGAAAAATTCTCCCCATTCCTATTTGAGCCCCATAGGGCTCAATGGGAATGGGGTGGCCGGATGCACCAGCACCATTCAGAATGGTGCCGGTGCATCCAACATGTTCTGCTCATGGGTGCCAACCACCCGCCAGATCAGACCTGGCAGGCGAAAAGGCACCTGCGAGCAGAACTCATAGTTTGTCGGTACGGCAACAACAGCACCAGCATGCTTACCGGTACCATTGTTACTGTACCAGTAAACATGCAATGAGGCCCATAGACTTGGAAAAAACACAAATAGTTTTTTTATTTATTTTATTTTTTATAACGCATCTAATACTGTACTTTAGTTCGGTTTCTAAGCACGTATCTGGGATTTGAACCTCTGTTGCTCTGTATGGTCTTGCTTGAAAGACCAGCGCGTTGCCCCTGTGCTATCCTCCATTCACAATGAGCTGAAAAAGGTTCAGGGCCATTGACTGAGGCTGTGCAGAGGATGGGCCCAGGCACAGCATCCAGGACATTGTGAATGCAGACATGCAAGATAGCATGAAGGAAAGTATTCTTCTTTCCTATCCAAGGGTGTTCATTATGACACTGTAATTCATGACAGGTGGCGTTGAATGATTTTGCCGTTACAGAAAATGTCATCACTAGAAAGCATGCAAAATTAATTTTTGAAATAGCAGTATAACAAATTGCTCCAACCAAGTGTTCTTGATGTTCACAGCTGAGTATTTTCAGCCTCTTATCTGCTTTCAGAAGTTCTTGAACAGTTCATATGATGCAAACAGAGAAACATAAAGAACAATATTGCTAATACAAAAAATAATCTACCTGAAGCAATTCCCAGATAAAAGAACACGGGATAAGTTTCTTTGAGCACGGTTGAACTTATATCCGACAAAAGAGATCCAAGCAATAAGAGGCCTGTCGCAAGACAAGTGCTGTCGATTTTGTACGAAACATTGACTCACATTGTTACAGGATGCCTTGGGCTGAGAGACCTTCGCACAATATATTTTAGGCATCTGTTTTCAGACATTGAAGCATCTGATCATGCAGCTTGGTGGCCCTTGTAGATAGATGGTTCAAAATCTAAGTATGTAATTGCTCTTGTTCAATTACTTAAGAGATTGTCCTTTAAATCGGCTCAGTGAACTGATGTAATTTAATTTGATCTGAATAATATTCATCTCTCTTACTTTTTTCTGTTTCCTGTTTTATACTTATTTGTCAAATGAGAAATATTGCTAAAAAATTGTCATTGTAAATGCAATAAATACATTTTATATATATATTCACTCCCAGAAAAACGACGTTATGGTTGACTTGCCCTAACAAAAACCTGTACTCTGCAATAAAAAAACTTTCCACACATGCCATTATGGTTGAAAGTAAAACCGAAAAACCCCTGAAAATCACCAGTTATGGTCGCCTAAGCACCCATACCTGCCATCACCTC
Source organism: Ambystoma mexicanum (assembly GCF_040938575.1). Lineage (NCBI taxonomy): Eukaryota > Metazoa > Chordata > Amphibia > Caudata > Ambystomatidae > Ambystoma > Ambystoma mexicanum. Next base: position 200,564,896 of record NC_090938.1, read on the forward strand.
TCTGCACTGCTAACACTAACACCCAAGACATTGAAGATGGCATCACAAATGTCATTGATGACATCACATGTTTAGGCCCTTTGTTTTTGTTCACTGCCATATATATATGTGTTTATTCAGTAACAAACCTTTCCTAAAGGAACCCTATACTTCACAGTAAAACCGAAAACCACTTGACATTCGTTAATTATGGTAAGCTAAGCAATCATAACTCACGCCACCACTGTGCACTGCTAAGACTAATACCAAGGGCATCAAAGATGACATCACAAATATCATTGATGACACCACTGATGACCTCACATGTCTAGCCCCTTCTTTTTTGTTCACTGCAATATCTAGTCCAGGTGAGTTTATTTACTGACAGTCAGAAACTTAACTTTCAAAAGGTATTACATTTATAGATATTGCTATTCTCACATGTTCTTACACTACTTTCCTTAGAATTTAATTGCATTTTATGATGTACATATATAGGGAAAGAAGCAGGCCTGAAACACAGCAATCATTTTTGTGCGTAAATACAATCATGTAGATTATACACAGTTCGTAATGATACTGCCTCTTGTTTGCGTACTTTACTCTCCATATATAAGCCCCATATGTGTATGCATTGTAGCCTATTTACGTTTTGTGTGTATTAGTAGAAATATGTAGTAAGTGATGCGTTATTAGCTACTTAGTACATGTTTCACAGACTGGAAAAGTCTGATGCAGAAGCATTGACCGTTTTATTATATAACTTTGGTAAATTACAAATATAGCACCTCTGAGGTGTATGCTGCAGCCAATACCTACATTTCTGTACGAGTAGGTTCCTGTACTAAAAAGAACACTGCAATGGAATTTTCTTTAGAGCACAACATTGCGTGATGAAGTTTGTAGTTTATTACACATCTACCAATAATCCCTGATACTTGTTTGCCAACATTACATTCACAACCCCTTCTATGAAAAGTAAATGCACATGTGATGTCATCAGTGATGTCATCAATGATATTTGTGATTTCATCTCTGATGTCCTGGGTGTTAGTCTTAGCAGTGCACGGTGGTGGCTCGAGTTATGGTTGCTTAGCTTACCATAATTAGCAAATGTCAAGTGGTTTTCGGTTTTACTGTGAAGTATAGGGTTCCTTTAAGAAAGGTTTGTTACTGAATATAAACATATATATATGGCAGTGAACAAAAACTAAGGGCCTAAACATGTGATGTCATCAGTGATGTCATCAATGACATTTGTGATGCCATCTTCAATGTCCTGGGTGTTAGTGTTAGCAGTGCAGAGAGGTGATGGCAGGTATGGGTGCTTAGGCGACCATAACTGGCGAATTTCAGGGGGTTTTTGGTTTTACTTTCAACCATAATGGCATGTGTGAAAAGTTTTTTTATTGAAGAGTACAGGTTTTTGTTAGGGCAACTTAACCATAACGTCCCCTTTAACAAAGTTTTTTTGGAGTGAATTTGACAGGTTTTTAGGAGCTCAATTTAAGTAGAATGTCTGGTAAAAAGAAAATGTTGTAGTGAATGACACAGGTTATCAGTAGGGCAACGTAACCATAAAGTTCCTTTAGCAAGGGTCTTTTCCCAAACAGTATAGACCTTTCAAAGAAGCAACTTGATAATATGTGGGCGTACAGCACGGTAACATGTCCGACAGGCAGTACACACTTAACAGTAACATCTATGCCTCGTGCACAGTGTGCAAATAGATTTGGTATGGATGTAGGACCGCCCACCTTCAACATTTGCCTTACGCACCGTAAACATGTATTGGTATGCAGCGATGTTCCAGATTCAGTATACACTTTAAAAAAAAATCTATGCAGCGTAGACAGTATGGAAATAGATGTTATATTGATGTAGGTACGTCCACCTTCAACAGTTCCCTCACACAATACCAACACGTATTGGTATGCGGCAATTAGCAATCCACTACACATTATATATCTTTAGCAAAAGTTGAACTTATCTGGAAATGACATTAGCTAAAGGCATCTTTCCTTACTAAGAATCAGTCGCATTTCTGTAATGATGACGCATGAGAAACAGTGGAGGTACCGTACAAATGACAAAGGCACAAAAGTTGGCGCCGTACATCTACCGACCCATATTACCGTTTGTAGGCTCTTTGATCATTGACGTAAGCAAATTGGCTTATGACCTGCCGTACCATAAAATAAAGCCTCCCGTAAACAGATGCAATAATGCAGTAATGGCAGCCGTTCACAGTGAAATAAACATGTTTTTAAAAATTACATACAGTCCAATTACTGCATATTTCTCTGTAGAATACATAGACATAATAATTCTTGCCAGTAATAGTGTAAATGTTCAAAGTAGTAACGTGTGGTAATAAAAAGGAAGAGTATGTGCTGTAATCCGAGGCGGTTTTGGCAGGTCGGATTACAAAAGAAAAATCTTTGTCAAGATGGCCGCCTTAGAAAGGGAAGGCGGTTATTATGTACGTAGTCCCTCTTCCCTTTCTATGGTAGACTGCAAAAAAACACAAGTACGTGACGTGACGCAGGACCTGTAAATAAAGATACTGTGAGTTGCACACTAACAACTTACATATTGAAATAATACACTGCATTGTAAAAAGAAACGTGAACATTTTAGAGTTGGTACAGTAGGTGTATTTAACAGCAAACTGTCAGAGACCACCGGAGTAATGCCATTTTAAGAGCAATGTTAACAATGGTTGTAAGGGCAGATTTGCAAATGTTTATGTAGGGGAACACGTGGGTTGGGTCACATACAAAAATGTTCAGTTCTCCCAAAAAGTAGTCGCTTTGTGTACACAGTGATTTTCAAGAAGGCGTCATGAAATGCGGCCTACAGCACCATAAAGGACGTGATGTTGCTCCGAATAGAGAGTTCAGGGTAGGGACAAAGCGGAATTAGGGTGTCATCCCACATAATTGTTATGGACAGGCAACCGGCCACGAGCAGTTGTACTTGCCGTCCGAAAAAGCCTACACTTGGCATCTGGAAGCCGTGGCACGGACAGTACGGCAATATATATTTAGGGGGTGAAAAGGGACAGGAAAATATGCATCAATAAGCAATCTAACCCAATTTGTTTTTTTAAAAGACACAAAAAATGTGCAAAGTCATACACAAATATTAGTGGCCAAACATAACATTATACTGAAAATGTCTTAATGAGCATGTGTAAATTTCGTAACAGGCTACAAATGCCGAGAATCTGCATGCACCGTAAGAGGAAAAAAAAAATGCGAACTACACAGGAAGGCGATAATGAAGGTAGGGAAGCAAAATGAATGGACAAATGCAAAATTATTACATCGCATGATGTCAAAGAAATTCAAAATAGCGTGCAAATTAATACACAAAGCAATGTGGACAAACAAAACGGTTGAAAGCAAAGTATTAGGGGTAAGAAAGGATGAGAGTACGCATACTGTACAAATGTGGAATGTGTGCAATGTGCAATATTGAACGAAAAATATAATAGGGCAGAAAGTTAATACATGAGTTAAATGGGCACAATTAGATTTTTTGTAAATTAAAAAGTAAGGGGCGGGATGCTGTGGAGTGGGCAAAAGTAAACTTGCATAATATTTATTGCCTCCATTCTGTTTCTGCAAGGCAGACCCCAATGAGTTTGCAGCAAAGATTCTTTGTCGACTGGTCGTGCATGTCCCTTGCAAACTTTTTACAGCATAACCTTATCAATTGCTATTTTTTTGCAACCATTAATTCCGTGAATATCTTCAAAGCTTTCCCTTTCAGTCAAGGTCAAGAAACAATTGCCCTTTGTACGTTCACGGGAATGCACGGGCATATTGTGCATCCAACCAAAAAAAGCAACTCATGTGACCTTCACCGAGAAGCAAAATACATTCTTATGCTGCATCAACATATTGAAATTCAATTATGAGAACCACTACTCACGTACACCTCCGGAATCGCTGTTTGTAGCAAAGAGTTCAGATGTTGGCGTAGGTTTGAAAACTTAGGACTCCAGTCTGACGACAATAGTATTCCAGAAACATTTTCTCCCACACGCAGTAAGCGCTAATGGTACTGTGAGGACGAACTTCCATGTAAACGTATGACTTAGGTGACACGGAAACCCCACTTTTTCACTTTGTGCTCCCATTAGAGGGCACAAACTTTTTCCCCCAATCAGTCTAAGGTGAAAAAAGACGTTGTGAGGAACAATCCCCCTTATAACTTTCCACCCGCTGAACATCCCAAACAAGGTCGCATAGAGAGTACATCATTAACGACTATTGACCAAACAATTGTTTGCAGGACCTAGGCATGTGGATATAAGGCCATAAGTATGAGAATGTATGGGGCTACATTGGCTTATGACGTCACTGCTTATAATGTCGTTCCTGGGTGCACTGTACACACTCCCTACAACCATGTAACCGGCAAGCAATAGTACAGGTGTATGCATTGCTCTGACATGCTGCAGTGGTTGTGGCCACGGGCTAGAGTCTTGGAAGTATGGCCTACGGCCATTCATCCAAGACTCTAGCCCCTGGCCACAACCACCGCAGCATGTCACAACCATGGCAGCGTAGTAATCAATAGAAAATCGACACTAAATGGGAAATGTACTAACGATATGTACGCAATTGTAGCAGATGCTAACTCCACGCATGTTCTTACATCAGCTAAAAGGTACCTGGCCACAGCATAGACTGAAACATTACCCTTATTAGATCCCTCATTTTCTGCATGTAGAAACATCCCAAACAAGATGCGCATAGAGAATGCATCATTAACGACTGTTCACCAAACAATTGTGTGCTGGACCTAGGCATGTGCATATAAGGCCATAAGTATGAAAATGTATGGGGGTACATTGGCTTATGACGTCACTGTTTATAATGTCGTTCCTGGGTGCATGGCCTTCGCCCATGCTCCCAACACTGTACACACTACCTACAAGCATGTAATCGGCAATAAATAGTGCAGGTGTATGCATTGCTCTGACATGCTGCGGTGGTTGTTGCCAGGGGCTAGAGGCTTAGAAGTATGGCCTTCGGCCTACGGCCATTCATCCAAGACTCTAGCCCCTGGCCACAACCACTGCAGCATGTCACACCCATGACCGCGTAGTAATCAATAGCACATCCACACTAAATTAGAAATGTACTACCAATATGTATGCAATTGTAGTGCTTGCTAACACCATGCATGTTCTTAAATCACTTAAAAGGTACCTGGCCACAGCATGGACTGAAACACTACCCTTACTAGATCCCTCATTTTCTGCATGTACAAACATCCCAAACAACGTGCGCATAGAGAATACATCATTAACGACTGTTGACCAAACAATTACAGTATTTCACCCATTTCTAACTATCTGACCCTCCACAAGGACTGTAGGAGATCAAAGTAGGTTCCTAAACAGCAATTCTCATGGCGAATAGATCATTAACAACAGTCGGCCAAACAAGTGCATTATGTAAACCCACCTCCTAGGCTGTAAACCTACCCACGCACTGTAGGACAGTAAAACAGTTTCAGAAACAACATTTTGGCTCTGCTGACGACCGCTCTGTCCTGGGATCCAAGATGTCGGGCGCATCCACACAATCTGACGCACATTACAGCTCTCTGCAGCCAATCGGGTAAGACGCTGCGTGTCCGCGGTCATGACGCCACCTCCTGGCCAATCGGTATCTTGTCCGCTGAGCGAACAGGGAAGTGACACCACGGAGCGGATTTAGATATCACACATTTTTTTAGACGCATTTTTGGTCGTTTAAAAGGAAACTACTGGACGGATTGTCACCACATTTACAAAAGCATGCTTTCCAGACCTGCCGCAAATTTGGTGAAAATCCGTCCAATGGTTTCACCTGCAGGCGAGCGCAAACTTTTTCCCCAATTCAGTCTATGGGACAAAAATACGTTTTGGAACCCCCCCGTAACCCCCACCCCTGGAACAAACATCACCAAACTTTGCAAAAAAATTCACAGTGGCCCATACACTTTTTTTGCAAAGTTTGGTAAGGATTCGTCCAGGGGGAGCGAAGTTATAAGCCGCTCATAAAGTGCTCTTCCTATGGAAACAGCGACTTAACCATAACTACACAGCCACTACCATGGCTGTGTAATATATATATTTATATATATAGAATATATATAGCGCTAATACAAAATATGAATGATTAGGCTCCGTCAATAGATGACCAGCAGAATGGTCAGTGATGTTGTGTATATTCAGGGATGTTAATACAGGCATATAAGGTCAAGAACACTAATTACGAACAGGAATATCCCAGTAACACAACTGTAGAAAGTGAGCCAAAAGAGTCTTGATCAAATTCTATCTTTTAGCTTCTCTGGTTATTTCTTTCAATGTCAAATCTCTCAATAGCACTTCCAGTAAACTTTATTCATTTGTATTGTGCTATCAGCAAAGAATCCAATGTATATGGTTCTCCGTCTCAATGAATTCCTTACTCGCTGTTCTGCCCTCTGTGCAGATGGAGATTACACTGAGTGGTTGAATCGGGACCCTGTAGAGCAGAAGCAGATTGTGTCTGCTCTTCTGCGCTTACTGATGCAGAGATTGCACTAGCTCCGGAAGACAACTGGGGAGCAATACAATTATTCTGAACAGGCATTGAATGCATGGCTCCTGTCTCAGTAGTGTTGCACCCAGAAGTAGATTCAGGTGTGGATGACCCTGCCAACCTGTCCCTTACAGGATCAACTGAAGCAAATGACTCCACCGTTGCTATCGATTCTGGTGCTTCAGATGGTGACTGTAGCCACCGGCAGTAGAAGGCATGGACCAAGATCAGATACACCTTTCATTTGATTGCAGTTTGTCTGGTGAGCAAGCTCTGGAAGGGTCCTTGCTACCACTGCTGTAACGCCAAATTCCTCTGATGCACTCGCAGGTTGAGTTAGACCCTGGGGCTAAAGGAATGGATGGGTGACACAGCAGGAGTTCCTTGACGCAGGAGATTTGACAGTCTTCACAAGGGACTTACAGTACTTCATAATCACATCATCTTCCAAATGAAAATCCATATATCATGCTGATAAAGGAGGCATTGTAGCTATGCACAGAGGCACCAAGGCACAGTCCCTGGTGGTGACTGTCCATGCTTTGTGATTGGGTTATGCCACATATGTAGCATGGCATGATGATTGACTTGGACCATCAAAGGTCAGTCTCTTTGCACTTTTTTGGACAACCTATTTATTATATGTCTCCATTATATAGTTCAACTATATTGGAGATGAAAGGCACAATGCAAATTCTGAGAGATGTTCAGAGCTTTACAGATATATTTAACCACCTGCCCAGTGAAGTGTGTACCTCTGTTACCGTCGATAATGCAGGTATATCAAATCAAGTTACATTTGGTGAAAGTTTAGTTATGGCAATGGCGACAGTCAGCCATTTGGCACGTTTAGGCCTCTATGGCCCTGAAATCATGGCCACGTCACATCCATTTAATAGTCATAATTAAGACACTTATTGAGCTACAAAAAACAATCTAAATATTGAGGAAAGGTCTTTTCAGTGTTATGTGCATGGAAGGCAAAGTCTTTACAGTTTTTCTCACATGGTGGATCAGATAAACATGGCAGTTACACATTCTGTGAGATGTGCAGGGCTTTACAGATATCTTTAACCCCCTGCCCAGAGATGTGTGTACCTCGGTTACTGTCAATAATGCAGATATACCAAATCAAGGTATACATCCGGTGAAAGTTTTGTTATGGCAATAGTGACAGTCATTTGTTTGGTACGTGTAGGCCTCTATGACCCTGAAAACATGTCCAAATCACATCAAAACAATATTCATGATGAGGACACTTATTGAGCTACAAATAAAATAATATAAATATTGAGGGAAGGTATTTTCAGTGTTAAGTGCATGGAAGGCAAAGTCTTTATGTTTTTCTCAGATGGTGGATCAGAAAAACAGGGAAGTTACAAATGTAATTCTGGGCCACATTGAGGAAATATGGTACCGGTCCCAATTAACCACCAACTCATGGCCCCTTTTCCAGAATGAGCCTCAGAATGCACCAATCTGGCAAGATAATGGAGAAGCAGACTGAGAGCTACCAGGCAGCTATTTGAGAGCACCAAAGGGTATACATAAACAACCTCCAGTTCTACATGGACCACCACTTTTTGGACTCTTGATCGAGGTTCCACAATACAGCCAGACTAGAAAGAGTTGAAACCGGTGACTGCTCCACTGAAGTACAGACAAGGACAATGTTAGGAGCAAGGTGGCTTTCCAGAGCCCCAGTCTGCAACGACTGAGTGGGGAACATCATACCCCTTGCTTATTACATTGGCCAGTAGAGAGAGTAATAAGGGCGCTTCTAACAAGGCAAATATATAGACGACATTTAAAATAGGAGTTTCTAAAGATGTCAAATAGTCACGTTGCTGCCACAATATGGCAAAGTTTGAACCACACCATGGGCATAGCGGGATTCAGTAAGTCATGGTAGATTTTTGTTTAGAGAGCATGCATGCAGGATAAGAGCAATCCATTTAGCAATTTGAGCAGAATGAACATTTGGCAACAGATATGCTTCCGAAACCTCATGCAGTCCACCAATTGCATAACTCAACAAACCTCTGCCCAGATAACATGTAAACGAGAGCCATCAAGGAACATCATTATCTCAAGGGTTTGCAGTAACAGATCCTTTAAATACATTCTAGGAATCATGAGGATTTTGGTCACCAATAAACAATCGTTGAGTGGCTCATCGAAGGGGGTTGCGAGCAAAGAGGTTGTATTCAAAATAGAACAGTGGTTGACATACATTAGCAGCAGAGATCAGGAGGTTTTCATATTTGGTTGAATGTAAATTTGATATGTACTGGGTCTTTCCTTTCAGGAGTAATGCTGGTGTAAATATGAAAGTCCAACATCCTAATGTTGGGCGCAAGTACAAGATAAGAAAACTCTTTTAGCAAGGCATCAGATCCCTGGCAGTGACGTAGGTGTTGCATGCTTTCCGTGGCTTGACATTGTATTTAGAGTAGATGTAGTTTTGTCACACTTCAGGGAGCTTTTAGGCTGTGTGCTGCACAGAAAAGCCAACATGCAACCACATTCATACTATGATATAAGGTTATGTAGTTTGGATTTATTTGGATTGTATAGATTGAGCTCTAGTAAGTGTAGTTTGTATTAGGCAAGCGGTCTGCCGTGTTAAAATACATCATTGCTAGAGACTGCAGACCTTGCCATCCTAACGTGCTAGGCCACATTACTGAGGAGCTATAGTCATTTAATTGAGTTTAATTTTGCTGTTGGGTAGAAGGCTTCAAGCAGCCATGGTCAGGGCAGAAAGGGGTGCAGAACAGTGCTTGGGCTAATTGTTGCGAGGGAGAAAGTACTCAAGGGACTGAAATGAGATTTGAGACAGCAGATGCCTTCCCAGACAATAGACAAATGAATACATAATGGTTGTGAAGGACACAGTGAGATACATGAGAAGGCCCAGACAACAGCATTGCCAAAATGAAGAACTAGGAGTGTGAACACAGCGCCCACAGCGAGAGCAGGGCATTTGGTTCAGAGGTAAAAGTGCCTTGGTAAAACACATAAATAGAAGGAATTCATGTCCAGGAGCAGGGCTGCACACACGTCTTTTCATACAGCTATTCATTGTGAGAAGATAACTAGAAGGTGGCAGCATGCATCGAGATGGGAGTTGCAGGCACAAGGGGCTGGAGGCCAAAGGGCCAATCATGCGGAAGGGATTGTGGTGTCCCATGGGATGCAACAAGATTTTGACCTCACTGATTTCCACTAACTATATGATTGGTCCTTCTCGGTGGAATGCTAAAGCCCGAACTGCCTCAGGTGTCACTGTCCAATTTAGGTAGATTATTTTTTATATTGCACCATGAAGAGTGCGAACCAATGGTAGCACAGCATTTTGTGCTGACTATGAAACTGTGTCATGTTTGAGGGGTGGTATTTTTAATGGTCATAAGAAAGGAAACTTTGAATTATAATATTTAATGTATAGTGTTCTTTGGGGATTCATGATGAGCAGCCAATTGAAATCCTAGAATTTGAATTAATGTGGCATTTGGAGAATATGTTAATTTTGCCGTTTTCCACCTTAAATATTGTCGGCCGGAATGGCTGTGTTAAGTTGGTTCTCAGTTCAGTCCCACAGAGCTGAGTGACATTCTCCCAGCCCTGTTTGCAAATAAAACAGTAGCTTTTTCTTGCAAGGTTTGCACTCCATTTTTGATTACTTCTGTGTTCTTTTTTGGATTACTTTTGGGGACTGCGCCTTTACATTAGGACAGCATGAGGCATTGCCACATTGACTTGGTCCCCTGAACCAAAGTATGTGTTGTCTCTTCTAACACTGAAGTTGCTGCCACTGCGCGCAAACACAATGGTAAACCTGCAAAAAAAGGATCGAATGCAGCAGCTGCCAGTGACACGTGCCCACCAGATATCTACAAAAAGCTGCTGATCCATAAAACACCAGATCTCTACACCCAACTACCAATGAATCTATACCTGAACACTGGAATACAACCAAAACCATACAAACCAGCCTATATCAAACCTCTCTTAAAAAACGAGACAGGAAAATTACATGACCCTGCTAAATACAGCCCTATATCAAACCTACTCCACCTGTTGAAAAACATGCAGAACCACATGTTCAAGGAACTGTCAACCATATGGAAAGCAATAGACTACTTTGCCAATCCAAGGTTGGTTTCAGACCCATGAGAGGAACTGTATCCGCACTCCTCTCCATATGTAACGACCTAAAGATGAATGCAGACAACACCACCCAATCAGCCCTCATACTACTGGACACATCAGCTGCCTTCGATACAATCAAATGCACAACATTAATCAAGAGATTGGTAGAATCTGGTATTCAAAACTCTGCACTACAAGGGCTGAACTCTTTCCTCACAGACGGAACTGAAACAGCCTACATAGCACTGCTTATATTGAAAACAAAAAACATCACTAGTGGCGTACCACAAGGATTAAGGCTCTCCCCAATCCTGTTCAACATTTATGTGACCCCCCCCCTAATGAAGCTCATTCAAGCTCATGGTCTGGCAGTCTACAACTTTGCAGACGACACACAGCTCATCTTCAAGATAACCGCTAACTAGGACTCTAACAGCACCCTCATTAAATCCCTCACTGATATAAACATCTGGATGGCAAACTACAATCTTACACTAAACTCATCCACAATAGAACTAATGATAACCACACAAGACATCTCTCACCTGGCCACCAAGCATGGGAACTCGACATCAACAGTGATACAAAACCTGGGCATTCTCATGGACAGTGGTCTCACTTGGGAACCATAGGTCAACGCAATAGCAACACAATATTTCTATCACCTTCAACTAATAAGAGGGATACTCCCCTACCTCAATTTCCCACACCAAACCTTTGTCATAATTTCCTTGGTTTTATCGTGAATAGACTACGCCTCATCAAAAAACTACAGCGCATCCAAAATACCGTGGTAAGACTACTCCTGAGACTAAATAGAACGCAGCACATCATCCCAGCCCTGAGAAGTGTGCACTAGCTACCAGTAAAGAAACATGTCAACTTTAAAGCACTCTGCATGGCCTATAAACCACTACCTGGACAAGGAGTCAAATTTCTCCAAGAAAAAAATCACTTGATACCAACCCAGAGGAGGTTTAAGATCTAGCGTCAACCTCCAAGTAGAAACAAGACACCAAAAGTTGGTGGAACTGCCTTCTCATTTCTGCTAGCCAAAGTATAGAACTCCATCCCAGAGGAAATCAGAATGATGGAAGCCCTCCTAACATTCAGGAAATCGCTAAACCCCTGTCTTTTTCAACTCACTGAGATAAACAAGGATCAACAACTACACAACAACATTCCTCACAAGCAGACCACTCCACCTGCATTCAATGCCCAAGCCTCATCCACAAAGGCATTAAACTGTAATCCGGAATAAAGGAACCACAACAGAAATGCACACAAAAAGAAACAATATCACATCAACACAATACTCAAAGACCACCAAAACTCAACAACCATTTCCCTTTTCTATTTCAGAGCCCCCACACTTCATACTTAACATACAAGCCCAGACGGGGTAGCAAACCACCCTGCTAAAACACTCTAACCACACATCACTCTCTAACCAAATCACAACCCCAATAACCTCTGACACCAAAGTGCACACACGTTGGACACCACCCATCCGGAAACAATAAGCACTCAGTGCACAAAAAACAAAGCACAGCCGTAAAACCTACATGCACAGGCGCCAGTTACTCCTGGTTCTACACACATCGACAGATGAGCACAACACCCATCCTAGCCCTCTCTCCCTCACTTACCGACCCACCATACATTACCTTACACAGTCATGAGAGTGTCTGTAGACCATAGAAATGGGACATGTGTGTGGTAGAATCACCATAACAGAACATGGTTGTAGGCTATCACCTGCATTTTAGTCAAAGATCCTGTGGTAAGTCCCTCAAGTTTATAACAAAACACAGTGACAGATTTGTGATGATTCTATAGACCTAAGCCTTTAATAATTCTTGCTCAAGTCTGACAAATGCCTCTTCCGTTTCAGGTGACCACGGAAAGGGTACATGGGCAGAATCAGGAGTATGTCCCTTCTACCAATAGCTGTCTATAGATTAGGAGATTGTTGTTCACAGACGTAAAATAAGGGAGATGCCAATAGGAGGTCAACGTCCTGAATTAAGACCGACCCCATCCCCCACAGCTTTTGACACAGCAAATCAAGATCCCGTTTTAGAATCTAGGAAGAGAGTATCAGGCTTTTCATATACATCTGTTAATGAGTGCACCAATAATGCAAGAATTTATAAGTAAAGGAGAATAGATTCTGACGGGCAGGGTGCACAAGCATGGAAAAGAATTCAGAACACAGATAACTACTGTAAAGTGCATTGCAGTGGTAGGAAAGTGATATAAAATAGTTGTGGGATTGGGAACATCAGGAAAAGCAGGCATAACCACTGTTTTAACAGGGTGGAGGTCTTACACTAATAGATAACTTCCAGTACGAATGTTTCTTGATGGGCAAAATGGGAGTATTTCAGGGATTATGGGTGGCACAATGATTCCTTGCTTTAACAGAGATTCAATTAATATCCTCAGGAGAACCAGGGATTGCACATCTCATGTTCACAGAAATGCGTGATGCTCAGATATAGGACCCCCAAGTGCAGTAATAAGTTTGAGGATGAGATATCGGTCGACCCCGATTTCCACTGCATTTATCACTTCATCTAAACAGGAGACATGTGGACATTCACAGGCTCTTAAAGGTGAGAGTGATTTTCCTGTATTAACATGACAAGAAACATTTTCCTGCTAATAGTACATTTTACATGACAAGCAGCTGCATCAGAGGAATTATTGGTGCAACAATTGTACTGTGCCTCTAGCTGCCTACTTTGTATTAAACGAAGTAGGTGGTGGAGAAGTTAAAAAACGACTGCAAAAACAGGAGGGAACTTTGCTGTCATGCTGACTGCTGAGCTTGCCAATTCAGCCACCCGGACCTGCAATAAGCAAATTCTCCGCCGTAATTACACTGACCAATGTACACGTCTCAAATGTTGATCTTGAGCTCCTCCTTGACACACATTACTGGCGGTTCCTCTTACTGCAAGCATAAGAGCTGGCTCTCCAGTCTCTTGCCTCAGCCACTACATAAGAAAATCATTATGACCACCTCTGCCACACAGACTCTCTGCACCATCCTTAACTCTTACTTCTCTCTAGGAAACATTACCCTACAGTTCAAAATCTGATTTGCCAAACTACACCTCAAGAAGCCTACCCTAGATCCCAGAAACTATAACTACAGAAGCATTACCTGACTATGGCCGCATCACCACATTCCTAACGATATCACCTAACCGTACATAGCCTTCTGTATGTGCAACTGGATTCACACAAAACGTATGACTGGCTTAAGCTCCTATATGCTCAATCTCCATTTGACCTGCTCTCAGCTACTTTATCCTTCTCCTACTTCATCCTCTCTAAACTCTCATACCTCTGACTGTCCCGAATGACCCAGAGTGTACCTGAATGACTCTGCATCCCCCACTGTATGCCTTTTTGGGCAATTTGTAACTATAATGTCAACCACTCTATCCTCATAAAATGGCTTTGCGACACCCTCGGCATCACGGATCAGGCACTGGATTGGCTGACCTCTTTCTTCACTAACCATGCTTCCCAGCTGCAACTTGACCCTTTCTCCTCCACCACCTCACTCTCTACCTGCACCATCCCCCAGGCCTCTATTCTTTCACCTTGGCTCTTCAACATCAACCTCGCCCCTCTTGCTCACCTGATCTCCTCCTTCTTTCATAATTTCTAGTGTTATGCCAATGACACAAGGCTCTCTATTTTAATGCCAGTAAAACAGATATTCTTCCCATTGGGACACCTGTGCCCTGTTTTCCGTCCTACCCCCTGGCCGCCCTCCTTGGGCCCTCTTCCTTCCCCAACCTGTGAGGCCAAAAACCTTGGGGTCATCTTGGACTCCGCTCTCTCCTTCACCCCTAATATCTTGGACCTTGCCAAGAAGGCCCACTTCCAGCTTCACTTCCTTTGAGGCATTTTCCCTTTCCTCGCCTTTCCCCAGAAGTTCAACGTCTCCAGAGCTTTGGTCCATTCTAGGTTGAACTACTGCAACAGCCTCTTCCTCAACCTCCCCCTCTTCTCTCTGCGCTCGCTCCAGCTAATCCAGAATAGGGCTGCAAGACTTATCCTTGGCCTCAAGCCCAGGGACCATATCTTTTCAGCCCTAAAATTTCTCTGGTGGCTGCAAGGATCAAACTCAAGATCCTCTGCATCATCCACAAGGATTTCCGGGGCCTGGGACCATGCTATCTCCAATTGTTCCTCCCTAAATACCTTCCTGCTCGAGCCCTCTGCTCCTCTAACTCCAACTCTTTGCTCATTAAACGCTTCTCCAAGCAGAGAGCGTGGGGCAAGTCTCTCTCCTCGGCTGCTACCTCTCTTTGGAACAGTCTCTGTGGACCTCTCAGACTTGATCCAGACCTCCTCAAGTTCCAGAAACTTCTAAAAACTCTGCTTTTCTCTACCTCTTCCCCTCTTTCCCTTTCCTGCCAATCAGCCCACTGCCTCTGAGACTGGCGTCTTGGTCCTTCATGAAACTCACAAGTTACCAGGCCCTCTACCCAGTTGACCTCAGCAGCCACCTCCCCCTCAGCACTACACTCTGGGCCCCATGCCTGGTGGCTGGGTATCCGACCCAGATTCCTCTGCCTTGGGCAATTGGACAGTGTCCTCCACCCATGCTCCCCATGGCACTTCCCTCCCAGGCTCCCGCCAGCACTTGCCCTTACCCGATTCCTCCCCCCTTCTCACATCTCCCGCACTTATCAACACTGCACTTGCTTGTCTGAATGCAACAAGGCCTAGTAGGATCACAATAAAATTGTATATTTACTCTTTTTGCTACTGTTATTCACTCCCCTGTTGCCTCCCCAATTAGCCTTATGGTGCCTCGAAACACAATTCTGTTGTATAGGCGCCTAACAAATGTTCAATAAATAAATAAAAACATAAATAAATAATGCCCATAATACCATTTACACGCCTTTCACATCGCAATGTATATCATTCTGCAATATATGTATCTATGAAGGTATTAATTTCATTTTGTGTGTAAAACCTGCAACTGTGTTGGTGCTCTCAGCCGTTTGGTGCGGACGGCAACTGGATGTGGACCTCCCTTCAGATAGCCAAAAAAAATGTTATTGCTTTAGTCGCAGTGCCACCAATCTCTCACTGGGTTGTTATAGTACCCTGTACACATCTAGAAATACCACATGACATATCCAAGCCACACACTACTCATAAATTGACACCTTACCTCCCACTGCTCCACTTTGTTATGAAAAGGATCATGCAATGTCTGTTTGATGCCTATGTAAGCCAGCTCCCAATTAATCAAGCACATACCAGATGCCAAAAAAGTATGAAATGCCATTTGTTTGGCAACATTTGAACATGTTCTTCCAAAAATATCAGATGAGTGCAAGCACTCCAAGGTGTCCACTGGTGCTATTCTGTGTGAGAAACCTGATGGTATTCTCCCACCTACTCCCTCGGGATCTTCCATTCAGGTGGCCATGGAAGGACCATCGCTTTTGGATCCCGACCCTGGGAGTAGAAAAGCGAGGGAGGATCACCTGAGTGAAGGGTCACTAGGGATTGGGAGGAGGAGGATACCAAGGGCAAAATATGTTATTCCCCCAATCCCAAAAATACCCCAACCTACTATTTCCCCAGTTTTCATGGGGTATTTTCTCTCCCCATCTCCCCCTCCCCATTTCCAACAAATACTGAGCCGAGGAGGAGGCAACTAAGAGCAGTAAAGACCATGGAAACAACATGGGGAAGGTAAGGGAAACATACTCTAGAAAGAACTCAAATTTACCCAATAATAGAGTCAGGCAGGGTCAGGCATTTAATAATGACCACTCACACCCGACTCCACTTGACTGTTTTTTCAACTAAAAAAGGTGTGGGTTTTCAGAAGGAAGAGAGCAAGCTGGGATGCTGTCAGGCCCGAGAAACCAAGGAGCAGACAGCAGTAGGAGAAAAAGCCTGGAGGAGGCTGCAGCGTGGCTAGGGAGCCGTGCCTCCAAGGAGCCAGAGTAAGGCAGCCGGTATCCTGCTAGTGGCGCTTGGGAAAATGCTCATTCCATTGGGACATGTGCCTGTCCCAAGCGTGTCTGAGTGACAGGTGGTGAGACCCCGACCTCAACCCTGTGTTTCCAGAGAAACCACTTGTCAATGCAAGGCTACCCGGTAAGAGAGAGAGAAACTTGGGAGTGTGCGTTTGACTGAAGCGGAGTAGGAGAAAAACACAATTTTAAAGCGGGACAGAGTGGAAAGATATGAAAGTGTGTGAAGGACAGAAAGTATAAGAAATAAGCAGAAGAGGAGGAACAGAAGAAAGGAAGTTGCGCTAGTGGCGAGTGAGAAAAGAAAAAGTGAATGAAAGGCATCTGAAGAGTGCAAAGCATGTACGATAAAGAGAGGACAGTGTGTTAAGCATGCAGGAAGCACAAGAAAGAAACTGACAAGTGCAAGTGTGCACAGGGAAACAAAAGGATGCGAGTTGCACAAGAGGCACAATAAGAAAGTAAAGAAAAGTGCAAGAGTGAATGGTGGAAAAAAAGGAACAGCAGAGGGAAGGTGCAAGTGTGCAGAAGCAAGAAGCCAAGGAGAACAAGAGGGGGTGCGAGAGGTACCTGAAGGTGAAAGGTTTCAAAAAAAGAGCAAGGAATAAATAGAGTGGTTACAGATCAGAATGTCACGCCTTGGCGGAGTAAAGAACCAGGCTGTTTCGAAAGTCTCTGATTGGACCCCACAAGTTAAGCATGTGTGAAAGAACTGGGTTTAAAAAGGAAAGGTACATCCTGACAAGTTGAAGACCAAAAAGGGGCCTAAGCTTGGGGAAGGGAATCCTGAGAGGCCTAACCAAGTTGGAGACTCATTGTTTTGAAGTGTTGAAAGGTTTGAAGCTTGGGGAAGGGAACCGGAGGAGCTTTAAAAGAAACTATGTTATATTTATTTTGTGGTGTTTGGAACGTGTACATGTTGAAGCTTGAGGAAGGGAACCCAAAGACACTGAAGGTATTTGAGAATATTGCAAGGGCTGTGTGGAGAGGGTCTTATGAACAGTCCATTTAACTCATTTTTGTGACATTTTCCAAACTAAGCCTGGTGAGAAGACCCCCTGAAACCAACCTTGGTTTCCCCATTTTCTTTAGAACCACTATTTTCCTTTTAAAAGACTTCCTATCACATTTTTGTAAAGAGGGAGGGCAAGCATAGGTTTAGTCGCAAACTTTTATTTTGGACTATTCGGCATCATCGGCCTTTAGAAACATCAGTTAAGGGAACCATCCCCTTAGAGTTAGGGCCAGTCAAACATAACACCAACCCAGGAACCTTAGTAAATAAAGGTTTTGAAACTAACACCTTTGAGTCTGTGTCTCTCTTGATACCATGCCTGTCTCACAGCTGTCATAACAGTGGCACAGTGCATTAGATAAGAGCAACATGCAACCTCTTCAAATATTCTCTGTTAAGTTATCATCACTAACAGCTAGCTAAGTCGGGATTGATCAGCAGCAGAAAGGCATGAAATGCAATAAGAAAACAAACGGTAGTAGATGACTTTCAGCTAATAACCCCAAATTAGGATCTCTCCATCTACCCGCACCCACCTTGAAAATGACAAGGGGCTGAGTTGGAATGAGCTCATTATTGACATGGACTCAACGCATCTGGCTCCCAACCTATTGCTCCAAACATCCAAAATGTCATGCCATCTGCAATACACCTTTTATCATCGGATCTTGGGCACAATTATCTAATGGAAACAACAATGCTGATGACAACCGTCCATGAACTTTAGCTACAGACACTGGGGCAAACATTGGAAATGTCTGCCGAAGATGCCAACGGGCAACATCTGTAGTTTGAACCATAAACACTTAAAAAAGAAAGAAAGGGTTGACAGCCTTTTGCATGGAACCACAATGGAAGATCTCCTCCCGAGGTGATGCATCATATGTGTGTTATCATTCATAATTCATACGTTGAACAGGGATGCAAGCGGTTAACTAAAGGATATGGCAATCATTTTGAGTAGTTGCAGGAACTGGGCAAGCTAGATTTAAGAAGACACAAAGTAAATAACTGTGTATTTCATTGACGGATGCGAACTCCTAGGTGGAGCCAGCAAGTGTAGGCGACACGCATCTGGTGTCTGCGGTTAAAGCCTTCGCCCCACACCCAGTCATGTATTATTTGTTTCTTAATGCACGCCCTGAACTGTACTTTTGTCTGATGGAGAAGGCTGTCTTCTCAACTGATTTGCTGTCCCATCCGCATACCAGTTTCTTTCTTAAATACAGAATCCCTGCCTCCTCTTCAATGCCTTGGTGTTCTAATATTTGCCATTAGAAGTTTTGCGGTAGGATATGTTTTGGTAGATATTATTAAAAACAGGGATCGGAGTGAGCGGGAACAGTCGGGAGCGGTGTTCCACTACTTATTTTTTTCTGTTTACAATTCCTCTACTTATTACACCCATATTCAGCATTCTATATAGAAGATTTGTCCATTCATGTCCCTCGGCATGTGTAAAGTTGTAATAGGAGCCTTAGTTACTAGTCACTTAAGACTATGGCATGCCCAGTGCATAACACTTGTCACATATTGCACTATGCTTCCACCTACCCTCCTGCCGAGACCCCCGTTCCACTACTTTTTTCGGTACACTTCTACCACTGATTAAAAACAAATCTGGAATCATTTGGAAATTGAAGGAGGAGATGTGGCTACCCGCCATCGTCAATTGGAAAACAGACCCACCCTCCCACAGAACCTTTTTTATAGCACACTTGTGCTCTCTCCAACTCCCTTCCCAAAGTGGTTCCCATGCTAGGAAAAACAAGTAGAGAGAGGCACAATCACTCTTCTGATGTGTGTGAGACACTGAGCATTGACAGCGGTGTGCATGCATCGACAGGTTGTGCATGGAACAAGCCCGGAGTTGCCCGATTGGCACCCTCTGCTTTTTTAACAAGAATGCCTCATTGACTTCACCCGCTCTACTCAAGTAGCAATATATTTAAACAAGAAACCTTTATAAATTGCCTCACTTGGGTGGAGCACTTGGCACCAGAGCACAGGCAATTAATTCCTAACTCTTTCGAGACCACTCACTTCTTCAACCGGCTAATTGAAATGCAGATTCCTTGCCAAGGGCTTTCTGAAGGGCGCGTTATGGTGTCAGGGGATAGGAGTGTGATTAGCACTCAGCCAATTACTTTTGCCATCCAACATTTTGAAAACTGTCCATGTTATGCCCCTCCCCGTCATCAACTGCCAACTTCTGAAATCACTATCAATTCCAGTCAATAGAGAACTCAATGCCTTTTCTGCATCGCGGTTTCACCGCACGTCTTTCAAGTGCTACCTTTGCCCTGATCCCGCCCATTTTCTCACACCAACATTGTGCTTCAAGGGGGGGGGGGTTTGCCTCCTTTACCCACTGCCCAGTCTTCCACCACCAAGTGATTTTCCCAGTTCTCTCCCCATTACGTTAGTCTCCACTCTGACTCGTGCAGGTCATCGTCCCAGTCTCCCATCCCTTTCCTGTCTTCCCCCCTCTCCTACACCCCCTTCCCACCTCCTCCAGTCTCAATGGTGCTCAGCCCACCCACACTGCCAGTGTGGCGAGGTTCAGACCTAGGCAGCAAAGGCAGCCCAGGTAGGAGACAGGTAATGAAGTGTGCCAGGTCTTCTGAGCAGCATTCACCCCTGGGGGCCTGCTGTTAACAGCTGCTGTAGAAGATCCTATGCCAAATTTGACCGAAAACACCATTGGAAATTGGAGTTTTGGCCCTTCAGCTGCAATGACGATTGGTAGCACCTTTCTTTATCAACCCTCTTTCCCCAATAAGTGGTCTAACATCATTGGACAAGCCCCATGCTATTGATGTTTGATGCAAACCTACCCCTTACCAAACCTTTGAAGGCAACAGCATTTGCCCAGGGCATCACTATTCTTTGCTTAAGGACGATATGCTCTTTCTACCCAGACAACCAGTCGCCTATCAAGGATTCATCCGTCTCGATTGTATATTCTTCTTCAGAGACCTGAAAGAAGTCCTATGTTGCAGAATGTTGGGCCTGGCAAAGCCGTGGGGCGGGGACCACCACCCACACATGAAGTGGGCTTCACAGGAGATACATGTCTCTCCCCAGGTTAGGGTATTAGCATTTGTTCCATGCACCGTTGCCATTTGCATTGTCTCTAAGCTCTGGTGGATTTAGAAGAGAATTGGTTGGTTTGGTTAGTTGGGAGGAAAGGGAAAAAAGCAAGATGGCGGCGCTTTGTGTTGATGGTGCAGATCAGATGAACCCTGAGCTCTGCATGCGTGACCAGTGGTCGAAGTGAGTGGTAACGGTCGGCAGCAGAGTTTCACTACATTTATTTTTTACTGTTAACAGTTCCACTACTTTGTGCAACAATTTTCACCATCCCAGGACTTTGCTTGGAGAAGTAAAAACACATTTCTCCACTTTACCACCCAGTAGCAGTTACAGCTAATCTGAAATCTGTTTCAACTCAATTGGCTATCAAGCAGTCTGGCTGCAGCCCTTGAAAATGTGTTGCCCGTTGCTCCCCACCCGGGTCACTGTTCCACTCCTTTTTTTGGTACACTTCTTCCACTGTGCATGTCAGCTTCCTAGTCTAGTCCATCCCTAGCCTATTTCATTTATGTATTTGTTTATTTGTATTGTGCCAGTAGCTCGCAAGCCTCGGGCGCAGAGACACACTGACAACTGACGGGGACAACGTCACGAGACACACATAACCAGGAAACATATTCACCTATTAACTAATGTTGCAGGGTGCGGGATTTATTTGAATAGGTGTGTTTTCAACTTTCTTCAGAAACACAAGAAATTTGTTTCCATTCTCATGTTAACTGGTAAGTTATTCCATTTCCCTGCGGCTACAGTCGGAAAGGCTCTCCCCAGTCCGAGTGGGCGCTTGTGAGGGGGCTACAGTGATCTTGCACTGGTCAGCAGATCTTAGGGCTCGATTAGGGGGTCTATTGTATTTAAACAATCCAAAAGGTACTGGGCTTCCTGTGATTGTTCACCTGAACAGCCCTATTCATATTCAAGACATTGCTGTAGCCTAAATTGCCGGAAATGTTAATTATAATGTCAACATAAACCCTGCCCATGTGCTCGAACAAATTGTTACTCAGAGACCTCAACTAAGGAGGACTGGCCCCAGCAACCTTTACCCACAGGATTGCTGCCACAAGTCGACAAAAGCAAAACAATTTGGATGCAAAGACATGGTTTGAACTGAGACAGGGCTCTTTCACCATGCTTTTCAGTGCCACAGTATGGACATGAGTGTAAGGCTGCCCTGCACCGAGAAGCAGACTCTAAGCCTCAACAGAGTGACTACAGCTGGGGTCACACACTGGATTTTATTTATTTATTGTGTTTGATTATACGCCCAAACCCAGGGGTATCACGGCATAGGTTACAAGGTTACAGTCAAGCTTTCTGGTTACATGGAAAAAGAAGTCAGGTGAGAATAAGAACAGTGACAAATTAGTTACAGTCTATTGGATTGACGAAGTATGAGCTTTCATTGGTTTACATGATAAGGTGGTATACGGGCACTTATGAGAGCATTTATAATTTGTTAAATAGCCATGTTTTCAGCAATTTCTTAGATGAACCCAAGATGGTGCCACCATCCCACACATGATCCTCGAGATGACGTGCTGGGTTGCAACACACACACACACACAGCCCTTCGAGACAGCTGGGGGTTGTGCAGTCCTTCAGAGAGTTACCAAATCAGAAAAACAGCACATAACGAAACCCCAGCTGAAATCATTTACACAATCATAATGTCAGCAGGTAAACTTGCAGAGATATACAGAGGGCCTCATGTCTGACAGAGGTGTAGGAGTTAGGAGATTGAAAGCAGGATGCGTGTGATGGTGTGCCGAGAAGGTTGTTCATTTATTTCTACAGCGCCTTCGCCAAGGCACTTTACAATAATTAGTGAGTTGGTACAATAAATTACATTATGGCCAAAAAACAACAGGATAAAAAAGACAGAAACGGATTCAACAAAAATTAACAACAGTAGAAGTTAAAGTCGAGCAACAAAATGAGAAGTTGCAAGACAGAACCAGACCATCACACATCAGATACCATTAAGGGGATAGGTCAAAATCTAAGAAATGACAAAAAAAAAATGGTCCAGTGCCAACCTAGGCATAGCGTCAGGGACAACGGCAATGGCACAATAATATGAAGGCGGATAGTTGTTGCTGACAGCATTCAGCTCCAGTGACTTTAAAACCCCCAGACCACCCTAGAGCGGGCCGCGGAGTTGGGAGGCAGAGTCTCTAGTCTCTGGCTCGATGGCTTGAGGGAATGAGGCATCAGCCTGGGAATGAACCGTGACTTTACGAATCAACTGGGAACAAAGAAATAGAACGGTAAGACAACTGTAAGAGCAGCTACCTTTTGGGCCCGCTATATGATGACTTTCAGCTTATTGTGCACGTGACTGCAGGGCTCTCCCCTTTAAACATGTACAAAAGGCTTCTAATCTTATCCAGACTTTCAATGTATTGTGCACGTGACTGCTGGGCTCTGTCATCTTCTCCAGGCGAGCTCACGCCGGATCCCCTCTGACACCTTGTAAAACCACTGTTTGATCATCATACCTACCACCAGTGAACCTTCTCGTCAGTGGTAAGAGGACGAGACTGCAAGGCAGCGCCCTTTGATCGTCCTCTCACTGAGAGAAGGTTGGCTAGTTTACCACAATCTGGTACAAAAGTGAGCAGAAAAGCAGGAGGAGCCACCTCTCAGAACCGGCCACATGTTCTGACCCCCAGGTCAGTTGCACTGAGCAACGCTTACCTACACCACGATCCACAGCACTAGTAGACAGGCCCCTGGCCTTGTGGTACATCACTCGGACCCCCTTACAATATAGCCTCCCCCACATTCCGGCAGAGTCCAACCAATCCACCTCCAACACCCCAAATAAACCGATGGCTTCAATCATCTGTTTAAGGACTCGAAAGAGGGAGAAGGTAGAGACTTAGAAGCCCATGGATACCTTAGCCACCAAACATGGGCGCCAACCTTTAATACATCAGGCACTAAGCAAGAAAGCAAAACCAAGAGGGATTTCTCTTTTGAAGAGCACAGTGACTGTTGAAGAGATATCACAAACTGCTGACTCAGCTGACCAGCAAAGATGTGAAACCCCCACACAGGAAAACAAAAGAAGTCTACAAGCCCATAGCACATCCATTGATAATCGCATAGAGAGAGAGCCAATCCATTGGGGGTCGCCTGAGCGGACTGGACCCATGGAGACGCAATCCACAAGCATGTGCCTAGCTCAGCCGAAAGTTCTTGGTATAGGAGAAACTCTCAACCACTCCATGCCCCCCTTGTCATATGGGCAGCCCTGCGGGCGCTCCATATCCTGGTCAATGGACAATGAACCAGGAGTGGAGGATTCAGGTGAGCTGAAACCATCAGAATGCACAAAGCTTAACGAGACGACACATATTGACGTAGCCGAGACTCCAATAGACGCCATGTTTCACACACCCAAGAATCATCTAGAAATCGAAGGTGTGGATGCAGTGACTACAAGAATCATTACTGAAGGAGAACGGCCTACACCACCACTAAGCCCTTTAGACCTGGCAGTCCAACAGCTCACCACCAGTCCAGAGAAGGCCATCATAAAGAATGACCCGAACCGTCCATAGACGGTCGAAGATAGACAAGAGCAGGAATCAGCGGAATTAAAGGAGGATGCCTGTCAAGCCAGACCATGCTCAAACTGGGATAGCAATACCAACTAAACCTACCCAGTCCAACCAGAACCACACTGATACAGTGAAATCGACGTCTAAAAGAAAAGAAAAAGCCAGAAAAGAGAGAGAACTGTAGATGCAATTACAAGATAACACCCGACTCAAAGAGATAGAGAAGCAAAGAGTTGGCAACATAATTCCCCTCAGGAGTACACACCTATCATTAGATCCATTGGAACTGAACTCAATCATGAGCCCACATGAAAAAATGAAAGGCTACAAGTGGAAATCAAATGGAGATGGGAACATGAGGCACTGCTATACCTCGACACCAGCCTATAAACAGCGAGAACATAACTTCTCGTTTACCACCAAAGAAGAGAGATGTGCCAGGGAACGGAAACTGGCCAATTTGCACAGATCCCAGAAAGAAGAAAAACCTACAACCTATGACCAAAGTCAACAGATGCCCCCAGAAATACTGGACCTTAATACACCGACTGAATTGCCCAGAGCTCACCCATGTACACGATTACCAACAACAATGCAAGACTACAAAACCTTTTGATCACAACAACGACGCAATCTCCGATTCCATATTTAAAACCGCATGAGGCAAATGTCGATGCAATAAAAGATCAGGCAACCTTGCTAGCCCTTATGTATATTCATATTGAGAATTTTATGGCTCAGCTTCAGCAACGAATGGAATATGAGGCCAAGACAAGTCTGACCTGGCAAGCGGGACTAGCAGATATCGCCATCGTCGATCGTGCAGAGAGAGTGCATGCAACCACAACCCTAATGTCATTAATGAAAGAGATGTCTAAAATAACAACTAAACTGACAGACTCCCCACCTTGCTCCATAACTGTACCTCAGTCGGTCCAGGTACAACCCCATGTGCCACAAAAAGAACATGAACAATTCGCTAAAGAGATATCAACCAAGATAGTAGACACCCAGCTGCAGCAGGACCAACCATGGAATCAGATTCAAACTGTGAATGAACCACATACTTTCCAAATCTTCTCAAAACAAATGATCATGAACCCTGCACAAAAGACAAAACCCAATGGGGAAAAGACAGAAAAGAGGAAAATGGGCTCACAAGCATTCCTAAGGAATCTCACATTACCACAAACGACCATGGAACAATACCCCAGCCTACAAGCCAACGATCAGAGCCCCAACAGCCCATAAAACAAGCAGATAGACACAATAGCTGTAAAACATCAAGCGTCATTCCCATGATACAAAAGGAAGAGGACGCCACTATATAGAAAGAACTAATGGAACTTTCGACATATGAAGTGGAATCTGATTAAGAGTCGGCAGCCTATGGACAAGAACCCAATGAGGAAGAAATGATCATACTGTACCAATACTCAGTTAATCATACATCAGACAAACAAAATACAGTACTGACCTGCGAAGAGATCTCGGACGAAGAGCTGGAGCTCTCTAAGAATCAACCGAGCCAATGCCCAGGCAAAAGAAGGTATACCGAAAGAAAAACTAAAGAAAACCCACGATCCAGGGAACAATCCAAAAACCAAAGCAATGATAACGGTAGAAGTTTTGAGGAGAGAAACTTTGCATACCCCCTGTTGCGAATGCCAATCTTTATAAATCCTATAAAGATGCAAGAAAGCAAGAAACGTTTTGGGTAACACTGAAGCAAACAAAGCAATCAAAAACCCCAGTGATATTAAATAGAACGAACACACTACGCCTACTAGGAGCTGAAACACATAAGATCAATATATTATCATCAGATTCATAGATGACGATGCGCTCAACATAGTAGAAATCGAATTAAAGGCCAAGACCATCATGCAAGAGATATTAGATATTGCAAACCAATTGGAACACATAGGCTTCAGTTGCACGACAAGAACAGAACCGAGGACGAACACAACTAACCCTCCAAAAGATCAACAGAGGAACCAGATAATCTTTTACCATGAATCTATGGAGAGAAGTATTTATACTGAATACACGGACTCTGATGTTTCCTATGTAACACCAAAAGGGAGATCCAGATAAAATTTGAATAAGACCTATAGATCGGGTGATGACAAATGCAAAGAGAGGAATGCAAGATCAAACTCAACCACCCAAGAAAGATAACAATTACCAGAGGCCAACCAGGATGAGATGAAATTGATCTCATGGAACAACAGAGGGTTCGGCCATCTTTTTGAGCAGACACAACCGACCTTAACTGATGGCCACATATGTCTACAAGAAACGTGGAGGACACAGCCACCAGTCTGTGAAGGGTATACAGTCATCCATAATCCAGCACAAACTCAACAAATAGGAAGACCATCAGCAGGGCAATTGATGCTGATAAAAATGGACTGACCTTGGACACCAACTGAATACAAAAATATAAATCCATGGATACAGTATGTTGTAGTGCAAAGAGAAGAAGCACTTGGGCCCCAAAAGAAGAATATAAGGGACCCCTGAACCCTACTCATAGTCAATCTCTACTGGAACCCAGTGGCAATCAATGAGACGATATTCATTGATTAACTCATGACTGAACTCGATCGCATAATCACAATACACCCCACCATTGAGATAGTGGTATGTGGTGACCAGAACATGTACCTAATGGACCGACAAGCGAAAGCCATAGAACCGAACCTATTACCAACCAAAGAAAGATTGTGGATCAAAGAAACGGAGATGATGAATGCAGGAATATACCATAACCAAAAAGAAAACAAAATGATTCCAACCTGGAAACAGCGTTCTGCAGAGTCTATACTGGACTACATTTTCATCTCTTCAGGTATCCTTCAAGTGCAAAGAAAGATGGAAATACGGCATAACATCCACAGTGAACATAGCATATTAATGCCGATATGGTCGACACAAGGCACACAAAGACAAACAATATCTTCCAGCAATGACACTCAACATGCAACAAACACGTCTCACAATTAACCCAAACCAGATGGACGCCATGATAGGAACCTTTTTGTCGACAGAGAAAACTTCGATCGAAAAGCTCAACTACAGATGGCTCCTGATCCCACACCAGAGAATAAAGACGCCCGGTTGAACTTGCAAATCTTTGCATAAGCATCATTATGATCCATTAAATAGGGGAAAAAAGAGAGCCGAGGAAAAAATGTAAGCTCCAAAAGAAAAACCCCAACCCAAGTTCCAAGCAAGCAATCCAAAAAGAAAATAATATCTACTGAAATTGGATAAAGACACATCAAAGCACATTAGTACAGGCAGATGCAGAACAAATGCTCCACTGCCTTAAAAACCGAACACCAGAGACCTCTGGGCTCTCCTAAACTCAGCATACTCGACACAACATCATCCTACACAAACGTGCTAGAAAAGCATTGGATAGAGTATTTTGCTGAACTATATGGAAACAGGCACACGGCAGCGATTGACAAGAGCCCCAATGCCACTAAGTGGTCAATTTCCAGCACCAAAGAGGATATCGTCCAAATAATCATCAAGCTAAATACATCACAGGCTCCTGGGCCCGATGGGTTGTCAAATGAAGCAATAAAGAGAGCCCCAGACCTATGGGCAACGTTGATGGTTGAATTTATAACCATAATAAACGAGCACAACATAATACCATCCACATGGAGGTCCGCAACTCTCATCCCAATATACAAACAAGGGCCAAAGAAAATCCAGCCAACTATAGGCCAATTACCCTGCTAGATTCCTTGGGGAAAATCTTTGGTACAATCCTGCTGCAAAACCTAACAACATGGGCAACGGGGGAAAACCGGTTTGCTAAGAGGCATACAGGCTTCATGCGACAAGTAAGCGCAGAAATAAATCTTTTCCTACTGAACCTAGTAAAGCAAGAAGCGATGCGGACAAAAACAACAGTCTGGATGGCGTTTGTTGACCTGCATTTAGCGTTCGACACCATAAATCGGCAGCTCCTCTGTAATAAGCTCAAAGAATGGAAATGCCCAGACTGACCAATGATGGGATCCACACAACCGAGATAGAAACATTGAACGGCCTTAAACAAGGCTGCCCATTGGCAGCGACCTTATTTAACTTGTTCAAAGCACAGACAGAGCAAGAAGTGAGCGATCCTAAAGTCAATCCACCTAAAGTAAACTCCTCACCATTGCCCATAATGATGTATGCCGATGATATTATACTGCTAGACAAACCCCCACGAGGTCTACAACTCAGCATGGACTGACTATCAACATACATTGCCAAACATGAGCTTAAAATAAACATTGATAAAACTAAAATCATGGTCATCAGGAAGCCCAAAATCAAGGAACGGAGCACAAACATAAGGATAAATGGTCATCAACTAAAGGTAGCGCAGTCCTTTAAATATTTGGGAATTACGATCAATCAAATTAAAGAAGAAACGGCATGGGCCGAGATGCTTCAAAAGAAAACATTTGCGCTAGCAAGACAAGGAGTTATACTACACAAAAAGTATGGTAAATGTTCCTTTGTGCCAATAACAACTTTTTACAAAACCAAAGTTATTCCAGCATTAGTGTACAGAGCAGAAACACTGATAAAACTGGATCGTGCGATCTGGGCCTAACTAGAGGCAATATTCTGGAGGAAAATATTAAACCTAGCATTGAGTTTCCCAATACCACATATACACTGAGTTAGCACTACACTACAATCTATAATGTCGATAGTGTGCTGGAAAAAACTATGTCTATATCAAAAGATAACACCTGACAATAAGAGATTAGTGGAGTGGTTTACCGACGTCTGGATTCTACTCCAACTCAAACATTAGAGACAATACACAACTATGGAATCCAACCGTCTCTCTCCTGAGTCACCTTTCTATTTACTACAAAACTCGGTCGATGGACCAAATAGGTACCGAGTCAAAAGATGATGAAAAAATATTGTTCAATTTATTAACATATCAAGACATTTACTTTCATATCAAAAACATACATAGATAAAAATGTGTAAAATATCATGCTTATTTCTAAAAACCAATAGCACAGAAAGTGTTAAAAAAAAACTATTATAGATGTACCCTTAACACCTCACTGCCTCTGCAAATCTAACAAATACAATTTTTGACCGACAACATCCCAAACAATGTGGAAAACAAAGCAATAGTAAGTAGCACCTTAGAATCCTTCAATAAGGAGTTGTTCCAGGAATACCAATATTAGTTTAATCTAAGTAATTTTCTACCCCAATTCATGCTACTAGGGTGAATACAACAAATATGTTATCGTCAGGTACCACTATTATTTCTGGTGCCTTACAAAGCCCAACATGTTTTGTTCATAGACTGTTAAACCTTCACTTCTTGAATTTCATCAGGGGACCAAAGGTGCCCTGTCAACACATCTTTAAATACAGTTTTTTGCTGTTGTCCTACATCCGTAGGTATGTAGCCAGTACGGTGCCGTTTCCAAATTCAGCACTTCAAAACCTATTGTAGAGTGGAACCACCAAGAAACCATGACACAAGGAGAGAAAAATATAAAAACAGTAATCAGAAAATGATGTACTACTGTGTACTGTTCATCTTACTAGGCTTTTATTCTCCTACGTAAGACTTACCGTAAATCACAAGACTGCACTGTCAATCTTGAACCTGGTAACGGGGGGAGTGTCTTGTTAGTAGACGATTATCACACTATTCACAAGAGGAAAATATTAAAAAAAGAAAAAGAAGACGGAAAAGAGTCAGTTCAATGCACAGTGCTCACACCAACACAGCAATATCTAGGGGCACCAACCACATAAGTGCTGTAGTCATGTCCACATGTCAACAACGCAAACCTCATGCCACTGAAACTGTCATGCCCTCGGACTCACCCGATCACGATCGCACGGTGTGCAGGTGGCGGAGCAAAGTGCGGACCCTTCCCGCGGCCGCCTCCGCTCAACCTTTTGGAAGACGCTGTGCTCCGGGGCATCCCTGGCGCCGCTTTCCGCGCCTGCATTGGGGCTTGCCCTGGAGATTGCCGGCGCAGAGGGGGTGCCATTCCATGTTGCGGTCCTCTGCTCGGCACGGCATGTCACGAAGGAGGTTCACGTGACATGATCAAACGCCTCCAGGAAGCTGTCGTCAGATGAACCAGGTGGTCACGTGATCAAAAGAACGATCATGTGACCAGGAAATCGTCTGCAATTGTCCAGCAAACCAGGAAGACTGCAATAAAAGGGGATTAGCCTTTTCATGCATTGCTTCTCAGCTGGTTATTCGGCGTTTAGCGATTCCTGCATTCTGTACTCCATGGTTTTCGACCTTTTGGATATTGGACCTGGTTTTTTCTTCTGGATTGCCCTTGATTTTGACAGCTGGATTATTACTGGACTGCCTACCTTGTTTACTTGGACTTTGGACTGTTCTTGGATTGCTTATGGATTAACCTTTGGACTTGGTGTATGGTAAACCTCCAGCTGGATTATTCAAGACTCCTGGAACTGTTTCAAGTACTGCCTACCTTCTATCAAGACCCACTCCTCTCCACCCAGATTCCGTGGTCCCATCCTTTCTTCTGCATCACCCACCTGACCCCAGGGGAAACAGTTAGGTGCAAAGCATTCATCAGTCATCCCAAGGGTAGGTGTCTTTACCTTATACCTGTTGATGCTTGTTGTGAATACCTTTTAGCCACTAGCTAACCTGGTATTTTCTTTGCAGCCACCTGGGACCTAGTGTTTCCTATTTACCCCCACCTGTGGCTCCAATAACCGGTCAGCGAGTATTTTTGCTCCTCTCTGACTGGTGCATGGGGACGGAGGTATACTAATCCACGTGGACCTCAGAGCTTGACAGACACAAGCGAGAGATCAGGTAAACTAACCCCTATCTAATTCTATCACTGGTGTCAAATCACTATTCAAATGAAATCGCCTTGTGACTGTGATTTGCAAGTCAGCTTTACTTCTACAGGTATAAAACACCCAAGTTGTCATTTACTAATGAAGCATGTGTACCCTCAATTTTAATGTGTGAGTCACCGATGCTTCATTAACAACCTGCCCGCTCTACTGTTGCGTGCCTGTGTGTCTGTGTCCACTTTAAAAACCGGACATGAGTATCTGGAAAGACATAAAGCAGATAGCCCAATCGGTATCATTAAACAACTAGAATATGGTCCGACACACTCTACCCGTCTCCTTCATTAATTAGTCCGATGGAATGTGTCACTTACCGATCTGGTCTGTAGTCTACCGTCCGTTCCCTCATACACAGAGCTTGGTAGTATGTCTTTCCCCCGTCCCGAAAGGTACCTCTGTTGCGATTATACAGGTTTCCTTCCAGATGTTATGTAGAGACGCGAGGAGCCGCGTCGAGTCATGTGATGACACACGCGTCACGGTCGCTGGCAACAAATCCCGCCCACCATCTGCCGCGGGATCCTACAGAGAACGCCCCCATCAACAACACTGTCGGAGGATATTGCCAAGCGTACTAAAATAACAATGGGGAGCACTCAAAAATGACACCATCGAGTATTACGGCAAGGTATTGGGGTATGTAACATAAGTCCAAACATAAGGATAAATTAAATGGTCATCAACTGAAGGCAGTGCAGTCCTTTAAATATTTGGGAATTACGATCAATCAAATTAAAGAAGAAACGGCATGGGCTGAGATGCTCCAAAAGAAAACTTTTGCGCTTGCAAGACAAGGAGTTATACTACAGAAAAAGTATAGGAAATGTTCCTTTGTGCCAATAACAACTTTTTACAAAACCAAAGTTATTCCAGCATTAGTGTACGGAGCAGAAACACTGATAAAACTGGATCCAGCGATCTGGGCCAAACTAGAGGCAATATTCTGGAGGAAAATATTAAACCTACCATCGAGTTTCCCCAATACCACGAATACGCTTCGAGTTGGCACTACAATCTATAAGGTTGACAGTGTGCTGGAAAAAATGATGGGCCTCATTACGAGCATGGACGTATCCATGCTGCTATTAGCGCCATGGCTGCCTCCATACCGGGCTACAATACCGGGTTCTTTCAATGGGGAACAACCGGGTCATTCCAACATTGGCGGACCCAGTAATTCCTCCTTGAAGGAACCATTCCCCATTCCCATTGAGCCCCTATAGGGCTCAATGGGAATGGGGAGGGAGCTAATAACGGGCACGTTACTAACGGCCCGTTATTAGTTCCCTATTCCCCTTTCGTGTCCCGGAAAGGACGTCTGGTTTTACCAGACGTCTGTGCCGTGTCCCACAAAGGGAACCTCGCAATAGGCGCTCCCGTAATGAAGGGTGCCGGTCCAGTACCGGCACCCTTCATTACCGGAGCGTCAGGATTGTAATGAGGCCCTATGTGCTTATCTTTCGATATATACAGAGGGAAAAATTCCTGCAATAGAAATAATGCGAATAACACTGAACGCAACCTGCGTAACGATCCTTAGAGAATGGACGCAAGAGCAAAAGCAATACCTGGTCCAAGAAGACATCTCAGAGGAGAAGTTCTTACATCGGCCACAAAATGCAAAGAAAAAACTGAGGTGGAACGATTGGTGCAAGACCATCGTAGAGAAAAATCCCTATAAAGAAAACTTGAACTGCGAACTAGAAACAAGGGCAATAGCACAACTACCAGCAAACTTGAAGATCTTACCGGATCCAAGAATAAGATCGTTATACATGAGGCTTCGCCTGAATCTACTACCCACCAGAGCAAGAATGGCGATAATCAATCAACAGGAAAAAATAAACAGACAATGTAGATTCTGTGACCAAAATCGAACCTTAGAATCTCTACAAACATCATAATGGTATGTCCGAAATTACAGGACCAAAGAGCACTATGCAGAACTTACTTCAATACCAGAAAAGAAGCGTACGCCCCAGAAGAAGGATGGCCACAAATCTTGCTGGGACAGGACAACAAATTGATATTCATCAAAATATTATTCTGGGAAAAAATCATGAGATTAGAACCAGCCAGATGCAGTAGATGCGATTCTTCGACCTGAGGAATACGAGAGATCCAGTAACGAAGACTCGGAATTCTCTATAGTATTAATGAAAGAAACATATGAAATGAAAAGTTTATGTAGAAACTACATCATTTTAAATAAAAAATAAAAACAACACTAATATTAGCACAACAAATAAAAATAAACAGGAAAAATTCAAATCCTGTAAATAGCCCCAGATGGAAGCCTAATAACGGGGCGCCAAACTGTGACCAAAATGGAATGCAGGATGTTGGAGCAAGGCCTCAAATAGTCACTCAAGACACCTGCCGGAAACAGCAAGACCACCACCAAGTGTCCCGGTAAGCTTACAGAGAACTCGTCCAGGCGTCCTGGAGCATCAGCCATCACTGCATGAGCGGGGGAGGCACTTTGCCTGCTGCTACAGCCCATGGCATCTGCTCACCCCCCCACAGCCCATCGCTTTGTCCAGTGCCCTTCCTCCATGCCGGTGCCACCTTCAAATGCTGCACCTGGAAAGCCTCCAGAGATCACATGCAGGCAGCCCATGCAACAGCCATCGCTCCGTGACCAGGCGGCACTTCGGCTGCTGCTACAGCCCATGGCTTCTGCTCACTGTAGCGTAGCGAAGCACCTCATCAGTCGCCCTTACTCCCAGCTGCGCTACCTTCCATCGCTGCAACTGGAACAGCTCATCCCGCCAATGCCCACGCCTAGAGCATGACGCCTCCACACACCACCATGACAGCACATGCAGTCAGTGGAATGCCCCGCCAATGCTTCCTGCGTTGAGCTAAGTCACAACAATAAGCAGTTCAAACTAAAGATGGCAGAATCTATCTGGGGAGGTGAAGGAAAGTGAAAGGAGATCTAAGGTGGAGGTGGTGAGATCAACTAATGAGAAGTAGGTGACGGTGAGTGAAATAAGCTTTAAGGAGGAGGTGGAGGAAAGAACGAGGGAGAAGGCAAACTAGTGTGAAAAGCTACAAGGAGAAGGTGGTGGGATAAACTAAAGAGCGGGAGATGAAGGATGGTGAAAGGCAACACAAGCAGGTGGAGGAGAGTACAAGGAATCATAAGGAGGTGGTGCTAAGAAATCAAAAAGATAAAGAGGAGGATGTCTTGTGGCGATATCTCAAAGAGGAGAGAAGAAATGTAAGAGGAGGAAAGTCTAGCAGTAGGAGTAGCACAGCAGAGCCTGGGAAGGCATTGAGGATGAAAGGAGGTGATGTAAAATGAGGAAACCGAGGAGGAGGAAGCGCTCACAACAAGGCGGGTGGTTGAGACCCAAGTTCTATAGGAGACTGTGGCAGGGTCTGCAGCAACAGCAGCGGATCTAAGCCTGACAACTCTAGGGACCCCATCGCCCCAGGCCTAGGTAAACTGTTTATTTTGCGGTGCAGCGGAGCGAGGTGGAAGCGCACCAGCTCTGCTGTGCATGTCATGAACCAGGAAGCTCTGCCTGCTTCCTGGATCCTGTCTGCATGGAGCAACAGAGCCAGTGATCTGCTGCAGAGGAGTCCCTTGGGGGCTGAGTGATGGATTCTGGAAACAGGTGAGAAAAAAATAAATCTTTTTTATAAGTATGCATGCAATGATGTGGCAGGTTTATGATGTATGGTCATATGTATGCATATTTACGTGCATGCAACGGTGTGTATTATGTACTATCAAATGTGTGTGTGAATGAGCAAGCATATGGTGTATGGGTGTGCATGTGAATGAGTGAGCGAATTGTGTGTATAAATGAGCGAGTGGATGTTGTGTAAATGTGTTTGTGCTGGGCCGAGGAACTGATTTTTGGGGGTGGGGTTAGGGGTGAGAGTAGGGGGCAGGTGGGGAGGGTGCTACTACTGCATTTCTAGTGGGCATCCATGATAAAGGAAGCATGATGTGTGCACTTACGTGGCTAGCCTGGCCTTTGGTTGCAGCCAGTTTCTAGTGGGCTAAAGGCCAGAACTAGGCTGAGGGAGGCCTACTGTGAATACTGAACTAAAGTGGAAGACAGGTCTGAGGCTGGGCCGAGGGAGACCTGTGGAAGTGTGAACTGTACCTATTGAGCAAGGTAAAGGCATGAAGGATCTAATTGTCCAAAGAGGTGGCTGACCAGGCAACGGAGCGTGAGAGGTCAGAGAACCAGGGGAGAGAGGCTGCAAGCGAAAGCCCCTTATTTGATAGAACGCGAGAACTCCATGAAGCCAAGAAGGTTATAATAGCCAGCCCAGTTGGAAAGAGACTATTGTATTGTGCTTTAAGATGGACAGCTGCCCTCCTGGGTAAATTACAGATTTGGGAGGTAGCAGCAGATTGAGAGAGCCACGGCCTTGACTCCAGTTGAAAATCCGCGAAAGTAGCAAGCCTACCTTCGCAACCGGTGAGTCAAGTGAGAGGATGAAGGCCCGGTTTGTGTCATGGAGGACTTGCAACAATTGTGTCAGAAGCTGATTGGTGCACATAATGAAAATGAAGCTTGAGTGAAGTTTAAGCAACATATGAAAGGAATAGATAAGTATACCGAGTAACCGAGTGGTCAGGCGAAGGTTGAAAGCCCAGTCGATGGCCTCAGTGAAATGTTCTACGAACTTTAATGTGTAAAATGCAAGACTCCAGCACGACAGAGGGAAGTCTGAACAAGGTTCTAGCTAAAACATTTGGGAAGGGAACCCCCGAGAAAGTGAGTGATGAAAAGAGACTTTGTTGGCTTGAGCCCAAGTGAGGGGAGCCATTGTTGAACTATTGGTTTAGAGAAGGAGAGGCTTGAGCACGAGCGAGGTGAGCCATTGTTGAACTACTGAGAGACATTGTCTGCATTACCAAGAGACTTTGAAAGACAGAACAAGCTGCTGCAGTGTTCGCCAGACAAAGTGTGTTCAAATGTCAGAGTTCCACCTTAAACCCATGTGCCATATAACGTGGGGAAGGGGAGACATAGCCATGCATACACTTGACATTTTTTGTTCCACATTGATTTTCCTTTGAAAAGCACATTTACCTATACACATATTTGTATTAAAGTGAGGGCAGGAATTAGGTTTATTAGTTTAACTGATTATGATTTTATGACACGACTTACAGGACCGTTTTCTTTTTCTTTAGATGGTGGAATGAGCTCCCAACTTAGGTTTAGGGTCAGATAGGAGTTTCTCCATCCCGTTTACCAAAAATAAATGTTTTTGAAACTGTTCATATTGTGTCATTCCCTGCTTGCGATACCATGCCTTCCTCACAGCTCCAGCTACAGCCAACCGTTAAGACATTTTTAAATGTACTCACTTTTAGTGCTGTCAGCTGCTCCATCACGGGTACCGAGTGATATGCATCATATCATAAGCCCACCTGAAATAAATGCAGGAAATACCTTCAAGGTGCTAGAATATTTATGTTCCTGTAGGGAGATGTTGACTCGAAAATCTGATATTCATTTGATGGGGCTGAAACCCAGCTCCCTCACCCATGAGTCGCCCTACTGCATGAATTCCCCAGGTTTTTTAATAAATAGAATCTGGGCATCTCTGCTTCTCTAGTGTAGGGTCTCACCCATCATGCCAGTTTTCACTCCTGCTCATTGATGTAAAGTCCATGCAATATGGGGTGTGGTACCATGCCAGTCCATCAGAACGAAGGTGCATTGCCTCCCCGTTCTAATAATCCTCTGATGAATTTCCCATACCTGGACTTCAGTCACCTCAGGGCATTCAACCAACAGCAGGTTGGGACCATACCAATGGTAAAAGGCGCTATATAAATGACAATTACAATACAAGGGTCTACAGCCACGTATTAGGGCACAGTACCTTACCAGGGGAGAAGTATCCACTTGCATATCAGCCTGGTTCCACCCACCTGGACAGTCCAGCATTGAAATGCTCTGGCAATTATCCTCTGAACAAGTCTGCCACAGCGAATTAAGCTTTCAGAAAAGCGCAGCGCTGCTGTTGCAACAAAGTTCAGCCTACTTCTGTCTAGACGCATGGCTCCAATCTGTAGCTTAAGGGCTGGGCACACTAACACACTAACGTGCTGTTCGTAGACCTGCTCGACTGTTCAGTAAGGAATCTAAGAGCAAGCAAATGCTCAGCAAAACAGCAACAATGCACTCTATGATGCATAATCCATCTTCCGTGCAGGGCATGCTGCTTGTGTGTGAGGGCAAGTCAACAGGTACAAAGCAGCACTGAGGGGATGAAAACGGCCGGGGGGGACTAAATGATACAAAGTCCCCTTACTTTATGCGACCCAAAATGCTTTTTATTTATTCTTTTTTCCTCCGCATTGGGGACACGAACCTGAGCCCAGCTGATATCAAGCTAGTGCAACATTGCACCGGGCCATCTCGCAGGTGCTGAAAGAGATCTCGCCGGTGCTGAAAAAGAGTTATTTATTTCAATAGGCTGCTTTGGATACAAAACCCATTGCCAAGCGGCCAAAACACCCTGCTTGATCGCGATCTGAGTATGCATGGCTTTAGGCTCAGGCTTGTTAGCAGGCAATGGGAGGGATGTGTCTGTGGCCGTTATGTTACAATACCTTTCAAAATCATAGATCAGTGAGACCCAGAGGACCACCTACTTGTGGTTCCTAATGACGACTACTGGTCTCTGCCGATCGTAAGAATTCTCCTGAAAACCCCTCCATGGCCTTGCTCGAAGGCGTGATCACCGAGAGGTCCCCAGGGAATCCTCATGGGGAGAAAACCCTGTGGCGAGCGGCTTGGGTACGCTAACTCCAGTGATGACTCAGGATAGATGATGATGATGACGACGAGCTGGTTCCCTTGGTGTGGAGAGGGTTAGCGCAAGGCCCTTATTGGCTTCAGCTAGGAAACATGGGAAGAGGGCAATTATGTGATGTTGAGTCAGGGATAAGGTAGCTAACTCCTAAATGATATCTCTCCCCTGAAATGGCCAGTCTCTTACCCCTAACAGGCAAGGACGATCCGTTGCTGAGAAAATTAATCAAATGGGGAGTCGTGCAGGATTGAGGACGGGTGTGCTAAACAAGAGACAGGAGTGGTTAGTCAATTAAGGACAGAAAAGGAAGTAGCCAGCTAGCAACCCGGCAGGAGGCGGATGGAATTCCTACCGTTAGCTGGTGTGGGCCAAAACTGAAAGCCTGCGGCCCCAGAGAAATGCTGGCTTCTGGGTATAGTAGTCACTGGAGTTTCCGTGATCTTACCAGGCAGCAATCGATGAGCCGAGAATCGGATAGGATCAAGCAAACAGGCGTGAGAGGTTGCAGAAGGTGTAAATGTTAATCTGAACGATCTTAAGGGTAATGACCTACTGCGAGAATGAGGGGTGTGACTCGTTATGGCTAGTGTGCCGTGGCACCGGAGATAAAGGCATTCATGACTGCATCTCGTATCGGATGCTGGCAAGGCAGAAAAGGGATTGAGGGGAGATCGAAGACAGTAGAGACCATGTTAGCGTGAGGGTTAGTCTTTGATTGACAGTCAAGATGGAAGTAAGAGGCTATATGAACTTACGGAGCGTGAAAGCACTCGGAAGAGAGTAGCAACGCGAAGAGCTGGCTGTTGCCCGTCCGGATATGCCGTGGAGAATAGGGATGTGGTTAGCCTTGGAAGTATCCCCAATCCAAATGCTGGACTGCTACCACGGAACGCTGCACGGCCATGTTGAGGGGAAGTGTAGACAGCGCCCGCTGATCCGGCAAACCGCTGTCAAGGTGAGGAGCGGAGAACACCATCACAGAAGCTGGGCAAGTTCTTTAGGAGGTGCAAACCGAGGATGGTGAAGGGGAGGCTGCATGAAGGTGCATGCGGAGTGGTACGATGACACACTAATGGATGTCATTTAAATGCATTTTCTTTAATTAAAACTGATCATGAGTTGGGTGGTATACCAGCTGTGATACCGCCCAACTTTATTTGCGTTAGCCCCCACCCATCTGACATTATTGTCAGATCATGGGTTGGGCGCTTACTGTTCGCCCCCATTCGGTCCATTGGACCCAATGTTAAGGTTAATGTTGTTAATGTTAAAGGATATTTGTACCGCGCACTATCACCACCGGAGTGGTCCCCTGGCACTCTGGCAGTTCTGAAAGAAAGGAGGGCTGGTGTTACGCTCACCTACTCCCACAGAGGCATCGATCTGAACTGGACAGCTGCGGTCTCCACCAATGTGACACGTAGGGCCGAGATGACGACTGGACTGGCCCACCGAGCTTCGTTTGCTTGGCCCGTAGGAATATTCTTCTGCAAATGGAGAAAGGGAATTAACCACCCACGGAGTTGAGCATAAATCCCCCCACCCCCGCTGTTCTCCCCACAGATCACCTTTGATGAGCCCTCTTATAGTCTCACCTGATGGTTTGAAAAGATGAGCTCTCCATCCTGCATTGAGCGCAGGGAAGCGTTGTTAACCAGTTGCTTCACTGGCTCGAAGGAATTTGTGAGTTCCAAAACAATATTGACTCCGAAAAGTATGTAGTTCGTAAGAGTTCACATGTCTGACTTTCACTCTTGTCCGATTCCTTGCATTCTGCAGCTTGACCCCAGCGAAGAGTTCCTCGTGGTAGCTGACGAAGTTCAGGTAAGGATTTGGCTTATCCTACACAGTTCAATAAAATAAGGCCAGAATGTAACCTGTTGCTTGCTCCCTTATTCCGGTGTGGAGAGAAAATATGACGTTCGGGGAATAATGCCACCGACGGTAAAATTAGGTAAGTCTATTGTGGTGAGAAGAGTTCCCCTTGTTTGTCCCTTTGTCTCACCTTGTTGTCGTTTTGTTCCCCTTTGGGGCCGGGGTACGGCGAGGATGCAATGGAGACTGCGCCGACCCGTGAAGAGGAATAGTACCCCCAGCAGTAATCAGGTAAGTCTATGGGGGTAGTTACTATTGCCTCTGTTTATTCCCTTGGCTCACCTTTGCTGTTCTTGTGTTCCCCTTATGTGCCAGAGTGCGGCAGGAACGTGCAGAAGGATGCAGTGGATCGTGAGGATGCTGCGAAAGCCGGTGAGTTCAGCGCGGCACTGCAGCAGGCGAGGCGGCGAGCGTAAAATGCTTCTTTCTTCCAGCTCGAAGGCGCGGTGGATCCGGAATTCAGGTAAGAATCGAAGGTTTCGCTCTTATTCTAACCTATTCTCCTTCTGTTCCTCCCTTTTTCTAGGAGCTGCAGACTCGAGGCGGGCGTGGCAGAAGACTGGATGCAGGCTTGCAGACACGGTGAGCGTTACGCTGCTGGATGCAGAATAACGCGAAGCGTGTGCTGCTCTTCGGGCGTGGTTTAAATAGCCTCCAAAGTAGTCCCAGGTAAGTATTCCTCCCCACCCCCACCCGAGTAAAAAAATAGTCCCTAGGCAAAATAGACCCTTCCAAGCCTCATTTAGCTTGGATCTCTGCAGCATGGTCTGCATCAGGTAAGCTTGTAGCATGGTCTGCATCAGGTACGTTCTACTCTATGAGCCTGGTGCCATAGGCGCCAGGACTGACTCTCCATAGCCGCCAGGACCGCACCCAAACAGCCCCTAGCAGGGGTTTTGGGGCTTGCTCAAAATAACTTGATGCCTGCTTCCGGGGTTGCTGGACCTGGTCTGGTTCCCCAGAGGTAGGCATCATGACAGGTGGGGGGTTAGTGGGGATGAGCTAGAGAAGTGCAAGAGAGCAGTGATGTGCTGTTGGCGGCCTCGGCCCGGAATTCCGTTG
Organism: Ambystoma mexicanum; assembly: GCF_040938575.1. NCBI lineage: Eukaryota > Metazoa > Chordata > Amphibia > Caudata > Ambystomatidae > Ambystoma > Ambystoma mexicanum. The sequence continues at coordinate 200,605,979 of NC_090938.1, forward strand.
GCTGGGCTTGGGGTGTTATACTGTCGGAAGACGTTGTGTGCTATTGTGTGTGTTTGTGTGCTTTGTTTTGTTGTTGTAGTGTGGTGAAGTATGTGTGGATTGCTGTGTTATAAGATTGTGGTTGTGTTTGGTTAGAATTTGAAAGGTGTATGGAGAGGGTGGAGTTGTTCGTGGGTTGGTTAGTTGGCATTCACAACTCTCTTTGGTCCATGCCCCTGCCAATACTTGCAGCTTAATTAGTGTGGCAAGTGCTAATGTTCACCCAACTTTATACAGGTGTGATTTAGAGTAGCATTTATCGAGCGGGTGAAAGTTGTTAGCTGCGAGTCGGCTAGGGACGCTGGATTCTGTCCTTATGGATGTCGCTTCTCTTGTTGTAGTAAGTTTCTTTATTCAGTTCTGGATGTTTTCATTGTCATCCTAGATTTGTTCGCTGGGAGTTGGCTAGGGACGTTGGATTATGTCTTTATGGGTGTCCTATTAGACATAGTATTGTCTCTCTTTTTGTAGTAAGAGTTTCTTTATTCCGTTCTGGATGAGGTCATTGTCGTCCTAGATTTCTCATCCTCTTCATTTTGTTTCCCGTTTGGTGTTTTGGTTTTTTAGTTTGCATCTGCGATGTTGAAGAGCCAGGTTTTAATTAATTTTCTTAATTGTAAGTGATCTTTGCTGTTTCTTATTTCTTTCAGGATGTTGTTACAGGTTTTTGCGGCTAAGTGGGAGAAGGAGGAGCCCCCAGGATTTTTCTTAAATTATGGTTTTTCTTCCAGACGGATGTCATTGCTTGATCAGGAGCCTCCTCGTTGGCTTGTAGATTGTTAGTTTCTTTTGCAGGCATTCAGCTCCTTGTCCGCTGATTGCCCTGTGTGTTAATCACATTGTTGTGAAGGTGATGTGATGTTTGAATGGGAGCCAATGCAGTATTTTTGGGGCAGGAGTGATGCAGTCTCTTCTGGATAGCTTGAGGAGGAGTCTGGCTGCTGCATTTTGGATCTGTTGTTTCTTCAGGAGGTAGTCAGTTATCCCGAGATATAGGCTGTTTGCACAACAGATTCTTGACACGAGTGCAACGATTGTGAGCGTTTTGTGGGAGATGAAAAGGTAAGATTTGTCTTGCCAATGGAGAATTTTTGGCGAAATTACTGTGCTGTAGTACAGCTGCCTGTAATTGTGCTGGAAATTGGCATTTTTCAGACGTGTTTACCCCCAACTCTGAGCTGGGCATAAACACGCCAGACACGATTGGGCAGACTCTTAAATGCAGCGATAACACCGTTACCGCTGCATTTCACGGCTACCACCCAACTTGTGATCTGGCCCACTGTGTTTTCTTCTGTTTTACTACAACTGTTGTAAAACACAATGTTGCAGGATGCAGTGGAGGCAAGGAAGACCCAGGTATGGGGTTTCAATGGGGGGAGCGGGTCACAGTGAGTATGGGGGAGTGGGCAGAAAAGGGGCAGGGCAGGAGGAACATAGCTCCACTACTTTTTTATTTTTTTACACTTGGACCACTGGACAGCGGCAGCATTTGGCTGCAGGTGTGACCCAAGAGTAGACACAAGTGCATGGCCAACTCAGTAGGTGCAATTCTGGTGCTATTGGTGTAATCCTTAAACCTTCCTGGTTACATCAGATGCCTAGTATTTTCTGCCGAATGATGTGTAGTAATGGACTGGGTCATGTGGTGATGCGAGGGGCTGGCTATAATGTCTAGTGTGAGTCACTTTTGTTCGAAATGTGGGCCTGATTGAGGCGTTAACTCATTGCTCATCTGGTGACTTGACCAACGTTATTGAACCAATTTGTCTGCAAATTCACTGTGTAATGAAACGTGAATTTCAATTGTGGGCCACTTCTATTGGTCACCGGCATATTTTATATTTTCTGAGCCAGTCCCACAATGATGATGTGTACAGCCACTGAGGGACATGCATGCATGCAGGCAAATTGGTTCAATAACGTTGGTCAAGATGGCCATCTGGTGGGGGTGGGGGGGATGCTGGTGTGGTCTGGGCGTCACCGGCGTGCACCCGGTGCCTCGTTTCCAGGATGTGCCTGTAGCCTGCAAAACTACATCATGAACAAATGCAAAGTAAAACAAAGTAGAACACTGGCTAAGAACTGCCCGTCTACCAGTAAGAATATGCCAATGACGTCCTATACATTGCAGTATTGACATGTCCATCAAGTACTGTGAGAGCTCTGTAGTGAGTGTCTCTGTCTCTGCCTGACTTGCTAACTCTCGCTACATTTTCAACAGCTTCCACAGTCTGCACACAACGTCCCTCATTCCGAGTTTGGTGGTATAATGCCGGTAATTCTGGCGGGATGCCACCAAAACAGAATTTGCATTGCTGCCATCACGGTCGGTGGGAATGCTGGTAACCCATAGGACTCCATGGAGGGGACTGCTGCTATTGCCAGCACCGGTGCTGGTAATTGCAGCATTTGCCGTTTGGAGCCTGATCTGGCCGGTCAGGCCTGGAGGTAGATCCATAGCCCTCACTGCCAAACTCCTGCTTGTGCCAGAATTCCCAGCATTTTTTTCCATACTGGGGAACATGTAATGACATTCAACATCAAGACACACCCACAGATCAAGCATTCTTGTAATATGGCGACCAGGTTCCACTACATTTCATGATCACCATAAAAGCACGTCTTTCATCAGCTCTGCAAGGAGGATGAGAACTCTTTGAAGCGGGTGTCTTTGGCACTCACTTGCACTTTCAAGCCTGCATATCTCTGGTTGCTCCACAACAGTGGGTGGTCTACTAAAAAATTTCTTCTTTTAGGCAACCAATGCATAATGAATTTCAAGTACTCTATGGCAGGCTTTCATACACAGGAAAACAGGCACTACCTAATCTCCTTGGCAGCTATGCTCTACCAATGCAGACTTTTCTCATTGGGCAGCTATTGTGGTGCCATGATCTGCTCCTGTGGTTCTTCGGTTGCATGTAACAGGATCCCTCAGTCCTTGGCTTTATCAGTTAATGTCCTCACCTTTCTCACCATGATCAGCTGTGTGTCCTTGACCTCTTGACATGATCTTGCTAGTGGACAATTTCAAAACGCTGGTCTTAGCAACATCTCAAGTGGTTTCATCACCTCCAAGACTGGAGCACTGGACCTTGACCCCCTGCTACTCAGTTCCTTCACTTGTGCATACAGTTTTGTCAAGGGGTGAGACTTGGGTCTCTGACTGGTCACACTGGTCTGTGTAATGCTGCTGCCGCCGCTCCTCTACATCAAACTGAGACTTTGCTCTGTAAGAAAGGGTATTTAGGACGTCCTCGGATTGACCATCTAGACGCAGACTAGACGGACCGCTATGGATGTCTGAGGCTTCAAGTCAGTAGTATTTGATGGATTCCGATTCCTTTGAGTCTGTGTGGCAAGAGTAGTCTCCTCCCAAATCTTCTGTATCTTAACATGCAGCAGCCAAGGAACACTTGCTAGTGTTATGCAGGTTATGCCAAATGAAGGCCACCCGAGACCCAGATGGCAGATATTGGGGTTCCCATGGCTTGATTGTACAATACACTCCTCAGCCATGGTCTGGTTAGTGCTTTCCAGAACCTTCAGAAACACTCCCCCGCCCCCCATTTTAGCCAAACCAATGCCCGGGTTAGCGCACATATGCTGCGAGACTGCAACCCCATCTTGAAGTAAACACTAGTATTTGGATGAAGCAGCACCTTGGAGCTCGCCCTGGATGTTATCGTCACAAAATGCTCCCTTGTCTGGGAGTCCCTCACAGACCAGTGACATTTGAAAATACACTTCAGGGTGAAAGTAAAGAAGAAAACATGGCCACCTCCCTGTGACAAGTTTCCCCATTACGAGTCTTGGAAATCTGAAAAAGGAACATAGGCAAAGATCATAGAGCCCTAACAAAGAGCATCACGAATGAGTCAAAAGTGAGACGAGTCGAGATAATCAAGAAGAGGCAATGAGAGATCACCTGGGAAAAGAAATTGGTGCATAAGGCCTTCCGTCATTCTTCTGGACTCCAACTTCTTCCCCTTCTTCTTTTGGAAGAGATAAGGATGAGCTCCCCCAGAGGCCACTGTGCCTTAATTGCATTTTGCCAGGCAGTGGGGAACTCCAGAGAGCCGGCCCCCACCCAGGGAAAAGCCATAAGGCAGAAAATCCCTGGTATCGATGGTGTGCAGGGAAGTAATGTGTTGGTTTCTCAACAAGTCCGGATAATGGACATGACTTCCTCCTTTCCAATAAGAACTGACTCTGGATAATAGGTAGAACGGTATCCAGCTCTACCTGCAGCAGGCTGAAAAGTCCAAACCCACAGACAGCCTTGATGTAACTTGGAATAGGCAGTAGAGGCGAGCAGACCGTGAGGGAAGTCCGGTAAGAACAAATAGCAGGATACAAAGGAGATGCCCTTTAGCGTGACAGAAATGGAAAGCCAGTCAGGGGTGCAACAAGAGAGGCACGTTATGCAGTGGAGTGAGAAAGGCAAACAGGCAGGTAAGATAGAAATATTTTTACCAAGGAGAGGCGTTGCTCTAACCGATCACAACGCATGGGCAAAGTGAAAATAAGCCAGGAACGCCGCGAGCGGCGGGAAAGAAATGGCAAGCTGAGAGGAAGAGCTGCAGAGTGGCGTAAGCAACAACAAGCAGCATTGAGTGCAAGCACAAAGGAAATGCCAGAAGCAAGTCCGGAAGGCAAGTAGGACAGAAAAAGGGTAAAAAAACTACGGAAACATCTTATCCTGGAATGAGACTAGGGTTGTAACGCCCAAGCCGGTGAAACTAACCCGGTCTATGCAGGTGGCAGCCATGTTGTGTAAAATCTAGACTGCGACTGCACGTTCAGCTGAGAACATGATGGGAAGGTCAAGGAGTCTCTGCTTGCTCCACAACATCCAGTGCTGCCGCATGACAGTATTTGCCTAATTTTAGAGAGGAAATTTGAGCAGATCCTAGCTTATCTGGTGGGCAGCGTATACCGGGATCCTCACTAGCTCATTGAGGACATGGAGCAGACTAAAGTGGAGGCTAGTTATCATAGGAGAGAAAATAATCGGAATGACTAAAAAAAATAAGCATTGGCAACGACAACAGTTTGGGCTTTCGTGTAGGAGTGGGAAAGGCACTTGCCAGGCACTGCTGCTGTATTGGTATTGACTGGCCATTGATGGTAGCAGGTGCAAAATTCTGCGAGTACCTGGGTATCTAATAGCCGCGCCTGGCAATCAATGGCCAGTCAAATTACCAAACACCTACAAGCTTTGTGTCCCTAATATGCATTTCTCCCCATCTGTACTGCAATAGTTTCATCTTATAGGTCACGCTAAAGCATCACCACCTAACAGCCCTAAGGAGAAATTACTTACCGCAATGTTCTTTCTATGGATTCTTCGCCCGCAGATTCCTCATCAGGCAGATATCTGATGGGGAATCTGCCAGAGAAGGCAATCCATTGAACTAAAAAGCATTGCAAAGGCAATTGTTTTGCATGTTCTACTGGCACACATGTTCGCCCATACTCAGATATATTTAACACCAGCAAAAAGTACCTGTACTCTGCACAGGTCCTGTAGTCCGACATGATAACACTCATCAATTGTTGATCATCAATGATCCTGCAGATCGCTGATCCGATTCACTTATCGCTTGATGTGCTTTGCACTCTGAAGTAAACTGCACTGAGAAAGGGCGCGTGTGGCTGGCTGGCATACCCCGGAGCAGACATGGAGAGGAGGCAAGAGTTGACGTGGTGCAGCATAATGGGAGCTTCTGTACACTCTCCCCACCTGTCGCCTCACCCTGTCACAGTGCAGTTCGTTGAGGTGCAACTATCTCAGAAACAGTGCATCCTAAGGCCTTGAAACATGGCTTTCGAGGCGTTCGAGTGTTCCTCGGTACGCTACGCTTAAGATTAGCATTGTCTGGTCCTTCTATGACCGCATTGATGTTTCACTGATTTGAGACAACCGTCTCACTTGTGATGGAGATGAAATCCAGAGAAAGGGGTGGGTTGTCCAAATGTCATGTAGCCAATAATGGCCAGAGAGTACTAACAGGTAAACAGCAGCATTTGGTGCAGATTGGTGGAATGGTGTGGATTTGTATAAGGAACAAACTAACAGATGTTCTGCTTTATATGGAGAGAGATTACAACTTTATATATTACGATTGTCTACAACTGATCCCAATACAATTAAGAACATGCTACTACTGGTAGTTACATTTTCTATACAAAAGAAATAAATTGACAAGACAAGTACTTTGACCGAGTAATATGTGCTAGGATAATGTGTTGCCTAAACATCACGTGGTTGAAGGCACACTTGGTTCAGAGTTTTTAATATAGCAAAAGCTGCTCCAGGTAGAGGCTTTTTTCAGGCCGAGCAGAAATGGAGGGCTTAAATCACATACATCGGACAAGATACTTGGTAAGGCGCAATTGAATGGCAGCAATGAACCCATTACCTTTCATAGAACTGAAATGCAGGAAGAAATTACCATTTTAAAATCACTGGAAGGGGACAGGAATTTAGATAACAATTTGATTGTCTATCAGTTATGGTACTGGCATATATGTTTCACCTCCAAATATGCCAGAAAAACAAGACTGAGGAAGAGCATGGGGGGTGTATAGTGGTCAGGCTGTCATACAAGTGGTATGCTCACTCCAGCTAACAAGCATTGGCAAAGCCAACAGTTTTGGTACATATATTGTAACATAACAGGTTTATTTATAGAGTGCACATTCACTCCAGAGGGGCATTTTAGCACTACTGACAGATAACAGATGTTTATTGTTAACCAACTTAATGGTACTTATTTTATCAACCTCAGAAGGATGAAGGGCTGAGTGGACCTGCCGGGATTTGAACGTGTGACCATGAGGTCAAACACAGGCCCCTGAAGTAGATGCATTAGTCCACTGAGCCACAGACCCAGCTATACCAAATCCATATACACCAGCCAAGACGGTCAATGCTTGTTTTAGCATTACTTCAGTGCAAGGAATGGAGATAAATCAAGCAGTTTAAGGCACATTTGGTTGAGACAGTTTCATTAGGGGGGGCGCTGTTGAGCGGCCGGCACGCGGAGACGTGAGTTTCTGCTGCTCCACCGGGGCTGCTGTAATGTTAAGTACAGATCCTGCTTGGTTTTCCGAGTAACTTTACAACAATGAGTCTGCAGAGCATTTCCGCTGCATCCTTCAGGAAACCCGGAGAAAATCGGTGAAGCAGAGCCCAAGAACAGCAGACTCCACGAAACACAGAGGCCACACAACAGCTTGGTGCGCTGGTGGGAAGTGGGCTAGAGGTGCTGACCTGCAGTGGTCAGCAGCCGAAGTGGCCAAGCAGTGTGGTGGGACTAAACCAAACGTGTGGTCCGAAAACCCACAGACCACATTGCCATGTGCGCCTGCACGCTCAGAGGTGGGCTGGGCTGCTGGTGGCCCTGGAGAAGGCTGGTGGGACTGGAAACGAATCAGCAGAGGAAGACACTGGTCAACCTCTGCCGATGGGGCCATAAACCTGAAAAAGGAGCTGTGCAAGATGAGCCCGGCCCTGCAGTGTTGTGTGAAGCTTGTCCTGTCAGCGGAGAGGGGGACAACGCAGGGGCGCAGTGACCACTGCGTCGCCACAGTGAATGTCAAGGGGGCAAGGTTGTGGCCTCCCCCCCTTTCCACCACCGGCAATAAACAGCAGATCCAGCTCCTTGGACAAGACTGCGCGTAGGGAGACCCGCTTGATAGAGGCTCAGAGCAGCTGACCCGCCGAGACAAGAGGGCCTGGCAAGAAGGGAAGACATACACAGAGTTGTGTGGCCTGTGGGGGCTACTGGAGACATTAACGTGGTCCTGTGGGAGCGCCGACTATCATCTCCTTAAAATACCCCAGGGTGCGCTTCCCTGAATGTGGCGGTCCCGGGTGCCCGACGCCCAGCCTGGGGGAGTAGCGATTGCTCCTACTTTGGGGGCGCTGCACGCCCACAGAAGAAGTACTACATCTCACCCCCGGAACCGGAGACCCTCACTCGCTCACCTTTCTCCCTCTCCCCCTGGCAGGAGTGCTGGGGCTGACAATCTACTGAGAACAGAGGGAGCCTGTAGAACGGAGGGTAGTGACGGCACGCTCTTGGGACCAGCAAGCCACATGGCTATGGTGAAAGACCTGCCCCAGAAAGGAGGTGAACAGAAAAAAATAGACAGTTATACGACACAACACCCTCTTCCTCAGCACGGGAAAAGATGGCTGTAGATGGGGAATGTGCAGGAGCGGAACAGAATTTCGCTCACAGACATTGTCCCGGGAGAATAGCTCAGCGGCAGCGTGCGCATCTTGGAAGCAAGACGACACGAAGCAACATAAGTTCGATCCACGGGTCTGTGCTTGGAAACCTCTGGGTGTTAAAGCGCGTTATAAATACGTAACTAAGACAAAAAAAAACAATTATGCAACTAAGAAGAAAAAACAATAATAAACAAACAATTCCTGTAACAGCGCCCCGAAGCCCATGGGCTGTGTGAGCGCTATATAAATGTAAAAAAAAAAAATTATGGCTGCCATCAGTGAATCTAGGCCATTGTTTTGAAACCAAAATTGATGGCTTGGCCTCCGATGTCTCCTTCCTATAACAAGACTTGCGCAACCTGACTCGCGGGTGGGAGGGACGGAACAGCGCATATCGGACAGTGAGGATGCGCTAAGGAAAATGGACGAACAGCTAACATGGATGTCTCAGAAACTAATCACCTTAGAAAACCGGGCAGAGGACAGTGAAGGCAGGTCCCGACGCAATAATCTTTGCATACTGGAATTATTTTTGCAGAACTAGCTATCAGACCTTATGACACCCAAAAAACTCGAACTTCTTTTCAATTTAACACGCGCACAGAGTCCCCACAGGCCAGCCTGTGCCTGGTGCCCCTCTGCGCACGGTGACAGCACGTCTACTGAACCATATGGAACAAGACACGCGCCTACAAATGACAAGGGAGACAGGCTCCATTACTTACAACCGAATTGGCCTTTTCCCGAACTACACAAGGGAAGTACAAAGCTCACGGCAGTCCTTTGACTCAGTGAAGAAGCTAATGTCCCTGAACATCAAAATTACTCACTTTTCTTTGCGGCCACACTCGAACTCTACTACAATACTACGGTCCACATGTTTCACAGCCCCAAGGAGGTCTACGACTGGTTGGAAACACACGTTCTCTCTGGCCCATGCCCAGGAACACCAAAAGATCGCCCAGCCCGGGGCGACACAACGGAAGCATCCCTAGTCCTGTTTGTTGTGCAGAAACCAGGCATCGACGAGGTCACCTGTGGGTCCCCAGAGAGTGGAAAAGCAGGCTGACTGTGCAGATGTGGAACATTGACACTCTAATGTGAGTTTGGAGAGTCGCTAGACAGGGCTTCTGGGATCAAATGCTACTTTTCTGCATCCTCTATGCAGCAGCTTCCGGCAGGGGACAATGAAGAGCTGAATTGGCTCTCACAGGCAACCCCGAATATGTTCTTAAATTGTTTAGTTCGTACAGGTTCAGGAGACAGGTACTTCTAGTTGGGGTGGGGGGGGGTGAGTGCAGGGTGGGGGAACTCACAGTTGGTGTTGAGGACGTGCTTGGGGTGTGTTGGTCAGTACCAAAGTTTGCTGATTGGGGTTTAGGAATTGGGTTGAACTGGTTTACCCCATGTCCACTAGATGTGGATTTAGGGCGACAGGTGCTTTTGGTTGGAGGAAGGTACAGGGTGGAGGTCGCTTAACTTAGTGGCGAGGCGGGGTGAGAGGCATGGGCAGGCAGTGCACTGAATGGCTGAGTGTATGAGGGTTGACTTGGCAGCCCCGGGAATAGGGATACTGACTCACAGGGCACAGAGGACACTCCCGGGGAGGACAGGATGTGGAATAATGGGTCACCCCCTGTCTTTTGGGACACATTTCGGGGATCCAGTGGCACATGTTGTGGTGGTATCTCTGTTGACATGGACCATAAATGGGCTAGGCTCCAGCATTAAACGGAGATTGATACTCCAGTTCCACTCCAGGCACTCAGCAGACATTGCCCTCCTAACAGAACACACTTGGTCAGTACGGAATGCAGGTTCTTCAAGAGGTCCAATTATGCACTGGCCTATCACGTGGGATTCTCGAGGAGCAAGGGGGACGGTGGATCTAAAACACAAGAGGGTACCAGTTTCAACTGAGGGAGGTGCGGGTGGACCCGAGATAGCGATTCGTAGTGGTAACTGTGCTAATATTCTCCCAGAATGAGTACCAACTAAGGTAACCTCCACACTATACCAGGTACTCATTGCTTTCAGGGCCCAGGAGTTGTCCCGACTTAAAGAGAAAGGGGAGAGAGAGATGCAGTCCATTGGAGTGGGTGGAGGCACTGATGTTCACATGGGACATTGGAATAGATGCCATGCTTCGCTTAATCCAGTCTAAAATAGTGCTTCAGGCCTACTACCCCTGCACAGCGATGACACAGTGGGGGTTGGTTAACAGTGGGGTGTGCCCAAGATGCGGGAGGGCGGAAGTTACCTTCTTCCACATAGTGCAGAGCTGTGACGTAATTGAGGACTTTTCGGCAGAGGTGCATCTACTCATCCTTATACTCTGGCAGACCAGTAGTCATTTCGTCACATGTATACATTGTTGTTATTTACTAATGCTCTTGTAGTATCAAACAGTAAACCGGTCAGAATTACAACTCTTCAGGTAAATGGTTGCATCTAGTCAGTTGGAGATGCTTTATGACCTTAATTCCAATATTATACGCCATTAGATATCCCACCTTCTGGGGTGCGATAAGTGTGAATGGTATGGTATCAAGAGATCACACAAATGTGATGGTTTCATAATCTTTGTTTCGCTGGTCAGAATGGTGTAATGCATAACTTGTCCTACCTCCAGGTGGAAATGTTCCCTAAAAAAAAGTTAAGGGAAATCTAAGTCCAAAATAAAATGTTGTCCGTGTCAAAACCTATATTTGCCCCCCACGTCAATAAGATAATTTGTAGGAGATTGTATAAACTCCATAGCGTTCAAAGCAAAATTGGGATGTCACTGAAGCTTTTCTGTAGCGCCTTCCCCAAGTTCAAGGCACTAAGTATCTGAAAGTTAAACAGGCTTTTCAGAATTTAAAAGTTCACAGTACCTCGTTTCTCACAACTGGTCACTCAGGCTTCCCTTGCCCAGGCTCAGACTCCTCTTGGCATCACAAAGTTCCTTGGGTTTCTACGGGTTCCCTTTTCCTGGATTTGTCATGAACTTCAGATCACGCCCCTTTTGGACCTCCTGGTTCTTTGTCTCAACGGGGCTTACATTCCGTACTTCTTCCAACATGGCCGTCCAGAGCTGAAGTCCTTGCTCGCTCCATGCGTTGAACATGGCGTGGTCTATTTATAGACCACACCTTCCGCGGCCCCGTGCGTCTCAATGCTATTGCAGAGTAGCCCAGACGTGTGTTCGTAGCCTTTTCCAGTCTCCCGGATTCCTGGACTCTGTGATCCCGGAACTAAACGCAACCTGGAACCAGACGAATCTCAAGCAGCGCTGTTCAAGACCAGGAGCGTTCGCAAGAAGGCAGCGATCAAAGTCACCAGCAACATCAGACCCAGGTGAGAAAGGGGGGGGAACTCCTTGACAGTTTGAGACGCCACCCGACCGAACCTAAAAACGAGATGGAAGCCGCCGTGCAGGAGGTTCAAAATCTTAAGGTGGAAAATGCCGCGCTCAAACAATTGGTCTTATCCCGGGATTCTGCTACAAAGGAGGGTGCCCTGTTGGGCGATATTGTTGGCAAGTATGATGGTTCGGCAAAAACACTGCACAGATTCTTGGATTCATGCCTGGTCCACTTTACCTTCAAGCCCTATTATTTTTCGACTCCTAGGGCTAAGGTGGGTTTCATCATATCCCACCTTTCCGGCAACGCCTTAACTTGGGCAACACCCCTTGTCAACTCCGGCGATGCCCTCCTAGACGACTACGATGGGTTCATACAAGCCCTTAAAGGCATGTTTGACCATCCAGAGCAGGTCTATACTGCCCAAGAACGCTTGCTGGACTTTCAACAAGGCTCCCAAGATATGCTCACTTATGTGACCAGATTTAAACAATTGGCCAAGGAAGAAGACTGGTCCCCTGAGGCTAGTTTTACCCTGTTCAGGAGAGGCCTAAACGAAGAGATCAAGGATGAACTGGCCAGGGTGGCCAGACCAAATGCATTCCAAGCACTAATGGACCTGGCCTTGCAAATAGACTTTCGCATCCAGGAAAGGAAGGCTGAAAGAAAGAAATCCAAGGGAAACCCACCCAAGACGTCCTTTGAGAGCACAGCCAGATCGGACGCAAATCCAAGTCCAGTCCCAGAACCTGAACCCATGCAAATTGGAGCCTTTCGTGGACCCATATCGCCTCAAGAAAGAAGGATCCATACGGGTTTGTATATGTATTGTGCTTCAGACAAACATTTGGTCAGAGAATGTCCTCTGGCACCTCCTCGGCGTTCGGGAAACGCCAGCTCCCAATCTTAAATGGAGCAGAGATTCGGGAGAGAGAGGTTTGCTCCACATCAATTCCTTCCTTGAACTCTTCTGGACAAAACAGTTTGGTGCTACTACAGGCTTTCCTGTCGCCCTCCAAAGACAAGACCTATCCCATTCTGGCCTTGGTGGACTGCGGAGCTATGGGAATTTTCATTGATCAAGACTGGGCGGTTAGTCATCATATTCCGTACGAGACCCGAAACACCATGCAGCCGGTGGAAGCAATTGACGGAAGACCACTCTCTTCAGGGCTCATAAACCTGCAGACTAAAGAGATCCAACTTTCCATAAACCATCATCAAGAGCGGATTACATGTGACATCATTAAGTCAGCCCATTACCCCATGGTTTTGGGAATGCCCTGGTTACAAAAGCACAATCCGTATATCAATTGGACAGCAGGATCATTATTCCTGGGCTCAGAGTTCTGTATGTCCCACTGTCTGTCCCTGGATCCCTCCTCTGTAACTCCTAAAGAACCACCAAGAGACCAAGAAACACCACTCATGGTTTCCAATATCATACAAGTTCCAGAGGCCTATCAGGGATATGCTGATGTATTCTCTACTGCCATAGTCCAGGCCTTACCCCCTCACAGCCCCGAAGACTGTGCCATAGATACTGATCCCTCAGCTGTAATTCCTTTCGGCAGAATGTTCATTCTTTCCGAACCCGAGAAAAAGGCCCTTCGGGAATACCTAGACACTAAACTTGAAAATGGTACCATAAGACCCTCGAAATCTCCAGCGGGTGCTTCATTGTTCTTCGTTCCAAAGAAGGATACCAAGGAACTCAGACCTTGCCTCGACTATAGAGGCTTAAATCAATGCACTCTCAAGGATCGGTACCCACTGCCCCTGATCTCGGATATCCTGGAAGCTGTGAAAGGAGCCGAAATATTCACCAAATTGGATCTCAGGGGTGCCTACCATTTGATACGTATCCGGGAAGGAGACGAGTGGAAGACCGCCTTCAGAACACCCTTTGGCCACTACGAGTACCTGGTCATGCCCTTTGGACTAGCCAATGCCCCAACAGTTTTCCAACGTTTTATGGATAGGGTGTTCTCCGATATGTTGTTTCTCTTCGTCATTGTCTATCTGGACGACATATTGATTTTTTCCAAGGACCCTCAGAAGCATGAAGGACATGTCAAAGCAGTTTTACCAAGTCTCCGGGAACATCACCTTTTAGCCAAGGCTGAAAAATATTTGTTTCATGTTACCTCTGTGCACTATCTGGGATTTATCCTTAGTCCAGAGCGGATTGGCATGGACCCTTCAAAAGTAAAGGCCATTCTTGCCTGGCCTACTCCCACGTCCATGAAACAAGTCCAATCCTTCCTAGGACTAGCCAATTTCTACCGGAAGTTCATAGCCACCTTTTCCGAGTTTGTACAACCCATAGTGGCTCTGCTAAAGAAGGACACCCCATTTGTCTGGTCAACTTTACAAGAAACTGCATTCCAGCGTTTAAAGACTGAGTTCACAGAAGCTCCCATATTGGCTCAACCCGATACAAGTCGACCCTTTTTAGTGGAAACGGATGCCTCCAATTATGCCATAGGAGCAGTGTTGAAGCAGAAGATGGAGGACGATTTGGAACACCCCGTTGCTTATCTGTCAAGAACCTTAACTCCTAGTGAAACACACTACTCCGTCCTGGAAAAGGAACTCTTAGCCATTCGCCAAGCTTTCACTGAATGGCGACACCTACTTCTAGGAGCCAGACATCCTGTCCAAGTCCGTACTGATCATCGAAACCAACAGATTCTACAGTCACTGGAGTGCAGGAACAGTCGTCGGGCACATTGGGCCTACTTTTTTGCCCAGTATCAGTTCCACATTACCCATGTCCCTGGATCACAGAACCTGATCGCTGACCCCTTGTCTCGACGTCCTGACTACGTGACCACTGAAGATAAAGCCTTTCCTAAAATGTTCTCTCCCACAATATTCATAGCCCAAGCAGTTAATCTCCTGGAAGAAGTCCGATCGCAAACCCAATCCTCGGAATTATGGAAGGACATTTCAACACGAAATCTCTGGAATTTAAGAGCCAAGGAAGGCTACTTATTCAAGGACAACACACTATTCATTCCTACACGCAAGCTACAGCAAAAGATAAATCTTTGTCATGACACACTCCATTCCGGGCACCGAGGTATCGACAACACCCTCTGTCTTATACAGAGACAGTTCTGGTGGCCTAAAATGAAGTCTGACGTGCAGCAATACATCCAGACTTGTATAACCTGTGCCCAAAATAAACATGATAACAAGAGACCGGCGGGTCTTCTTCTGCAGCCCACTCTACCCTCTAAACCATGGGAAATCATTGCTACAGACTTCATAGTGGAGTTCTCACCTTCCCGAGGATATACTACCATCATGGTCACCATAGATTTGTTTACCCATATGGCCCATTTTACGCCACTGATGAAACTACCCTCCTCTTCAGAGCTAGCTGGAATATTTCTGGAACACATATTCCGACTACATGGGCTTCCTTCCAAGATCATATCTGACCGGGGTCCCCAATAGATTTCACAATTCTGGAAACACCTCTGTCGGGTATTAGGAATCCAACGTGCCCTCTCTTTGAGATATCACCCCAAACCAACGGAGCCACAGAACGTGCAAATCAGACCCTGGAACAATATCTCCGATGTTTCGCTACCAAGGTCCAGGATGACTGGTCTCTCCTGATACCCGGAATTCGCTTACAACAACTCCGAAAACTCAGCGCTACAGACCAGCCCCTTTTATTGTAGTCAGGGGTTCCATCCATCGGTTTTACCTTTGGTTCTTCCTGACCCTACACCAGTACCTACTGTTGACTCCTGGATCGAAACTCTTATCAACATTCACCGGGCGGCTAAAGAACATTTAGAGAAAGCCAGATTACAGACCAAGAGGTATGCAGATTCCAAGAGAAGACCAGGTCCGTCCTATACGGTCGGTGACCGAGTGTGGTTGTCAGCAAAACTACTCTCCCGACGCTTACGACCAAACAAGCTGGCTCCCCGCTACTATGGTCCATTTCCCATCAAGGAGATTATCAATCTTGTCTCATATCGAATCAAGCTACCTGACTCCTGGAAAAGAATTCATCCAGTCTTTCACACATCCCTATTGAAACCCTACATCCAATCCTCTCCAAATTCCAGTAGACCACCTCCTCTACTGGTTGACAACCAACTGGAATATGAGGTGTCCCGGATTTGTGACTCCAGGTATAAGCGGGGCCATCTTCAATACCTAGTGGAGTGGAAAGGATATCCTCCTAGTGAAAACACCTGGGAACCCATTTCAAATATCAAGGCTCCTCGGTTGCTCAGAAGATTTCACCTAATACACCCGGGCAAACCTGGAGGGAAAGGCCTTCGGAGGAGGCATGCGGTCATGAACTTCAGATCACACCCCTTTTGGACCTCCTGGTCCTTGTCTCAACTGGGCTTACATTCCGTACTTCTTCCAACATGGCCGTCCAGAGCTGAAGCCCTTGCTCGCTCCATGCATTGAACGCGGCGTGGTCTATTTATAGACCACGCCTTCCGCGGCTCCGCGCGTCTCAATGCTATTGCAGAGTAGCCCAGACGTGTGTTCGTAGCTCGCTGTATTGTTTCCCTTGTCCCAGTGCTATTACCCATTCCTTTTCCTTTCTCCCTTCCTGGTTCCGGGCTTTTCTAGCCTTTTCCACTCTCCTGTACTCCGTGATCCCGGAACTAAACGCAACCTGGATCCAGACGAATCTCGAGCATCGCTGTTCAAGTCCAGGAGTGTTCGCAAGAAGGCAGCGATCGAAGTCACCAGCAAACATCGGACCCAGGTGAGAAGGGGGGGGGGCTCCTTGACAGGATTCAAAACTTTCTCGACCATACACTTCAACTGGCTTCTTAGACTTCCTCGCCTATGTTTCAAGCCCTTCTTTGATTTCACAATGTTCCACTTTCTTTAATACACATGTTCAACTTGTAAAACACAAAAGTTACATTACAGTTCAACTGGCTTCTTTCCGGGTTCCCTTCCTCATTTTTCACCTTTCTCTGAGGTCATGGGTCCCACTACCTGCCCCTCATATTTGTTACAAACCTGTCACAAAGTTCACATTCACACATGCATTTGGGTGATCTTTGCGGTGGGGTATCTGCGTCATTCCTGGATTACTCGCCTGCCTGGAGGCCACCCCAGTCGCTCATTTCTTGTGATGGGGTCTCACTCCTACCTGGAGGCCACCCCAATGCTTTTCCAACACTCTTTACTTTATGTCAATACTTCTTTAGTTTGGGGAATTTTGCACTCATCTTTTTTTCACACAGCTCCCCTTTTTAGGATCTCCATTTCGCTCACACTTTGGGGCTGATTCATGGAATTATTTGCACCGAAAATCGGGAATTTGTGCGCCATTCTGCCCGCAAGGAACAAGTTACTTACCTGTAACTGTTGTTCTCCAGCATGGGTCTGGCATGGATTCACATGCTCATGAATATTCCCCGTCAGGCTGGGAATCCTCGGTAAAGAAAAATCAGTATCAGTTTCGTTTCTGATCTGTCTTTCGTAGTAGTAACCAATCACTGATCTCCGCGTCATACTGACCACAGCCAATGACTGCCATCTCCCTAAGCCCCGCCTCTGGCAGCCATCTTCAGATTTGGTAGCACGTGAAGTGGCAGTATGACCAAGTGAAGAGCCGCAGAGGGGTAGGCAGGAGGGTTTGCATGTGAATCCATGCCAGACCCATGCTGGAGAACACCAGTTACAGGTATGTCACTTGTTCCTTCTCCAAAATGGGGTCTGGCATGGATGCACATGCTCATGAATAACAAATACAAAGCAGTACACACATGCACAACCACGGGAGGTGGCAAAGGCTCAACATTAAGCATTACATCCAAAACTCAACATTAAGCAATTCTTACCTCCTCACCAGGCTCACCTGAGCCGAACAGGTTGCGCAGCACTGCTTGGCCGACCCTGGACTCCTCCCTGGAATCCCGATCGACGCAGTAGAATTTCGTGAAGGTGTGCGTCTACCTCCACGTAGCAGCCCTGCAGATGTCCAGCAAGGGCACACCAGATAGGAACGCCGTGGTAGCTGCGATCGCTCTGGTGGGATGGGCTCTCGGACAGCCAGGCAGCGGTCGGTTTGCCAACCGATGACAGTACATGATACAGCCAGAGAGCCATCTGGAAATGGAAGTCTTCGAGAGAGCCTTCCCCTGATTGACAGGTCCAAAGTTCACAAAAAGTTGCGACGTCTTCCGAAAACTCTTCGTGCGGTCCACGTAGAACTTCAGTGCTCTAGCCACATCCAGTGAGTGCAAAGTTCTTTCAGCCGGCGACGAAGGCGACGGGAAGAAAACAGGCAACACCAAGGCTTCATTGAGGTGGAAGTCCGACGGCACCTTGGGCATGAAGGAGGGGTGCATCCTGAGCACTACCCTCGTGTCATGAAAAGTCAAGTACGGGGGCTTGCAGGAAAGGGCCTGGATCTCTCCCACCCGTCGTGCGGAGGTGATGGCCACAAGAAACGCTGTTTTCCACGACAAGAACTTCAACGGCGCTGAGTGCAGAGGCTCGAATGGAGGTCCCATGAGCTTGGTCAGCACCACGTTGAGCTCCCACGCCAGGGCCGGGGCCTTCACCGGCGGGAACGATCTGAACAGTCCCTTCATGAATTCTTTCACCAGACGATGAGACCACAAAGACGTCCGTCCCGTGGTTCTGGTGTACCGGGAGATCGCAGCAAGATGAATCTTGATGGAAGCGTGCGCCAGTCCAGCCTTGGCCAGCGTCAGCAGGTACGGCAGTACTTGAGGAGCCGTAATCCGTAGAGGGTTAATCTTCTGTGCGTGGCACCAGACAGAGAACCTCTTCCATTTGTGTCCGTAGCATTTAAGAGTCGAGGACGCCCTGGCCTTTGCAAGAACCTCTCTGGTGTCGGCCGGTATGTCGTAACCTCCAAACTCTAACGCTGCAGGAGCCAGGCCTGCAAGTTCAGCGACTTCGGGTCGTGATGGAGGATGGCGCTTCCTTCCCTGGAGAGCAGATCCGCGTCCACTGGCAGTTTTATTGACGGGGACGCTGACAAGTCCAGAAGGTCCGGGAACCATATCTGTCTCGGCCACGCAGGTGCGACGAGGATCATCCTCCACCGTGACCTCTTGAGCTGGTTGATGAGCCGGATCAGCAGCGGCAATGGAGGGAACGCATACAGGAACAGGCCCTCCCAGGGGAACGAGAATGTATCGCCCATGCTCCTCGGCTGCGGAAACCTGCTGGCGAACCTCCAGCACTTGGAGTTCGTCGCCAATCGCGAACAGATCAATCTGGGGTGTGCCCCACCGTCGGAAGAGGCGGTCCACTAGATCCTGCCGTAGTTCCCACTCGTGGCACGAGCGTAGCTCTCTGCTGAGAGAGTCGGCGATGGTGTTTTTTATTCCTGCCAGATGAAACGGCACCAGAAACATCCCTTGGGCGACGGCCCAATGCCACAGATCCTGCGCCTCCTTGGACAGGGCTGGGGATCTGGTACCGCCCTGCTTCCTGATGTAGAACATGGTTGTGGTGTTGTCGTGAAGATCCTCACCACCTTGCCCTTGAGGGACGGAAGAAAGGACCCGAGGGCCCAAAACACTGCACGGAGTTCCAGGACGTTGATATGTAGGGACTTCTCCGCCGGCAGCCAAAGACACCTCGCGTACAGGTTTTCGGTGTGCGCTCCCCACCCTTCCAGGGAGGCATCCGTGGTCACTTCTGGTGGCCCGGGGTCTGGAAGTCCATGCCCGCCGTCAGATGCGCGCGGGTGCCCCACCACCGGATCGCTCGTCAGAAGCTCTTGTCGAGTGTGATCCTGTCCTCGAAGCTGCCCGTCTTCTGGATCCAGCGGGCGTCCAGGAACTCCTGTAACGGGCGCATCTGAAGCCTGCACAGACGGATGAGGTAAATGCAAGACGACATCATTCCGAGGAGGGCTTGATGGACCTCACCCTGGCCACGTCCGCAACCAGCATCCGCTGCACCTTGCCCAAGAAGGCCCTCGTCCTTTCCTCCGACGGAGAGGCCAGAAGCGACACTGGGTCGAGCTTCGCTCCCAGAAACAGTGCGTCTTGCGCGGGCACCAGGTGGGACTTGGCGTAGTTTATGGAGAATCCCAGGTCCGTGAGTAGTTGGACGGTCCTTGCCGTGTGCTCCGGGGTGAAATCCTTAGTCTTCGCTCGGATGAGCCAGTCGTCCAGGTAGGGGTAGACGTGGATCCTCCTCCAGGCGCAGCCGCGCCGCCACCGGTGCGAGGCACTTGGTGAACACCCTGGGTGCCGACCTCAATCCGAAGGGAAGGGCTCTGAACTGGTAGTGACGCCCTTGGACCACGAATCTGAGAAACTTTCGGTGTCCCTTCAGGATGGGGATATGGAAGTAGCATCCTCCAAATCCAACGACGACAGGAAATCGCCCTCCTCCAGTTGGCCCAGGACGTGCTGGAGGGTGACCATCCGGAACTTCTGTGCCTCGATGAATTTGTTCAGTCGTCGTAGGTCCAGGATGGGACGCCATCCTCCCGTCTTCTTCTTCACAAGGAAGTATCTTGAGTAAACTCCAGAGCCCCGAAGCCTCTTTGGGACGAGCTCGATGGCGCCTTTCTTGAGCATCGCCTTTACCTCCAAGAGAAGGGGCGTGATGTTCCCTCCTGTCCACGGGGGGGGACGCGCGGGCACTTCTTTAGAAACGCGAGCGCGTGACCCTGGGCCAGGGCGCCCAGCACCCAACGGTCGGTGGAGATGGGACTCCCACACGCTGACGAAGCTCGCCAGCCGGCCTCCCACTGGGGTGCTTCGTGGGGGCACGACCCCACGGCCGGTTCAGTCCTGCTTCGACGAGGCTTTGCCGCCTTGCCCTCCTTGGCGACGACGGTGGGGTCCGCCCGACTTGCCTCGTCCCCTGTAGGCTTCCTGCGACGACGAACGGGCCGCTTGATGATAGGTGGAAAATCCGCCGCCGGAACCTTTGGAGGCACCCTGTTTGCCTCCGCCGCTCCGAAAGGGCGGCCGTCGTTGCTGGAGAACACCAAGAGCCCGGGCCGTCTCCGTGTCCGTCTTGATGGCTTGTAGGGAATCGTCCACTGTTTTCCCAAACAGGTTGCTCCCGTCGAACGGCATGTTCAAGACTGTGGTCTGCACGTCCTGACGGAAGTCAGTAGCCTTGAGCCATCCACGCCGCCTAAGGCACACGCCGTTGCGAAATCTAGTATCAGCGATGTCCGTCACTATCGTAATGGCGTGGTCCGACGCCACTTCTCCCTCCTGCAAGATCTCTAGGGCCTCCGCCCTCTTGTCGTCTGGTAAGAAATCCAGCAGGGGGGCGAGTTTGTACCACAACTCCCTGTCGTAGTGGGCTACGATAGCCAAGGCGTTGGCAGCCTTGATCGTCGTCGCTGCCGATGAGATGACTCTGCGTCCCATCATGTCAAATTTCTTTCTCTCGCCGTCCGGCGGGGAGGTTGACGTAGAGGCCGAGGCCCCCCCCGCTTTCTTCCTGGCCGCCGCAGAGACGACCGAGTCCGTGGTCGGCTGTGCCCGAAGGCACAAGGGGGCTGCGTCCGGGACCCGGTACTTCTTCTCGTACCAATCCCTTCTCACCGGCGTTGTGGATGGGTTCTTGAGGAGGGCGAGACCCTCATCCCAGATATCGTCCAGTAGAGGTACAGCGAGGACCGTCTTCCTCTTGGTCTCGCGCCGTTGATAAAGGAAACCTTCCTTCTCTTCCGGGCAGAGCTGGAAAAGCTTGGATGCCCTGGCGATCATGGCGTGAAACGATCCAATCTCGTCGGGCGGGGAAGCCCGGGGAGGAGGTGACAACGGGAGGTCCTCGTCGTAAACCTCGTTGTCTGTACCCGTCGCGGCCGTGTCAGTCCCCATATCAACCCCACGGGTCGTGGATGGGGAGGAGGGCCGAGTAAGGCGCGATGGTTGAAAAGGAGGTGGAGGATGAATCCTTCTTCTCTTAAGAGGAGGGCTCCCAGAGGGGCCTGGCTTTGGGCCCCCGTCGGGAGCGGTTCCTCCATTGGTGGAAACGGCAATCTCGTCCTTATCTCCGAGCATAAGGACTGTATAGCCAACAAAATAGCCGCCGAGTTGTCTTGCGGCACTGGTTGAGGGGATTCCGACGGGAGGTCAGGAGCCCCGACGGCACCCTCAACGTTCTCGTCGTCTCCTACGTTGGGGTCCCTCCCGACGGGCTGGTCTTCTTCCACGCCAACGCCGTGGCTTAAGACTTCGATCAGCTCCTCCTCAGAGGTTGAGGCCGAATCCACAACGACCTCCTGCCCCCCCTTTTTCTTCTCCATCGGAAGTTTCACAGGGGTCCTGTCGATGGGCATGAAAGAGGACTCCCTCCACGGTGGCAGGGAGATTCTGGGCCCCGAGGTCGCCACCACTGGTGTAGCCTCCACAGGCTGAGCCAGGGCCGCCGCGACTGTCTCGATAGAGGCCTTGACCGGATGGATCAAGGCTTTTACCACCTTAGGTGCGCTCAACGCCTTCTCCTTGGGGGGAGGGTCACCGCCTCGCTCCCCCTCCGATGGGGCCTTCAAGCACGACCGGGGTCTCTCCAGGAGCTTCGCCGGGTACTCGGCCTTCCTCTTACCCGAACCAGAGCATTGGCTCGTGGTTGATGGCACTGGGGAGGATGCTCCCTGCCTGGCGCCCGTAGAGCCCGACCGTTCGGCGCTCCCGGTGCCAGCGGACTCGCGGTGCTTGGCCTTCTGTTGGACCCCCGTCGCGTCCTCAAAGGTCTTAGAAGACCGCTCGGACTTCTTCTTTCCTGACGGGCTCTTCCCTTCCAGCCAGTTGGCGAGACGTTGATGGCGGTCCTTCATGGTCTGCTCCGACATATTGCCGCAAAACGCACAGTCCTTCTCCACGTGCATCTTGTCCTCATGTAGGCAGTAAAAACAAAGGGAGTGTTCGTCCTCCTTAAAGACATTCTGAAGCTGGCATCCAGGGCAGACCCTGAACAGCTTTCCGGGCGTCGAGCTTCCCTTCTCCTGGGCCATGTCCGAGATGGGCCTGAGAAACCTCTGGAGTCCTCCAAAAGCGTGGCTCGACAAAATCTTCACCCTTGAGGGGCATAGACGAATCCGACAGGGGTCCCCTTTGATCGGATGAAGAAACGGTGGAGCTTGAGGCTCTTTTGTCCGAAAAAAAGAGAATTTGAGAAAAAACGTGAAAAATAACTAACGCTCGAGAGCAATAGCACGAGGATCCCAACACTTGAACGTGCAGTAAAAATCTGAAGATGGCTGCCAGAGGCGGGGCTTAGGTAGAGGGCAGTCATTGGCTGTGGTCAGTATGACGCAGAGATCAGTGATTGGTTACTACTACGAAAGACAGATCAGAAACGAAACTGATACTGATTTTTTCTTTACCGAGGATTCCCAGCCTGACAACGGGGAATTTTCATGAACATGTGAATCCATGCCAGACCCCATGCTGGAGAAATGGTAATATCCTGTAAAAGCTGAGGAAGAGTAGGATGATGGATAATTGGGAGAGGGGGTGCTGTATCTTACCCTCAGGCATCCTCTTCCCACACACCACCTACTCAGGTGATCCTCGCTTGTTCACCCCCAGGGTCGGGATCCACAAGTGATGGCCCTTCTCTGGACACCTGAACAAGTGATCCAGAGGGGAAAATATGCGAGGACGCCTTCAAGTTTCTCACAGATGGTATTGGCTACGAGCACCGTTTTTAAAGATTTTGACAACATTCAGAGACAGAACAGAAAGAAATGATAATGACGGAAAACCTGCAGGTCCACATAGAAAAGGTTACAGCAGGGAAACCCTGTGAAGTAATACCTTGGCTCGGAAAACTGAATAGGCCTCATTCAACCTACCTACATCTCAACACCAGGACCACAGTAACTACTCAGGACCCGAAAGCAACCAAAATTAAAATGGCAGTCTCTTTTTACAATTAAACCCAGTTTAGCCCAGCTCAGAAGGAGGTCCAATTCAAATAGGTAATTCAAGGAGGCTTCAATAAATTGTCCAATTTATTCAACAAAAAAGGAAAAACAGTGGGCATAGCCAAGGTGGCAGAGCGAAAGGTGGCACGATAGAAGAGCCCCTGCAACTAGTTCCTCCTGCAGGATACCCTGCTCGGATGCAAAGATCCAGAACGGCCTACAGCGTCTTCCAAGACCTCTACATCGACTGTCCCTTCTAGAGAGACTTACCTGAACCATCCTCAGCAATCTTCTCCATAGCCAGTGGCGAGGAAAACCACACTTTTGTCAACTCTGCCGGATCACGACACCAAACGCAGACCATCTTCAACATCAAATAGATTCTCCCGTCTCATCATTGATGAGCACCACTGCTGCTAAAGAATTTGAAAATCATGACATCGCTGCTGCTCACTGTACAGAGACTACCTCTGCGCACATGTACAGCCTGCGTCCTCTTTGAGCAGTGACATTTGTCCTTGTTTCTTGGAGTAAAACATTTGTTTGGTGCACCGGCCAACAGAATAATCCCTCCTGCTAATGTTATGCTTATGGTGGAGGTGACCAAGCGTGAGATGAGGAGGAAGCTGTAAAGAGCTCCTCTGCCCCTCCTTCTTTCGGCTCCCACTCTAGATCATCATCATCACACAGGTATTCTGGATTGATGTTGGCATAATGATTTTGGTGCACATGAATGGTTCCATCTGAAAATGCAGCAAACCAGTGATCTGCCCACTCCATAGCTTGCGACCCCTGAGGTCCAACTTTGCTCATGGACAGTACTATTGTTCACCCCGCGTAACTTTCATTCCATAACATTCCCTTAAAACTCTGTGCTGCCACAATAATGGAGACCAAGAAGAGCCGAATCATCCTGGATGGCTCTCCTTTAGTTCATTGTCCTGTTTTCAGTACCGATTGTACGTTCCTTCATTTTGTGCTATTCTCTGAAGAACTCTGATGTCCATCCATGCATAAAGTGTAAGAAGAGCCATTTTCACGCTGCCTGGCAGTATGTGCGTGTTCACACGTGTCTGACTGCTGGGTAGGTACACACCTTTCCCAAGACATCAATTCTGGCTTCCAAAAGGCACCAGTTTCCTTTGATGGGGGAATCATTTGCACTTTCATTGGTTTACTAGTTTTCCATACTTTCAGCCACCTGCCAAACTCCATAAGAAACCAGCCACTATTAGGTGGTCTTCTCCTGCAAAAAGGCCTTATTCGCTATTAAACAATTGTCTATGAGCGTTTCCAAATACAAATATACTCTGTTTGCTGACAAGAATGTTACCATTAATGGTTTACCTTTATTTAACAAAGATTTCTCTTTCACCATAGCAGGCTATGCCACCCACTATGGTAACGATTTTATTTGAAGAACTTCGTTATCGTGGTGGCTTCCAGTGAATTGGTCTAGTAGTTTATGTGGAATATATTTTAGCTGGTATTAGGTACTGAAAACAACCTTCACCCCCCCCATATAAAAGTGAATTAGGTATGGGTTTATCTGATACACGGAGTAGGCAAATTACATTTAAGAAACTATCCCCCCAATGGCATACAAGCTGGTAGCCTTGCCCACCATGGTATCGCATTGCCCAAGACACTATTTTAGCCTCCAATGGAGCATGCAACTTATTTGTTCAAAGTGTTGCACATTTATTCCAGACCTTTTAAGAAACATAACTGGCATGTTCACACCTATTCAAAGCTCTGCTGCTGTCTTAAACAGAGAACACCTTCTATAATCTCTGGGCATGGTTCACAGGATCAATTTGACCACTACAGCCTTCCAAAGCCCATGGTGCCCTGTTTGCATATGCCATCCTGCTAGGGGTGTATTAGTTCTTGCAGACAAAATATGCTCTCAGCTTTATTTGTAAAATACCACCAATACTTTGAAAGTTCAATAAAGGCTGATGTTTATGAAAGTGTCTGATGAAGTCTTTAAGAGGACTTATCTACAACTGTAAATCCTGAATATTTAAAGAACAAGGCTGCCTGGAGAAGGATTGGTTAGGGGAAAAACTGAATTTAAAGTGTGCCGATTACTTTGAAAGGAAAACCTGTTGGTTGAGGCCTAGGCGTGAAACGAGCTGTACATGGAAACCATCTTTGCCGGTGTAGGATTAACATGGAAAAACTCCAAAAAAGAAAAAAAAAAAAAAAAAAAAAAAAATCAGGAACCCATTGCACATTTATCATTTTGCTATGCTAGTATATTTTGCTGTAATAAATGCTTTCACCGCCAAATTATATTAAATGGACGCTGATAAGTTTCCTCCTCTCCTAATATTGCTAGAACAGGCTTTAATGCCTAATTGTCTTCACTGGTCCACAGCTGCAGGTTATCTATCTCTGACTGAGTTTTTGACCTTGAAATATCTGGAAACGTCCAACGACCACAACATTGCATATTGTAGTAGCCAGGGGGTAAATTTCTCCCCACGAGATGAAGGAAATATTTGACTTATCAAAGCTTATGTGAAGACAAGCTTATAAAAGTGGGTTGATCTAAAGGTTCGAGAGACCCTCAGCTTTGCGGGTAAGGAATCTCTGTCTTGGTTTTTGTGGTCTGCAGAGCACTGCAATCTTTGAAAATCTGGCCTTAGAATAAATATCTCTCTAAATACGATTCACCAACACATAGTTCAATGTAACATTTTAGGCATAGTGTTGCGAAACATGAAATTGGCACCAAACCCAGTGTGCATTAGGTACTTAAAACTTCAAGAATAAAACCTCTCATCCTAGAACTATTTGTCAGATATAAAGCTGTGTTGACATTCTTATTAACCCAAAATGCTCTTTGATTTATGCAAAACAGGTTTAAACCTGCACTAGAACAGTTTTTCCCCTTCCTCATAAAAGGAGTCTACCAGACTGCCTATCTTAGAATGGGAACCTTATACATGGTTATTCTAGGTTTTGATCATTTGTTTTGCTCAGCAGGACAAGTAGGCATTTCCTTTTGCAACTACAACATAGACGGAAAATTTTAGTAACATTATTTTAAATCACCCTCCAAATGTTACTCCTCATACTGGTCTGTAATAAAAACAAATATCTTAAAAACATTTTTGTTTTTTTTAATTCAAATATCTGCCCGGATCCAGAGACTTAAACGTAAAGTGATGCTTATTTAAAATGGCCAAAAATCCATCGACAGAAAGGTGGTTTCAGCCATTTCCAAGGGAGTATATCATTTTACAGATTAATAAAAGTAGGGATATTTTACCAGGCAACAATTAAATTGTATTTAAGGGTCCTTTTGAGAAGTAAACTTAAAAGGCAAGGTCTTGCGTGAAATTGTTGCTTCTTCGCGTTAAAGCTCACCGGCCGGCCCTTTAGGTAACTACTTCATGCCACCTCACAGCCCTTCTTAGACTTCTTTTGGAGTTGCTCTATGTCAGTCTCTTTCAGTAGGTTATCCACCCCATGTTGTCGGTCAACATTTGCACCTTTGACCCCCACTTCCCCTCTCCCAGAGTTACAGCTTATTATGAAGTCGGCGACGTATCGCTTAAATAAACGGGTCATCATTCGAATGGGCACCAAATCCAGCATTTCTACATTGCTTCCTGCAAAACCAGCCT
The DNA here is from genome assembly GCF_040938575.1 of Ambystoma mexicanum. Lineage (NCBI taxonomy): Eukaryota > Metazoa > Chordata > Amphibia > Caudata > Ambystomatidae > Ambystoma > Ambystoma mexicanum. Next base: position 200,633,141 of record NC_090938.1, read on the forward strand.
ATCCTGTTTTGACAGGAAGCATTGACATCCAATTGTTCTTAATTAACACTGCAGTGCCTATATTTAGCAAGTATTCTTGAAGGTGCACCCACGCCCCATGAAACTGGACACTTGCATCTATCTAGGATGAGTCTGTCAATTTTTAAATTAAGATGTTCTTAATCAAGATACTGCTCTTCTGCCTTGTTTCAGCCAAGTAGGCACATCACATTGGCCTCCAGATGCTGAGCGCTTCCATCCATTTGCCCCACTCAAACACCAGATAATCAAACCCTAAAGGGAGTATTTATGACACACAAAATCGATTATCTGAAGAAAAATTGCCTGAACTGAAAGAGAGATTTCCTGTAGATTTCTTTATTGGGCTGCGAAATCTTGCAGTGCACTGCCATTTTGTATACTCTCCAACCAGGGCCACATTTGAATCTCCTTATAGACTTTTCATTATATAGTATATTTAATTCCATTTTGCAGTTTGCCAGGTTATAAACCATGAAGGTTAACTCTATGGAATATCCTCAGATTGCTACACTCTAATGACTCCCAAGACTTACCCTGACTCAACCAACACCTATAGATCCTACCCAATCTGACTGTATATATGTATATTCTCTAATTGTTTTGCCGAAATAACTTTCTGCAATGCTTTATATGCATCTTGTGCCTCACTCTGTAACCACGTTTTTAAGTATTCATGTTTTTCTGCTCTCGGTTGCGCCCAGTTACCCTTGGGTTTGGCACGCCATACAAATTAATAAACAAACAATCTGTTTAATCAGATACTGCACCTTTCAGACTGCACCCTATGGAGCACATAGTGGAGTCTATCCATAGTCTCCCGATTCAACATATATTTCACCAATATTTTATGAGACTATACTGGTTGTGCAGAGCTTTAATAATGTCCAAGAAAATGATCTTAAAAAAATTGAAGTTTTGGATAAGTCACTGCATGAAGAATGGACGCATGCTATAGTTTTATTATCTGCAAAGGAAAAGTTGCTTTTCACATGGAAAAAATCTCTAGAGGATTATAATGCAAAAGGGGTTCAGTCAATGATTTATGTGCGAGATCTTTAACATTATTACGAGTATCTTTTGTGCAGGTTTGGCTCACTGTTTACCTTTATCCCTTCCCTTGGCCCACTCGCCTCCATTTTTCTCCTGATTGTTTGCAACTCCTGTTTTTTGTATATAGAGGTACTGTACATAATTAGCTTTATGTATTGCATCTCGTGTCCTTAGTCTTAAATGAGACTTTGCAATGAAAAATTCTATAAATAAATAGAATTTATTTCAATCTGTATTGTACAACAGGTAAGGAAAATTGAAGTTAAAGGCCACATTTTGGATTTGTATTAATAACATTCAAAACACTAGGACACATGCTTTCAAAACAGAATAAAAAGAAGTATTGTCATCTTTCTCCTTTTAAGATTGCTAGGTTACTGTTTCGCAGGGAAATGGGTGTTGGTCTCTGTATAGGGAGATCATATACTACCTATGGGGCTAATATAGAGGACGATTTGGCAGAGTCTCACTACACAACACTCGTGCATTGAACGGGACACTACAGATACCTGGTGTAAAATGGCTTCCACTATGTGACTTTGACGGCCGGAGCTCAAGGCACTATTGCAATACATGCGGTTAGTTAGACATACGCAGAACTCTTCATGTTTTGGAGTAGGTCCCCGTCAGAGACGATGCAATCATTTTAGGGTTGTCTCGTAGACGACGTACACACATCCATGTTTTCTTGTGCTACAGAAACCATCACACCATTCGTTCACCCCATTCACAAAAATACATCACAGTAACACTTCCGCCACTCCATTTAAAATAAAACTTTACACTCGATACATCTACAAAACGAACTCCACAGCAAAATTTACATAGTGGTACGAGAAAGTACTGGAGTAAAAAAAAAAAAAAAAAAAATATATAAAAAGAACACAGGGTTCCCAATGCTGGCCACCCCAGACAACGCTGTTCAGCTTGGCACTAATTATTTGGATCCTTTTCTTCTCTACTAATGGCTGCTGACCATTTTGGCCAATTTGTACCACAGAACCATTTTAAAGAGAAAATAATTGTGTAAAGGAGCATAGGAACATCAAGATGTTGTTTAAAATACACGATCATATAAAAATAGACGAAAAAGTATTGTTTACATCTCCTGTAGAAGTCCAATTTGCAGTACATTACTACCAGCTCCTCGTTCACCAATGGTAGCTCCTGCTTACTGGGTGACATTATCCAGCAATGTTTCACTTGTGTTCTCTCTCAGACTCTCTCTCTATCCGATAATGCTACCCTTCTAACATGTGCATGGGAATAAACTCAAAACAAAACGGGCAAGAAAAGCAAAGAGACTGTTTCAAGGATCATGAATTGTCAAGTTGAAAGTCATGAAATTTTACATTTTAAAATGTGATCTCATTTTTCAAAAAAAGGTGCTATATACGAAGACAATGTTCACAGTTTCCTGGTTTAAAAAAAAACACGGTTAGTATTGTCATGTAATCATTTTTTAATTCAAATAAAACATTTTAAAAAGTTCCCAATTACAAAGTACTACAAAATAAAATTCCAAGTAGTTCGCATTCAGCTGCAAAGCTGCTCAGATTAAAAGTCCCCCAAGAAGTCAGGAGAAACACTTTGAGAGGCATGTACCTGCTGTGAATTAAAATATAAAACATGAATAGTAACATGTCCCCATTCACACAGCCACAACATTTGCAAACATTCCAAGTAGTGGTTCAGCTTTCGGCTGCAAAGCTGCTCAGATGGCACGTGATCTTCAAACGCAAGCGCACTCTTTCACATGACACTGAATTAGTGTGAAATGAAAGTAACCCGTCCTACAGATAAGCAGCGTACCACTCGTTAGACAAGAGCAAAAGTGTAAAGATACTACCAACACAAAAAAAAAAATCTACAGCGGTGCAAAGTTCAAATGTACTCTTTAGTGCACAGCCCAAGCGACAACGCAGGAAAGCAATCGTCTAAATGTCCTTCCCCGAATAATTCTGCTATTCAACACTAATGCAAGCCTAATATTCACCTTGTCGAGAGATCTGAATCAATTCCTACTGATTGTGGTATCTCCAATATAAAATGGATCACAGCCCCAATGGACAGACTCCTTAGTAATCAAGCAAGCAATGGGTTAACAACAACAAATCAGCCCCTAAGCCCTGCCTAACCCTAAAGAACAGGTGAGCACATGGACGTATTTCATACCCCAGTCTCCTCTTTGCAACTCTACTCCACTAGTCAGAATCGTTTATTGCGCCCAGATTCCTACTCCATCACCGAGAAAGTAAAGGAGGAGGGTGGTTGGCAGGCGAGCAAATCAAGTAAATAAAAGCGCTTTCCAAACCACATCTAACCAAAAGCAGGCCATCTCATGTTGAGCCATCAGTCTCTCTTTCGCAGTGCGCATTTTCTGTTTTGGCTACCAAGTAAAATTATTGCTTGGGGTACAGATGAGGTAGATCAGATGTGAGAAGTGACACAGCCTGTGGGCGGCGCTTGGTTATTTACCCACCCACTGACTGCCGATTGCTATGCTAATCCCCATGACCAGATGCACCCAATACCTGCCCACAGCCACCCTCCTGCAATCTCTGAGCTAGTGCCATGATGCAGTAACTAAACTAAGTAGTGCATAGGGACAGTCATAGTTGAGCCTTAATGGCTGATTTTCTGCTGTACACGAGCTCCTGGTGCAATAAAACACTCCGTCCCCAGATTTCCCTTTAGCCATTCCATTTATAAGCAATAGTGTATGTCCCTGCATTTGTTCCTTAAACCGAAATCTTATTAAAAACCGGCAAAGTCAAACGTTTTGGCTTATGTATAGGTATTAGATAGGCATTGTCTGATAACGGCCATTATATGCTCAGGTACTCGGACAGTTCCTGTAGCTGCTCCATCCAATAGCCCAGTAGTACGATTATGCCCATTCCATTCCTACACAAAAGTCAAAGCTGATTGGTTTTCCACTAAATGTTAAGCTATTACTACAAAGCTGATATCCCACGCTATGCCGCGGACTGAGATCTTCCTTGGCTTAATGTTTTTGATTCAATGCATCTTATTCTTTGTCCATTAACTTTTACTTGCAAGATACAACATGACATATTCTGGCCTGCAGGTCTTGGAAACGCACCAGGATGACACCACCACACGGATGCCTGGCAGCAGCTAGGGTAGGACCCATCAGTCCTGAGTGACGAACACTTTATGCACTCTGAAAAATGGCCCACCCAACATATGTTCCTATCTCAGTCAAGCAGGGGCATTGCTGGGGAGGGGGGGGGCTAAAGGGGTTATAGCCTTGGGTCTTTTGGTTGTAGCCCCAGATAGCAGCTCAGGGGGTTACAACCAAAAATGTTAGCTAGCCCCCCCAGTCCCGCCAGTCCCAAAATGCGCATAGCCCCGGACCTTTTCCAGACCTAGCAATACCCCTGCAGTCAAGTAAAATGTTGCATGCATTCTGAAAGGGTGGTGGATCAAATACAAAATGCGTGCAAAGAGCCACCCTGTATAAATAGGAGGACATCACAAGGGCCCATATTCTCTGAAAATGCATGTGGGAACGCTTTGGCTTACATGCCGGGGGCCATTATGAGACTTCTGAAACACAGCCAGAGTTTTATGCGATCTATAATTAGGGATAATAAAACCGTGTGGGGAAATAAAGCACACATACTTGGCAAATCCCTCTTGAAAGACAGTAGCATCAGAGGCGTGGTTTTACTACAAAAGAAAACCACAACAGGAATCTGTACGTGGGTTTCAAAATCCCTAACAGGATGCTCAGATTGCCGTAAAGCACCCCCAAATAGCAGCCTCGGCCCTTTAACTCGTACCTCAATGTCTGGACTGCTCAAAGCATGGCAGAAGCTAAAGGTGCGATACAGGCTGTACCTCCCCCACAATGATGGAGGCGAACAAGGCACATGCAGGTGTGAGATACCTAAAGGGTTCCCTTTCCCCAATAACCCCATCTTTTATGAAAGCTAATGCGTGGTTCCAAATCTCCTGTATTACCCTAAAGGATCAACAGCCTAGAAAGAAATACCTCCTAGCGCTGCACATTAATCACTCACTTGCTCCCAATCAATCTCTTAGCTCCCTGGCAGCTGCTGTGAATTTTAAACGTCCCACCCTTTAAAGCAGAGCCAACAGCCACGGCACCTAAATGTCGGGTCCCAGCCTCAACATATAGCGCACTGCACTGGTGCCCGAGACACATCGAGAAAGCGCTATCCAATGGAGATAAAGGGGCAGCGCCAGGGAATAGTTAGTGCTTTGGTGTGGATATTACTAGTACAGGGTGACGACACGTCCCGGTTTTGCCAGGACCGCCCTAGATCTAGACCCCCCCACGCCCCTTTGTCCTGAGAGTTCTTGATCTTGTCCCGGCTTTTGGAAAAGGTTGTTGATAATAAACAGTTTTCTTGCTTTCAGTGGTCTCTTTTGCAGCTATGCTTCTCTTTTGTACCATATTTCTGCTCTTTCACCCCAGGGTAGGCTCAAACCCCCAACGTTTCTGTTCTCTGCCGCATGCATTTACTGATTGCGCCACGGGAATGGATAAGAAAGGCAGAGAAGTTATGGAAATTGTATTGATCTTTATGGGCGATCATTCCCAGTGGGACAGGGGGGGGGGGGGGGGCAATGTGGGGTATGAATGGAATGATGGCGCTAAACGTAATTACATGTTTGAGGCCTGTACCGGTTTTTTATTTTCAAAATCTGGTCACCCTAGTCTAGCAGCGAATGCAGGCAGACAGGTACCGCACGGGACATTCCGTGATCTGGAACTTTATGCATAGTGATCATTATTGCCAGTTCCAATTTCCCCCCCTCAATGAAAATTCCAGGATCCCATTCTGGAAATACTTACAGATGCGGCAGAAACTCTACAGATTACGTCTGTACCAAAATGAGCTAGTCAGACACAACGGAGCACCTCTTACCAGAGGTTTTACATTTGTACAAAATATATAAATATAAAAAAACTTTTCCCTAAAATATGCTTCTCCCAATTATTGCCTGTTAATCGTGGTAGCCTTTTGGTGCCACCGCATCCACACAGTTTTTGGGACGTGCGCTTAGGCGCACAGCATCCAGGTCACCCTGACTGAGGACAGGTGGTGGTCTCCAATGTTGCTGATCTGGATCTTAAAGCCGGAGTCTGTAATGTCGATGGCTTTCACAGAGACGCCCACGGAACCCTGGGCGCTGAGGCTGGACACGCCCAAGGTGATGGTGGGTTCGGTCAGCACGCGGTGTGGGAAGTTCACCTCTCGCAGGTGCGGCCAGCCACAGTTCTCTTCTGTCTCGCAGTAGGTCTGCACCTCCCCTGAAAGACCTGTAGAGAGGAGTTGGAGAAGGATTACGCATGGAAAAAATAAAATAAAACTCACATGCGTGGCATAGATTTATAACCAGCTAACACCATATTGATTCTGCAACAACGTATGGTGATTTTAAAACTGGGTTACCCCCCCACACACAAACACACACCCCCCACCGCCCCCAACCACCACCACAACCACAACCCCCCCACCCACACACAAAAAAGTGTAACCAATCCAACAGTTTGAGGATCTTGCAATTCTGATTGGTCAAATTTAGGAAAAGTCACATGCCATACACTCTCAAAGCACCTTTTGAACCCCCCCTGTCCCTGCCGTGCTGATTGATATTGCTTCCACAGCTCGCCGGGAGTGAAAACTCAATTTCCAGTGAAAAGTGTTGGGAATTTGGACAAACAAGGTGTTTGACACACCCACATCTAACATTTTCTAGTACAGGAGTTGAAATGGTGATGAGGCGGTATCTGGGAGCGGCATGGGGGAAATTGTGGACCACAGTAGGTCCTAGGGTGGGTGACTAAATTACTCCTCGGCTGAACTCTTTAAAATCTGCAAAGAACTGGCAAAACCTGCCACAGTCTCTACCTCTCCTGTCCCTTCCCAGGCCCTCTGCACGGCACTAGCTTCTCACTTAATCTCTAAAACTCAGGACATCCTGTCCTCACTCTCTTCCTCTCGCCTCCCGACACTCCCTGCTCTTCCTCTGGCCCTCCTGCAGCCACCTCTCCTCCCTCCTTCTCTGCCTTTCCCCTGGTCTCCGCAGACGAGGTTTTTAGACAAGTCCAATCTATGAAAGTCTCGTCAAAACAGGTTCACCCATGTTCCTCCAAAACCATCAAGGACCACATTGACAGCCTGGCTCCTGCCCTGGCTGACTTCTGCAACCACTCCTTCACCTCTTGAGTCTTCCGATCCTACCTGAAGCACTCCCTTGTGCACCCTCTTCTTAATAAACACTCTGCCGATCCCTCCTGCCCGGCTAACTATCGCCCAATCTCCATCACTCCCTTCCTGGGCAAGCTCCTGGAGAAACTGCCCATCTCCCAGCTTAATCTCCACACTGAATCTATTGGTGGTCTTCATGACCATCAGTCTGGCTTCAGAGCTGCCAGAAGCACAGAAACTGCGCTCCTAAACATCTGTGAAGACCTGCTCTCCTAACTCGACTCTAATACCCCCTCTGTGTCCTCATCTTGCTCGATCTCTCTTCCGCCTTTGAAGCCGTCAACCATGCCATCCTGCTAAATTGTCTCCGTGATAACCTGGGTATCACTGGACAGGCCCTGGCGTGGCTGACTTCCTTTCTCTCTGACCGACATCCCCCCTCCCAGGTCCAACTTGGATCCTTCATCTTTGCTATCTTTTTCTCTGCCTGTGGGGTCTAAACTCTCTCCCTGGCTGTTCAACAAATACCTGGCACTCCTTGCCCACCGCATTGCCGCTCTCTGCCTCAACTTTCAGTGCTATGCAGATGACACTCCGCTCATTTTCAGGCTACCTTCGGCCACCTCTTCCCTGTCCCTCATCTCGGACTATCTGCTATCCAGGAGTGGTGTGCCGCCAATGACCCATGCCTTAATGCCAGTAAGACTGAGATTCTCCTTATCGGCACACCCACTCCCTCCTTTCCTGCAGCTCTCTGGCCGGCCTCTTGGCCCACTTCCTGCAAGGCTAAAAACCTTGGGTTCATCTTCGACTCCACACTCTCTTTCTCTCCTCACATCTCTGATGTCTCAGAAGTCAAACTACCAGCTGCACCTCCTCAGAGGTATTCTTCCTTTCCTCTCCTTCGCCCAGAAGCTCACCGTCTCCAGAGCTCTGGTTCTCTCTGGACTGGACTATTGCAACAGCCTCTTTCTAAATCTGCCTGCTTCTACTCTCCGCCCTCAGCAACTCATCCAGCACAGGACTGCAAGTCTTGTCCTTGGCCTCAACCCCAGGGATCGTATCTCTCTGGGACTGAAATGTCTGCACTGGCCCCCAGTGGCTTTGAGGATTAAGTTCAAAACCATCTGCATCGTCCACAAGGCATTCTGGGGCCTCAATACCTTCAACTCTCTCTTCCTAAATATCTTCCTTCTCAAGCTCTTCGCTCATCCGCCTCCAACTCCCTCAGGGTCAGTCGCTTCTCCAAGCAACGAGTTGGTGGTAGATCTCTCTTTGGCTGGGGCCTCCCTCTGGAACAGCCTCCCTGAAACTTGAGAACCATCTTCAGTTCCGGAAACACCCTAAAACCTTCCTCTTGGCTTCTGCCTTCTCTCCCCCCTCTCCCTTGCTGAATTCCTGGCTGATACTGTGACCGCACTTGTTACCTGGACACCCTTGTTTTCAGGCCCAAGCCCTGCAAGTTGAAGCCTGCACTACCTCCCTGGTAACCCCTGCGTCTGGGGACTGTTTTCTGTATGCCTACAGTCCCCCCACCAGCACTTATGTCTACACTCACCCTGCACTTGCCACCAGCTGGCCGCTTTTTTTAAAATTATTTATCTTATTTTATTATCCCATGAACTGCACTTTCCCTTCCCCACGCACTTTTTCCCTTTCCCTTCCATTGCGCGATCTAAATGACACCTGGTCTAGTAAGATCGTTGTCTGTCTTCCCTCTGTTCCCCCTCCCCTGCCTCGTCGCGCCTTGAAAAACTTGTGTATAGGTAGGCACATTACAAATGCCATATCATATCTTCATCCTGTTCTCGCCCGTCCTCCACACTCTATGGAGACTGAAGCAAGATTGGAATGTGGAAGATAACGCAGAGAACGTAGAGAGACTACTCTTTAGTCAACAAAATATTAGTGATAGTGGGCTACGGTTGTGGACATTGCGGAGTATTTTTTAAAAAGCATGAGGAGTAGCCCCCATAGTTACCTTGCAGAGCTCTTGTAAGGGATGAGTGTCTGATGAGCCACCGATGCCCGAGGTAAGCAGGAATGTCAATTGGTGGAACGGGAGCGTGGTTTGAATGGCCCAATGTAGAGCTTTGCAAGGTGCAGAGCCCAGGGACGGCCTTGACCCAAACATTACAAGCAAAGGGATGCCTTAGAACCCAGTTTCCTGGGTTATAGCTGCAGGAGGCCCAGATAAAGAAACATTTGAAGCAACAAAAAAAATTAAAAAAAATAAAATAAAAAAATCAAGAAGGCTTCTAGCACTTGAGATTGGAAGCAGCTGCGCGCATCTGGCAGTTTTTTTTCTCCAATGTATGCCGCTTCTCACATCTTCTAGTCTGATCTGTGGTCAATGCAAATATTGTACTGCGAATTACAAAAACGTTGAATTTCGTTTACCCCCCACTCCCTTTTCACCCCATTTATATATATGCAGAAGGGGGACCCACACAGTCCCCTTAATGTGTATTATTTGCGTTACCCCACCCCCACATATAAATGTGGGGTGAAATTGGAATGTTGAAATTTTACATTGTTGCATTCACAGTAAACATATGCGCAGGGATGGGGGTGTCCGCTTCTAGTCATGACAGGTTATGCAGATGAGACAACTCTTCGTCAAACTCCCCTTTGAGCCTCTCCTTACTACTTCCATCTTTACTGACTGCCTATCTGCCCTCCAGCCCTGGTGCGTTTCCAACGATCTGTGCCTCAATGCCAGCAAGACTCAGATCCTTCCAATTGGGAGCCCTGCTCACTCTTTTTAAAAATATATATATATATATCAGTATTATACAGGTAAATAATTAACTTAATACATTTCACATCATCATTTCATCACCATCAATTGATGGCTTTTGTTAAAACCGAAAAGGGAAAATAAACACATTTATACATATAAAACCAATATTATTTCATAAATCTCTTCCCACAATTTAGAAAAAAAGATATTACATCCCTAGTTTGTTCCAAGCGTGAACATTTCCCAAAGAACATCAGATGTAACGGACTTGTCGAAGCCTGCCGCTCAGGTAGCTTTTGATCATAGTTCTGCCTTTGCACTACACTCAAAGATGATGACGGACTGATTCCGATTCTAGCTCGACACAAAATCCATTTCTTCTTGGGATCTTGTGCCATCCCACAGTGATCTCAAAAGATTCAACTGCATAAAATTTTAAAAGCATGTAGTCCCAAAACAAATGATTACCAATACAATTCTGAATGAAGGAAGGTACCAGCTGTCTATCAGATATACATGAGATAAACCATTCGGCAATTGATTTAGTGGCCAAATACTGATCGGGGATATTCATGGAGGCCCTCATGGTTCTTTCGTAAAGGTGGAGATTCATCTCTAAAGAGGTCCCCTAGAGATCTTAGTCCATGTATCGGTTATCCCCTTAATGGTTCCTAAGGTAGAGGACTGCATGAAAACAACTTTGGTTGAGAACACCTTGAACAGCAACCCCATGAGCGTTTGTCTGGCTGTGTGCTAGCTTCCAACACAACGTCAGTCAGTTTAACATGATGCGCTCTCTAATCGGAAATCGGTCATACTCCAGATAAAACATTTCTGATGAAACCAAGGTAATCTTAAAATCCTCTTTAAAATTGCAATTTCAAGTTTGGAAACAGCCTCCAAAGAACCCAAGGCCCATACCTAAGCAGCATCAGAACTAATATGTAACATTTCCATAGAATACAATATGACCAGGGTTCCGACAGAGTGACCTCCCTTGGGAGCAAGGGATCAGATGCACCCCCCCACCCTCCACATTTGTGCTCTTCAAACCTTGAGTTTGTTCAAATTAACAGCACTTGTGAGTTTTGTGTCAAAAATTACTCCAAGATACATATACTGGGTAACAACGTCAATGGGGGTGCCCTTCAATTTCCAATCAGCTCCTGTTGTGTAAACACCCTAATCTTGGTTTTAGAGGTGTTCACTTTGAGTGAGTTAACTGCAGAGTAGATGTTAATATTATCCAGGTCGCGCCCTGAAACACTTGTGTGGAAATAAAATATATCCATACTCTCCCTCCTCCTTCCCCTCACTCTGGCCATCTTCTATGGGCTCTCTCCCTTTTTCATCTGAAGCCAGAAACCTTGGTGTCATCTTCAACTCCTCTTTCTTTCCTCCCTCCCTCACATTCAGGACCTTGCCAAGAAGGCCCACTTTCTATATATATATATATATATATATATATATATATATATATATATATATATATAGAGAGAGAGAGAGACAAAGCTATAGTGTAGATGCCAGAAATACAGAACAACAAAGCTAAAGTGCTTCGAAAAGGGGACCAGTCACAGTTAAAAGATAAGTATCGGGTTTTAATAGTAAATCATAGAGGTTAAAACAGCCAATTAAATGAAGTGGTCCACGGTACAAAACTTAAGATATCCAATGAAAGACAAACAAGAACAGGAGTTACGTGACAAGCTTGGATAGCTAGTAAAAACAATGTATCAAAAGAACACAAATGGGTACATATAAAACATATAATGTAGCCCCCTACTTCAGTTAGGATCAATGTGTCAAATTTAAATCTCTGGTTACAATACAGAGAGATATCTCGACATGTTTCTGTTCCTCAAGGCAAGTATGGAACATTCATCAGGAGGGAAAAAAATTGACAACGTAACCAAGTCACAATTGGAGTGATACTACTAACAGTGAAAATTTCATAGCATCTGTGTTCCATACTTGCCTTGAGGAACAAAAACATGTCGAGATATCTCTCTGTATTGTAACCAGAGATTTAAATTTATGACACATTGATCCTAACTGAAGTAGGGTACTAGATTATATGTTTTATATGTACCCATTTGTGTTCTTTTGATACATTGTTTTTACTAGCTATCCAAGCTTGTCACGTAACTCCTGTTCTTGTTTGTCTTTCATTGGATATCTTAAGTTTTGTACCGTGGACCACTTCATTTAATTGGCTGTTTTAACCTCTATGATTTACTATTAAAACCCGATACTTATCTTTTAACTGTGACTGGTCCCCTTTTCGAAGCACTTTAGCTTTGTTGTTCTGTATTTCTGGCATCTACACTATAGCTTTGTCTCCCTTTATATATATGGAATTTTGTCCTCCCGGACATAGACAAAGTATACATTGCTAACCTTTCTTAGTCAATTGTATACCGGGCTTCCTCCCTGTATAAGTTGTCCACTTTCTACTCCATCACCTCAAAGGAATTCTTCCTTTCCTCACTTCCCCCCAGAAGCTCAATGTCTCTAGAGCTCCGGTTCTCTCTAGGCTAGGCTACTGCAATAGCCTTTTCCTTAATCTACCCTCTTTTCTACGACTCCACCAGCTAATCCAGAATAGGGCTGCACTTATCCTTGGCCTCAAGCCCAGGGACTGCATCTCTCCAGCCCTAAACACTCTCAAATTCCAGATGCTCAAGTCCTTCCTTTTCACCTCCTTCCCTTCCCCCCTCCTCTGCTAAACCCCACAGTTGCTGAGATTAGTGACCAGGCCCCTTATGTGTCTTCCTGGGCCGTGGCCTCTCACACCCAATCGCCTTCAGCCTCAGCCCACTCCCAGCACTTGCCTTGGCACCCACTGCCACCACAGGCATATATATATCACACACACACACATTTTAAAATAAACTCATGGGCAGCATGGAGGGAACATGTGAAAGAAAGCAAATAGAACAATGAAAGATAGAGGCTGCCCATGAGTTTATTTTAAAATGTTTTTATTGATGCATTTGTAACGCTAACAGCCCACAAGGCACATGTCAAGCATACAGAGTACAATGTTACAGCGAAATAATGCCAATGTGGACTTGGCAAGCAAATGTTACAAGTAACAGTGGTAGAGCGAACATTAAACAGATAAAGGCTTGCATGCTTTTCGTATTCAATTTGGAAATATTCCAGATCAGGTGGCAGTAGGGGCTATGCATTGTTATTGTACAGCATGTATTGATCACAATTTTACGTGGGAGTGGGGGGGAAGACTAGGTGTTTCATCTATTCACTAGAATAGGCAAACTTAACAGTGATTTTGCATTTAGGGCAGTTTATCATCTGATGGATGAAACATCGCTATAATCCGCTTTCTCCAGGCTTAAAAATTAGTGTTGAGGTCCCCTTCATGTGTTTGCAACACGCCAAGCCACACTTTAGTTTCTGCTTGGGACCAGGTCTCAAAGTCCCTGCACCATGCTTCGCATTGGGGGCCTGGTTTTATTTTCCACGCCATGGCCAGGCACCGTTTGGCAAGTATACAAGCAAGGTCCATAAGTTTAGTAACATGGTTGTATTTGCTTGGTCTTGGATGAACGCCTAATAAACATTAAAGCGCAGTCCATTGACATCGAAACAACCCCAGCATCTGTGCAGGCCTGTTTAATACGTGAGCAGAGGGTTTGTACTTTATTGCATTTTCATATCATGTGTCTTAGATCAGCCTCTTCCCGATTGCACCAGGAGCAGGTCGACTGAGCTTTGGTGTTGAATTTGGCCACTCTACTGGGGCATCATATGTGCGGTGGAGCACATTGACCTGTATTAATCGAAATCATCCATTTCGACATACGTTCTTTGTGAAAGCTATGGCCAGTTCCCACTGTTTGACAGTGATGTCACAGCCAAGGTCTGTCTCCCAACGTGACCTTAACTTAGCGTATCAGGCACTGGTCTTATCCATCAGACATTCATAGAGTCTAGAAACAGACTTCCAGCCATCACCCAAGGCATACATCAGGGCCAAGAAAGGGTGGTTCAGCGAGTCATTCTTCCCAGTTGGTTCTGGCCACCTTCTTTACCCTCATGTGCCTCAGATTGGCCCTCGGGAAAGCCCTCCCGTTGTATCAGGCTGTCCAAGTCCCTGAACTTACCATTCTCATACAGGTCGCCCCAGGTGTATACGCCCAGTACCTTACAGTACCTAAATCTTCCATCCGTGTCCATACATCACCCATTAGTGGGACATTTGGTGAGTAGGGGTGCCGTGAGTGGAGTAGTTGAAGGGTTCTAATCCAGATCTGGCTACCTAAGTGCACAATCAGTGGTCAGGTGTCAATATAGCTATCCAGGAGCCACAAGATCTCTTTGAGGTGAGCAGGTCTCACCAAAGTTTGGAGTAGTTCAGTCTCAGGTGTGTAGTTGCCCAACAGTCATTTAGCAGCAAAGCTGAGCTGCGCAGCCACAGAGCTCCAGCTTGGACAGTTGCACCTCACCCTCCTTAAAGGGAAGGCACAACCCTCCTTATAGGGAAAGCACAATGTGCTAAGTGCTAGCTTGTGCCTTTTAAGGCCCCATAGAAAATCTCCAAGGAGTCCGTCAAGATAACGGGAAAAATGCAGGCGGAATGTGGTCATGGACGTTTCTGAAACCGTACAAAAATCTGGGAAGGACTATCATCTTGACTAATGCTACGCTACCCGTAGGAGAGAGCGGTCGGTGGGACCAGAACATCATTGACTTCTTCACACCTTCAGCAACCCTGAGTGTGCTGTGCATGTGTGTTCCAGGGTGTGTATGTGTGATCTGGATCCCCAAGTACCGGAAGGAGTGGGTCTCCCAGCGCACCCCCATCTCCCCATGTAGCCCCGCCAAAAGGAAAAGGCAAGCTTTCCGTTTACTAAAATTGATTACAGGGAGCACCGCAAAGTCATCAAGGACTTCCAGTACGATGGGAAGGTTATGTTGTGGCTCACATAAGTAAAGCAGAACTTCATCTGCATATAACGATATAAGATGCAGGGACCCAGCTATGTTCATGCCCGCCTCCATGTACTCTTGGCGTAGGTATACTGCTATTGGCTCTAGTGCTAATATATAAAGCATGGGTGAGAGGGGGCACCTCTGGTGTGTACCACTATGTTCCAAGGTTCTGAAATTTGCTATCACCATGTAACTCTTGCTGTTGGTGAGGTGTACAGTAGCGTCACCCATCAAATTAAGTTCTCTTCGAACCCAAATCCCTGTAGCACAGCAACCATCCACTCCCAGTACACAGCCAGTACACAGGCTGAGGTGTGCCGTGCCAAAGCCATCAAAACACGATTTGCTTGAACTTAACTAGCTGAGCTTAATGTAACTCACGTAACATGCCACACGCAAATACGGAGCTCTATGTATGTAATTAGTACACTGTTTGCCACATGTTACACCTCTATATGCGCTCATGTAACTAAGCTGTTTTCCTTGTAACAGCTTAGCGTACCACAAGTAATGTACCACACGCCAATACAGAGCTGTATGTATGTAATTGGTACAATGTTTGCCACAAACTTCATGTATGCTCCATGTAATAGTTGTTTCCTTGTAACAGCACCTCGATGCCCCTACGCTGCTTTTGCGCTCTATACATTTAAAGATAGATATGCCTCCTTGAAGACTTAGCAGCACTCGGGCAAGGGTGGTGCAATATGCTTTGTAAATTTCCGCCAGGAGGCCATCACTACCTGGCGCTTTGCCAGTGGAAATGGAGACAATCGCCTCACCAATATCTTCCACTGTAATAGTTTGATCAGGGAACGCTCTTTAGTCGCTGGAGAGCCTCAGGAATCGGATGATTGAAAGAGCCTCAGCTATTTCAGCAGGGGGTATTCGAGTTTCAGGTTTGTAGAGTTGGGTATAAGAATTAGTAAAGATTTCATAATGGCAGTCTGGGACCGCCACAGGATGCCACGGTCGTCATGCATCACTGTAGTCGAGGCCCTGGGTTGTTCCCGTTTACATTGCCAGGCTAACAAGCTTCTCCATTTGTCCCCCCCCCCCCTCTGCGTGCATCCGGGCTACACGTATGGCATAGTCAAACTGGGAGAGCCTCTCCTTGGCTAGCAGACAACAAGATCAAATCTCTGCTAGTTCAGCTTCAGCCGACCAGGTTTTAAGGACTCCAAAGTAGTTCTCCTTTTCCAGTGTCTCCAGTTCCGCCCACAGTTTCCTTCAGATGACCCCGGCACTAGCAATAACCTCCCCTATGACCACCACCACCATCATCATTGTTTTCTAGATCACTCGCCAGATGTTTACACTACCAATGTTGTCTTTCATGTAATTTACTAGGGTTTTGCGCAATGTCTCCTTAAACAGAGGGTCCCTCAGGGCGTCTGTGGGCATGCACCATGTAGGGATGGGGTTCTAGGGTTACCAAGCTGCCATGTGAGGACACGTGGTCGGACACGGTGTGGCCCATGTATTCTGCACGCATGAACTCAGGTTCAGTTCCTGCGAAGAAGTAGTCTATTCTGCTGTGCAATTTGTAGGGGGGCGAGTAGAAAAGAGTATCCCCTAACTCCCGGGCATAATTTTCTCAAAACACTGACCAGGTCCAAGTCAAACAGCACAGCGTTCAGGGCATTGGTGGCCAGGGAGGGGCCATCTTTGGGGGTAGGGAAGTTCCATCTAGTGTGATATCTCGAACACAATTTAAGTCACCACCCGCAAAAAGACGTGGCACGCTTGGAGATAATAGTCGGGATCAAGTGATTTTGGGAAGTAGGAGTCACAATGCAAATTTCTCTATTACCCAGGTATCCCCTTAGGATCAAGTAGCAGTCCTCCCTATCCTTGTCAAATTCCAATAGCTGGATGGGCAGGCTCCCGTCCAGCCACAAAAACACCCCTCTCCAATTTAGAGAATGAGGCTCCAGAGCCCAGCCCCCCCCCAGTGGTTGACTACCTTGTATGGTCTTCTGACAGTAAATGAGTTTCTTGGAGTAGGGCAATGTCTATTTTCTTCCGGTGCAATTAAGATTTCACCCCAAATCTTGCGGCACCATGGTCGGAGCTTACCAAGTCCCACAGGCTCCGATTTTTGTCAGACTAGAGCTCAGAGTGCCATCGCTATGGTGCGATTCGGAATATTGTAAAGAAAGGTGATCATCTGGCATTTCAGGGCCACAGTAGGATCATGTAGGATCACGGTGGGACCCCAGGCAGATCTCCGTCCTCACCGCATGAGGCTAGGCCACGCCCCCCGTATAACAGCCAATCAGAATGCAGGACAGGCAACAGGACGTAGGAGTATCAAACATGACAGACACACACACACACTCTCTTTCCCCCATTCTGACAGCAACAAATCCTCACAGATAGGGTTTGCGGGAGTATTACCAGCAGAGAATTGGCAAAGCCAGGAGCTTTAATTCTGGCGCCTGAAATAAAAAGTACATTTAAGGCAAAAATGCGTACTTTCATTTACATGGCTTTTTAGGTGCAGAGAAGTGTTAATTTCACAGATATGCCTTTTAGACTCAAAGTAGATTTGTTTTCACACAATAGATAAACCATGGGGAGATATATATATTTTTTTTAACTATATAAAAAGTAATTCTATTCCCCACTGTGAACTCCTCTATGGGCGCACGTGCATGAAATGCTCGCTAAGAGTCAGGAATTAACGCTGCTTTTGGGCTGTGGATTATGGTACTCGTGGCAGCCTTGAATAAATGCACGATCAGGGCCCTCTAACCTATGGCGTGTTCAAAGGTTAACCATTGGTAAGGAAGTAATTTTGCGGACAAGTTTGCTATTTTTTTTTTTTGGACCAACCTTCAGAGGGAGCAGCCATTTGAAAGCAGAGAAGTGGTGACCAGACTACGGGCCCCACAAGTAACATGCGCACAACTGTCGCAAAAGGCATGCACCAAACCGATGTGTCACTTTTAGTTTGTGATCCGGCAAGAGAAGAAAAGGGTCAGAGGGGAGCTCTACATGCAAATGTTTGAGGTTGAAGGAGGCACTAGTGAATGCGCTTTAGTTCCACTGTAATACAGATTTTAAAAAATCCTTAGGCAGTGCCCAGTCTAATCACAAGGGGGCAGCAAAGGCTTTCATGTTTAAAAACACATTAAATCTGTAGGAAAGAATAAGACCCCCTGTCTAGATCCAGCCAAGCGCACCCGCATTGTTCATCGTAGAAGCAGCGGAGTTGAGGCAGCGAGATTTGAAGATATGCAAACAGATATCTCTACCCACTGCTCCTATACAAACTACGCGACACCTGAAAGTGCCCCATTCAACATTTCCAAAACTACACGCCTTTGGACTAACCGCTCCTATGCCCCTCCCACAAAAGCCGCGTCATGGGCTGACATGGCCTAGAACTGACCCATCAGGCTGCACCCGAAGAATAGTATTGGTTCCCCACTATCCTCCAGCTGGACTTTAGCTCGCAATCAGAGGTGATCCAGTACTCAGGGGGTATGGGGCATACGTAGGAAGTCTTGCCCCGGTGGTGGCACACTCAGTTTAAAGTTGTACCCATGCTACATTCCATTTTCTTTAAAACACCCCCTTTCCTTGTTGAGTTACATTTTAAACACCACTTATTCTCGAAATGACAAGCAGACATCTCTGTGTACTGCCCTACTTGTGTTCACATCACAGAATTGTTTCACACAAGCACCTTCTGAATCAAATGTTCTAGTGTGCATGCATTACACTGTCTCAGGCTTATGTGGTGCAGGCATTTACTGTGTACAATACACAAAATGAGGGGCTTCGGGCTGCTTATGGCGCCTTCCTGGTGAGCTGTGACTGGTCAGGGAAAGGGGACATTAGCACTCTCCAATTCACACGTGTCTGCCCCAGCGCCAGAAAAAAAAGACAAGAGATCAAAGAAATAGACTTGGGGATTGACTTGGTTGCCTGTGAACCCAGCTATGACTTTTACCATATATTGGATTTGTTACTTCAAAGCCGTCGTTGGTGGCAAACTGCATTATGCTTTAAAAAAAATTTTTTAAAAAAACTTACAAAAAAAAAATATGTGTTTAGGATTTCAAGGAGGCACAACTCCATTTTTTACACATCAAAAAGCACCCTTTGCCTTTTTTTGGGGGGACGAGGATGTGTACCCACACAACTGCCACCACCAGGGTCTTGCTGCTGCCTTCCGCAGATTGGCCAACATGACAAGCCAACTTTCCATTCACCGAGCACGAGGATCCAGACGGATTTACCTGATTTAGCATTTATATAGCGCTACGAACCCTCGGGTATCTGAGCGCTGCTTATTATTACTCACGGTGGGTGTTGCTCATTTATCGACCTCGGAAGGATGAAAGGCTGAGTTTGGCCCTGCGGGGATTCAAACCTGCTTCAGCAGGCTTTGCACTGATGTCAAAGCGAGCGCTCTACTCGCTGTGCTATCGGACCGGCCTAGCACGCACCACTTTCCTGCCTGAAAACCAGAGGCATCGCTATGCAGGGGGGGGGGCTATGGGGGCTAAAGCCCCAGGTCTTTTAGTTGTAGCCCCAGAATGAATCTCAGGAGCTACAACCAAAAGGCTAGCTAGCCCCCAGTCCCGACAGTCTGACATTAGCGTAGCCCCAGGTCTTTTCCAGACCTAGCGACACCCCTGCTGAAAACACTGGGCGAGTGGGAGGGGTGGGGGGGGGGGGGGGGGAGTGGGAGTGGAGGGAGCTGCAGAAGCCGAGAAGTCTGCACCTCTTTCCTACCCCTGGACAAGGAAAAAGCGACCCCATCTGCTCTACAGAGCTAGGCAGCCATTTGCGGCTGACCCTGCTCAGTGAAGATGTGGGCCCTCTTCGAGCAATGGCTAAAAACATCAAGACAGCTGGTGCCTGGGCCACTTTTGGCAAATGCTTTACCAGCTGGCGATCACCAAGTAGTCACAGCTGCATTTAACGTTTCACCAATCATTGGCTGACTGAAAACCAGTATTTCAAAAAAGGTAGCAGGCGCTCCTCTCCAGAAAGAACATGGCATGATAACCTGTTCTGAGATGAGAGTTTGCAGCTATCGCTTTTTGCTCACTGTACCTTTCACAGATGGAAAATATCCATTTGCATATCAGTCTTTGTCCCGCCCAAATGGGCAGTCCAGCACCGAAATGCTATGGCAATTCCTCTCTGAACAAGAGTACCAACAGCAACCCCATACACGTGTTTCAGCCTTGTTGGGCCTCATCAGTGAGGTGAAGCTGAAAACCAGGCCAGGTACTCCAAGCTGTGGGCCAATGGATAAAGCAAAGTGGAGTTGATGGTGTAGAGGGTCAGTAGTATCTCAGCTGGACCTCACCGGCACCAGCCGGCTGTACTAGACCAAACCTCAGCCACTTTAATTGGAGGTCTCCGTTGAAGCCTTCCAGACGTAAAAGCAGACTCAAGTACGTGCATCTCGAAGATACAATCTCTGCCTTGCTGTGGGAGATCCCTCACACCTTTGTACCCAGTGCAGGCCTGGGACATTTACTTGGCTAACCCCCCCCCACCCACCTCCTTGGCGGGGCGAGGAGAGGTTGGGGCCAAGGGCCAAGTCACGCAACACAGCATCTCTTCGTAGAACCCAATTTTGGCAATTTGCACAAAAGCCAGGTGCACTATGGGAACAATTTAAAATTTGAAACACGTTTCACAGTGATTCACCAAGATAACCTTTTGTGTGAATAATGGGAAGTTGGACTCTGCTGTTCTGATTGGTCACAATACGCACCCTAACAAAACATTGACGTGATTGCAACACATATATACACCAGTTTGAACAGCTGCAACACAGTATGTGAGGCTTTGGCTTTTTCTGTATTCACTCTCCAGTGCCAAGTCTTCTGAAAAGCAGTCTGCTGTTGAAGCGCGGACTGCTCGTGCAGGCAAAAAAAACTCTGCTTCAGAACAGTTCTGTCAGAGAGTTTTCCTGGAATTGCCCCTGGGCTTGGGGATAGAGAAGCACTGCGAGAAAGATAAACTTTGCTGGAGTGCCGTTCCGGCCCATTTCCTACCCGGCCCGACCCTGTGCATTCAATACTCCTGTTACATCTCCCCTTCATGCATGAGATGAATGTCAAGCTAACCCTTGATTCAGCTCAACCTTACGGACACACACACAATACCCTTATATGCAAGGAACAATCGGGGACATGGATAGTACAGGGGCAATACACTGGTCTCGGAAGCAAGACCGCAGAGCAACCAAGGTTTGAATCCTGGATCCGCACTTAGAAACCGAACTCCGGCATCGTATTAGGCACGTTATAAAAACAAAAACTAATAAATAAAAATAAATGGTGTTACATCAGCATGCATTTGTTTGGGTATTTTTATAATGCACAAAACCTGATACAAGAGTATTGGAGCTCAGAACAGGAGCAAGGCGTGGTAAGGGTAAGGACCAAGAACGGGTTGTTACAGGAAAACAGGAACGTTTTCAATTTCTTTCCGAAAGCAAGAAGGGGAGTTGGCAGTCAAACATCGGCTAGCAAAGAGTTCCAGAAAAAAGGAATTGGGATGGAACAGGCTTAGTTAATGGTTCAGGCTATGGATAGTTTAGGAATGGGCAAGAGTACGCGCTGCTTAGCCAATAAATCTTGGCGTCGGACACACTGGTAAAAAAATCCCCTTGTGTTTTGAGACCATGCCACCCAGCGGGTCAACAATGATTATCAGATACAAAATAGAACCCTGGGGAGCGCCACAAGGAAGTGGCAGGGGTGTAAGATTGTACCGAACCGTGACAATTTGATGCCTGTGCACCAGATATGAGCCAAACCACTTTAGTACCTGCCATATTGACAGGGTGGAATCATGGAGCACTGATCATAGACAGAGGATAAAGCAAGTAAAACTAGAAGGAAGGGCTAGAATATGAAGCCCATCGCCCAATACTTGGGCCGGGAGAATAGCTGGGGGGCAACGCATTGGTCTTGCAAGCAGGACAATGCAGATCAACACAGGTTTGAATCCTGGTCCCACGCTTAGAGACTGGTCTACAGTAGTAAGCACGTCAAGATTAATACTTCAAGAGTTGCAGATTTGATGCTTGTGCAGCAGGTCACGAATGTGTAAAATTACTATATCTGCAGGACCGTTTTTCCAGAAGGATTTTAATGAAAGGTAAGCTGGTATTAGGCTGGTAGTTATTCCATCAGTCTGGGTCAAACACGGTCAAGGCTGGAGGGGTGATACGTATGTGTACATGGGTTTTAAGAGCAGATTAGGATAGTGGTATACAGATTTTGCTAGGATAATGTGAACCACATAAAATGTAGGGTTTTAAAAAAAAAACATTTTTACTGGCATTTAAATAAACCATTAACCCCCACCCCCCAAACTCTCCCCTCCCCGGCAAAGCAAGTAACACGGTTCATTCCACATCTCTGGTGGATTACATTTGGTTACATAACGTCCAATATTTGCAAGTTGTGTGGGAACCGCTGGCGTACAAAGTCCCCTTTAAGGAAGTCCAAGACCATTGCCCATTCTTTTTGGAATTTACTAGCGTCTGTGTGAAACGCAAGGGTGTCTCACTTACTAGTCCCCGGGGATCTGTCGTCAAGGTGGCCAGGACACGGCCATTGTTATTGGATCCAGTTCCTCGGGGTGGACCAGCGGGGGAGGATCACCTGGACGAGGGTTCTTCGGGAGCGGAAGTGGGACTCTGGGTTGAGATGCGGTATCCCCTTCCCTGTAACACCTTTTCCCTACCCTGTAGGATATTTAGAAGCTCTACCCCCCCAGTCCATTTTCCTGCCCAACACTTTTACACTGAACCGGACCAACGGACTAACACCAGAGCCGTTTACCCGACATGTCCCAACACACAGGTGAGGCACAGTCAGGCAATTGATAATCATGCACACCTGACAGCTCTTTACCTTCCCCAGAGGGATAAGAGGTAGAGCACAAAACCACACTTCAAGCAAGGCCAATGCAGGAGTACACAGCTACACCAAAATGGCAGTTCAAACGGAGACAAAAGGCTGAGAGAGCTGGAAGGACGACAAAGGGGAATTGCCCTTGACCTTTTCAACTCCGACCTGCAAAGCCTTCGAAAGAGAAATCTTAAGACCGGCAGTTACAGCTGGCGTGCAGAGCAGCAGATGTCAATGGTACACGGGGGCCTCCCGCATTGATAATGCAGGCGGAGAGGCAGGCTGGCTACCGTGGTACTATCCTCGACTCCAAAGAACAAAGACGGCAAAGGGTTCAGCACAGCAGGTTAGTCGGAGGAAGCGGATAGTAAACCGAACTGTATTGAGCCCAAGGTTGCAAGTAGCACCATTTTGAACACAAGGAATTTGACTTTGAACTTTAAAATAAAGCCCAGTTGAGGTCCTTGTGCCGAGGGGTCTAGCGCCATGTGGGTGCTCATTTGAAAGGCTCTGACCGGGACCCGATATGAAACTACAAAAACCAGAAGGTCATAGGAGAGACGCAAGGAAAAGGTCGAAGTGGTCATACAGGGGTATAGTAAAATCCCCTCGAACGTCAAAACTGACAAACCAGTAAAAACCCAAGGGAAGTGAATCCTGCATCATAAGAAAATAGAAGGAAATATAAAGTTGGCAAGAGTGAACCAAACAGAGGGATGCCGATGGAATGGGGCGAAGCGTAAACGTCCCAATGAACAGTGTGTTGACAAAGGTGAACCCCGAAAGAGGGATGTCCACAGTGAACCAAAGATTTGTGCATGCCAGAAGTGAAATTGAGTTGACAAAAACCGTACAGAACCCGATTGAGGGAAGCAAACATTCAACAAGACTGAGCCCAGAAGAGGGAGATCCAGGGGTGAAAAACCATCACTGCACCGACATGCTAATGCAACAGAGTAATCTTTTTGAAGAAAGGCAAGTGTGAACCTGACAGAGGGATGCCGAAAGAAAGCTATAAGAAAAAACACCCCGCTTTTTGATGAGAAGGAGCAATACATGAACTGTATTAGAAATACATTAACTGTTAGAGAGGCCGTAGTGAACCCGACGGAGGGCGGCCCAAATTGTGAGGAGGATCCGAGCCCGGTGGGAGATCCTGGGGGCAAAGAACCATCGCCTGAGGTGCAAGACCACTAAGAGAACTTTTTGTTTGTTTGCCTTTGCAAAACACCACAGGCCTTCTAAAGCAAGAGACTTTTGCAATAAGGACACAGCCTCTGAAGGTATTGATATCGTTGAACGAAACTGTGAACCTCGTGCTGACAAGGCTAAGGAGTGTGCTGTGCTCAAGAGTCATGTGCTTCAAACATGGGGAAGGGAGACCTAGCCTTACCATCCTGACTTATTTTGTGATCACTTTTCTTTTCTGGTGAACATTATCCTACAACATGTTTTTTTCGTAAGTTAGTAGCAAGGATTGGCAATAGTTATCTTTTTTAGTATAGGCCCTTTTTATTTGACAAGATACTACTAGGACTGACTTATTATTTAATGGTCGAAGTTTGCTCCTATTTTAGATTCAGGTTCAGAGTAGGCATTCATCTCCATTATAAAGTTCAATAAACACCCTTAACTATGCTCACTTGTCTGTCTTTACTGTTGCCACCATGAGTTCCTTAAACTTCCCCATGCAAATTATAGGTCATCCATTCCATTGCCATAAAGCCCCACAATAAACAGCCAATCCCTCATCGTTGGGGCCGTTTTTGTTTCCAACATTTCGCTATAACCAACCATGCCGCTATTATCATTAGCATGAGGGCTTTGCTGTGAGCCCTAGAGGGTAGGCGAACTCCAAATTGAACGTCACACACCCATTCCCTTGGTGTCAAATCATCAAGGGGTATATAATTGTCTTGATCTGAGCAGTGATCTCCTCCCAGAACGTTCCCATAGCCGAGAACGCCCACCAAATAGGTCTCCAATCCCCTCTAGAACTTGAGGGCCGTCCAAGCCTTCTCCGATACCTCGAGCTGCCGAGCCAGCAGCTTATCCGCCTTGTTGGACCGTATATAATAACTCTGCTTAGTCACTAACAATAATCTCTCTGCCCTGCAGGTTTGCAGCAACTGCTTCGAACTTGCAGGTACTTCGTTCTACACTTAGCTATGCCATACTGGGTGTCCCTCAATTGGGCCTCTAAATCCTTTTCCATTGCTCATTTCTCCCGCTGAACTTGAGCTCCCCTCGCATTACAGCCTTAAAGGCATCCCAGATCCTCTCCGTTGAGGCGTGTTGGTTGTCATTAGTGGAGAAGTAACCATCTATTTTGTCCCCAATCACCTCTGCCATTGCCTCATCATTCAGCAATTCCCCCGGGAATGTCCAAGCCCACAGCCCACTTTGCGACCCTTCATCAATAATGGTCACAGACAATAATGGGGCATGATTGGACAATTATATTGTTCCCACTTAAACTTCCCCCAGTCCACACCTCTCCCATCAACCTGCCAGATACCCACACAGTCTATTCTTGACAGTGATTCATAGACATGGGAGAACCAAGCATAACTACTCATCTCCATTCCTAGTCCGCCAGGCATCTCGTAAAGTCAGAGTATCAAAGCTTTCCTTCAGAGCCCGTGATGTGGGTGCTGACCCCCCCCTCAACCCCCCACTCCTGTCCTTGATGGGATCCCACGCCAAGTTAAAAGTCTCCTGTGAGTAAAATCTCTCCCTCTTGCAAAGCGCTCCAATATTGTTGCCACCTCCCACAAAAAACTATCCTGTCCTGAATTGGGTGTGTATACTGTTGCCATGGTAACTTCTCCAAGTTTCGGTTGCACTATTACCAAAATATATCTCCCCTCCCCAGCCGCTTGAGTCTGTATAATCTTGTCCCCCAATGTTTTTTTTTACCCTATCAGGATCCCTGAAGTGTTCCCTATTGCATTGGATTGATAAGTCTGGGAAAATTGCAGCCATCTCATAGCAGATGTGTCAGCTTTCTTCATACGTGTTTTTTGGAACATAACATGCGCCTTTTGCCTTCTCACTAGGGCTTCCACCTTTTTATGTTTCACTGGGGAATTTAAGCCCCTCACATTATATGACAAGACTTTGAATGTAAAGCATTTAACACCATCTGTTTTGGCTCCTAAACCCCAGCTCGTTTCACCCTTCACCTGCCCTTGCACCCCCTCTCCAACCTCTCCCCCAACACCCACAAACAACCCCTCCTAACCGTCACTCTCCCCACCCTCCCCGCCACCCCCACCTTCCCAAACCATCTCAGGACCAGGCCGAAGAACCTACGATACCCTTGGGGACCATCCCCAAATCTTTGGCCCATGAAAATACCAGAGGTAACACCCATTGGGAAGTACCCTAACATCTCCCATCGATTCCAAAACAGTACTCACCAGTTCTCCACTCCGGGCTAAGTAATCTGTCCCAACCTCCCCCACCACCAATGTTCACACATCCCCCTTCTTCCTTTGACTTGCCCCCCTTCCATCTATGAGAATCCCCCCGCCCCTCTGCTTCTCCCCCTGCCCTCTTCCCAAATGACATTTCAGTCTTGCCCTCCTTCCACCCAACTTCTCCTGCACCATAGACCAGTCCCACAGCCTCTGCCCTCGCAGATATGAGGGCCTTGATCGTCTCTCTCCGTGGCCTTCCCCTTCCTTCAAGTTCAACAGGGATAGGCCCTCTGCCCATCTTGTAATGCGATGCTGTTCTTTTGGAATGAGAGCCTGCATCACCTGGCCCATACCCCTCCTCTTTTGCAATGTTGCCATGGCATGGTCCTGAAACAGCTGTATTTATACCCCATTCGCTAACATTCCCTTTGGTTCTTGCTGCTCTCCAAATATTCTCTTGTACGCCATACAAACTGAGGACAACCAGTTCATCTCTCAGTCCCAACTCCCTTCTCCTGGGCCCCACTCCATGCACCCAGTCAATCCCAATATCTTCTGGCTGTGTACCCATCAATAGGTTCCCAAATCATTGTTGAATAGTGCTTTTTAGATCCATGTCCAGTACCAATTCACTCAGACCCTTCACTCGAATATTTGACCGGCGTGAATGATTTGCCAGGTCTTCTTCCTGCAATTAAGTTACGGGAGACGCTAGCCACATAATCCAACAGTTATGACGTGCCTCCTCCGACATGTCCGCCAAATCCTTTTCAGTCACATCCACCCTCTCTCCCAATGTCTTCACTTCCCCTTTGACTTCGGTCAGGGAGGTTCTCAATTCATCCTGCAAGGATGTAAACTACTCCTTGAACGTATTAGTTATTCGACCCCTCCTTGTCAATTGAGGCATTCCTTAAGGTCTTCCTGAGAGACATCTCTGCACGCTCCTGGGAGCCCGCTTTCTTCCCTTCAATCATCTTTCCCGACCCCTAATGTGTCCTCACCTCGCTGCCTCCAACAGCACTCCAATTGTCCTTCTTAAACCCCTGGGGATTGGCTCTAGCCAGAGTGTCCTTCCCTTTCGATCCTGGCATCTGGGTGTCAACTCCCCACCAATGTATATACCGCTTCCGCCCGTATCTGGTGGTAGCGACCATTCTGTTAATTAGCTTCTTATCAGTTTCCTGTATTTATATGCTGCCTCGAGAATATATACTCCGATCCTTCTGTGCACACTTTCCACATCGGTGCTTCCATTCTTTATTCGTTTGTTACTTCTCCTGCACTCCCCAGTTGCCTTCCTCTGGGGACTGCCACACTCTTATTCATATATCTCCTCCAAAGTTCTGGGCAATGCTGCAGGCACCAAGCGAAGCCGGGTAACCCGTGCCCCATGGCAGCTAGGCATAGGACAGGGGTGAGCAACATCCCCAACGAACGGGGCAGCGCTCCCCCTCTCCCCACCAACATGGCGACATGCAGTCGCCGGCTCGGGAAAAGAAGAAAGAAGGGCAAGGTGTTAAACAACACCTTGCCCTTCATTTCAAAGAGGTGTTAAGCACCCAGGCAGGGCGGGAAGGAAGCAGGAAAGGCACCAACAAGAGATGGCACCATGGGTGAACTGAATTTACTGCATGGTCTGACAACATGGCAGTGGTGTGGGGATTATCAACACTAGAACGACCAAATACCATTTGTTACTCAAAATCCAAAGAGCCATCACAAAAATCACGCTGTATGAGAACATCGTTGTCAGAGCAAAACACATTGAAGGTGCAGATAATAACATTGCAGATGCTTTTATCTCGCCTTCAGTGGATAAAGTTTCAAGAAATGGCTCCTCACGCCGGAAGGAAATGACACCGATCCCAAGAGACTGCAGGGAGATTCTGGAAGAATAGAAAAATCTGCATCAATGCCAAACGGCCGGGGCCGGTATGCGCAACCTCATTCAAGCACCTCAAACACGGGTGCGTGCAGTGATATTCTGCCTACAGAAATTCCAGACCCTGACACATGGTTCTGTTAGATATGGCAAAAAAAAGCTTTGCGAGCAACACTACGTTTCAATACAGTAAGTGCCTACAAACCGTACTAAAAATGTCAGGGCAAAAGCATGTAGAGTTGTTGACAACAAAGGACATCAATGCTTTTTTCAGGTGGGCTTACAACCAGGGTTTTAACAGGGATTGGGCAAAAAGACACCTCACGGCAGTATCCTATTTTTCAAGACTGCAAGGCGACTCAGGTCCCACACAGAGTGAACTAACCACATATGCTTTAAAAGGCTGGGGTAAAGTAGAAGGGCCACAAATAGATAAGCGACGCCCATGGGATTTTCAAAAACTGATTAGAATAATGGATTATTAGACAGCATATGCTTGCACCCCTATGAAACACTGATGTTCAGAACGGCGTTCTCACTCGCATATTTTGGAGCCTTTCGGGTAAGCGAGCTCATAGCATCCAGCACCAAAGCAAACAATGGCCTTGGGATGATGGGAGGCAAGGGTGAGAACAGACAGCATCACCATTGATGTCCAAAAACCGGTGCAAAAAGAGAAAAGCATATATTGATGGTACGGACAACTGCCCCATGGGCATCACCAACCTTTACTTGGGTAGGGGGTAGATTTCTAATACACAGGGACTCCTTTGCCCTGAGCCACTACCAGTTTAAAGGGATTCTGGTGAAAGACATAGTGAAAGCAGGTTGGGACCCAAAAGAGTTTGGCACTCATTCCTTCAGAATCGGTGCAGCGACCACAGCATGGCAGGGAGGTTTGGGGGGGGGGAATCAGCAGGTGAAAAACATAGGAGTGAGGATCAGACTGTTAAGAAATATATAAGGCCCGAACTAATTTAGAATTTCTTTTCCCTCACCTCCGAAAAAACAGATCAGGACATGCCGTTAAAATCAGCCTGGATAGTGGGCCACTCATTTGTATTCAGAACCGGGCGATGGGCCGAAGAGACAAAAGGGGCAACATTTAAGAACACGATTTCTTCATGGTGGAGTTACAGAGACCTCTGTTGGCCGGAAATACTTGACAAACTGGCTGATTTGGTCGCTTACAGGGACCCGCCTGAATTCTTAGTCATTCATTTAGGATGGGGGGGGGGCAACCTAGTAGCCATGGGGAAGAAAAGATAGTACGAGGAAGTATGCGTCTCATTGGCAGGCATCGCCATTGGAGGGACAAACATTGTCTACTCCTCAATTCTACCCAGAAAAACCTGGCTGGGAGCAGATTGTTACAAATCTGTGGACACGGCTAGAAGGAAACTAAACAGGGGTGTAGAAAAATTCTGCACAGCCAGGGGGCTCAGTTTGATAAAACACAGCGCCATAACCCTGGGAAACCCGGATCTCTTCCACAGGGACGGGACACACCCATCAGGAATGGAAATGGAGCATTTTCACAGACAGATAACAGATAACCCTAGCTAACAGAGGTTGTCACTAACTTTTGGGGGAACCCAGACAGCCGGTAACAAGCCCATATGAGGCGGCACGGGCCAGGAGGGGTTAAGGGGGGGGGGTGTCAATGGCAGCCTGAAAGCAGGATAGCACTGGACGAAAACTGGACGTGGAACCAGTATGGTTGCAAGATCATATGGGTTGACCCAAAGAAAGATGTAACCTGGCAATAACAGGTTAAACTGGGCGAGAACTACAGGGTACAACCATACCTGCCTAAATTTGAAAATCAAAATTCGAGATGTATGCCCCGCCCACAGTCACAAAACTCCGCCCATTTTCACATGACTCCGCCCACATGTCAAACAGGTAAACTCTGTTGTGATGTCAGAAATTTGCAGTTCAAATTGAAATATGCACATTTCATTAAATTGCCTTTTCACAACCACCCACATTGCATAGGACAAAAGACATTTGCCTTCCATAAAATGTACACATTAAAATGTGCACATGTAAACTCCAAAGCTCCAAGAACCAATACAAAAGGTTTTCCCTGAATTTTGCAGTACGCAAATTGGACATTTAGCCTTAATGGTTTTCCATCAGGTTATATAGTGCAGTGGTGAGTTGTCCAGCCTGCAAACCTGATGGCTGTGGTTCAATGGGGCCCGAGTCCACCCCTAACCTGGGCAAAAATAACGAAAGCAAAAGAAACGCACTTCCGCATTGAAAGTCGGTAAAAAAGAATGAAAGGTAAAGCAAAACAAACGCGCGTCATTTATGTGCTGGAAGCGTCATTGCTGCAGAGACAAAGCCACACTCAGGCAGGGAGTCCGTGGAGGCGCAGTCCTGCAAGCACAACAAAACAAAACAAAAAAACAATCTGTGAAAGCTGTCCCCCACCTAAATTCCTGAGATTCCAGGATCTTTCCCTGGGACCCAGAGAAAGGGTTAAAATTCCTGAGTCTCTGGGGAAAATCCGGAGGTTAGGCAGGTATGAGTAAGACATTCCCTTACTTTTCGGGGCAACCAGTCATCGTTCCCTTACTTTATGGGACCCAAAAAAGAGAAAGAAAAAGACTAGCAGATGCACACAAAGAATTGTGGGTTTTGATGAGAGGTGCTGGTGGCAGGCATTAAACCCCGACTTCCGCCATATACTTTTGCCCGCTTTTCTGTCCGCTTAAATGGCATTTCCAAAGAGAACAGATTTACTGAAATGATCGGCTGCACAGTAGATAAACTGCGCACTTATGAAGGCTTAGTAGGAGTAAGAATTGTCGATAGAGTGGAGACGGCATCTTCTTTTTTTCTTTTTTTAAATCCCGTAAAACAGAGGGTCCTTCGCCCACTGTGGGTGGATGTCTTTCACCCGCGTGCTCCCTCAACGTCTGCCCTGCTGGAAACTGCCATGCAAGTGCCCATAGAGACGAGCATCATGTGTTGTGCGGACTTCAAAGGCCACCTGCAGTCCACATCATTCGACCTTGTTTTTAAACAAGCTCCAGTCTTCCTTTTAATTCTAGAATGGAAACTGCGCAAGGACGGTTTAATGCACCCATAAATTGGGAAGCGCCTCCTTTTTACCTTCCACTAGTATCTGTGTTGTGTTGGTTACATGCCAGTGTCATCGGCGAAAGTGACCGGTTGGCAGACCTACACTGCAGGCTAACTGCGCAACTCCTCTTGTTATATGCCAGCCAGCCAGCACAACCCTCCACATCGAAATACAAAAGCACCATACAATGGTCTAGCCTGAAAACTATTCGAAGCAATGTGCAGTACGATTATTATCACGAAATCCACACTAGGGCCGATGGTAAAAAAAAAAACAATGCACACTTCCAATGCCCCATGGCCCTGCGAGGTTAAGTTCCTACTTTACGTGTGACATTTTGTTTTGCAAACTCACAGGTTGACGCGGGTACCTTAGCCCGATAGTCAACTAAATGCAAAAACAAACACCATCAAACTGTCTGAACAACAGAGAACTCCCCCCCCCCCCCGCCCCCCTACTGTTTACTGAATATACTGGAACCAGGACCCTAAAATGAAGCACAAGAACTCGAGAACTCTCGAAGTCAAAAAATAAAATGTTTGCCCAATATTCTACGCAGCTACCCCCGACCCTCCAGCCCAAACCTTTAGCTAACTGTAACCACAAGCTTTGCCTCTGACAATGCCGATGAAGTAACGGCACAAAGAAGTACATGCATGACAAGTAAAGGGCGTGGCGACGTGTAGGCAGCCTCAATAAGCGGACAGGAAGTTTACTAGACACAGTAAGGGGGGGCGGGGGGATGATCGCTGTTGGGAATTTACGTTGTTAGAGCCTCGGCATACATGGAGGGGAGCTTTTCGACAAACTTGGCGTCTAGCCAGGGAAAGACGCCCACTTCATCATGCGTTGTCCTTCCTAAGGGGCAAGTAAGCGGCCACAGCATTAAGAAAGCTTTTGCGGAGATCTCTCCAAGCGCGCTTGCGCAGTATTGTCCGCATTGCATGCTGTTTCACTGCGTTTTGCTGAGGGCCAGTCTACTGTTAGAGGTGCTTGTAAGCGAGTCTGTCCAGCTGGGCGTTTAACTTGTGCATAGTTACTAAGTGTATGGTTTGTTGTCATAGGGTTCAAAACCAGCCGTGGAATAAAAGGGAACTTCAGCCTAAGGGGATTCTGTATTAGTTGAGAGCCATTTCTCTGGCTGGGGGTCGTTACTGGAGTTGGCTCAATAAAGAGTTAAATACAGACTTCAAATTTTGTGAGCCAGTTCATTCCCAGACATAACTACCTAAAGGGAAAGAGTTCAAAATGTCAGAAAATGGTTTAGCATGGCCACTTCGCCACAATTTTAATTAACAATGCACTTTTAACAAAATAAAAAAAAAAATAATCTATACAATTAGGGCAGTCGCAAACCCTGGCCTTTAGGGCTGGGTGACTGAGTTAACTGCTAGGCCATGAAGCTCTTATCGATTTTATCTGTACCAGTTACTTATATTAAGCTTTACGAGCGTTCTTAATGACCCACGTTAATATAAGCAACTGGTGCATCTGAAACTGAGATCTTGATAGCCCGCGGTTATAGCTCACATCTCTGCAGCCAGGGTTCCACACAGCATCAATCCTTCATATTTTTATTTCATAAAAAAATGGTGCTGCCGCGCCGAAACATGCTGGCGCCAAAAGATCCCAGCGCCGGACCAGTCACGCCTAACAGGGCACACCAAACCAGCATGTACCAGTGCCAGCACTAGGAAGTAGGGCTTCAGGAGCCCAAGCACCCAGGTGAGTAAGGTCATTAAATATATAGATTTATGTTGCTCAATAAAAGTCACTACTACGATGACCGGAAACTCTTGCATCAAATTATCGTCTTTAAGCTGCTTCAGTAGATAACAAACTAGCTTCACTAAAGGGCTGTTAGCAGAATGCAACACAGATATCTTACACTATAGCACCACCTTGTGGTATTGCGAGAACATTACCAGTAACTGTGCATTCACTAGGGCCTGTAGTACCTGAAGTTATGGTTAAGTTGCTCAACAATATGAAGAGCACATTTTGGGCGGCTTATAACTTTGCCACCCCGTGACGAATCCTTACCAAACTTAACAAAAAAGGTATATGGGCCCCGTCAGATTGATTCTGTGAAGTGTAGTGAGGATTCGTCAAGGGGGGGGCAAAGTTATAGGGGGTCCCAACATTTCTGGAGCAATGGAAAACAATGTTTGCTCACGTCTACAACCCAAATTGCTGCACACATTTTCACCAAATTTGTGGCAGGAGAGGCAGCTTGTTCCCGAAAGCGTGGTTTTGTAAATTTGGAGGAAATCTGTGCAGTATTTATTTTTAAAACGGCCCAAAAGTAGGTAAATAAAATAGTGATATCAAGGTTCGCTCCGTGGATTCACTTCCCTGTTCGGTCCACGGGCAGGCAACAGATTGGCCTAGAGGGCGACGTGATGTCCGCAGTCATCAGACGCGCCCACTGAAAGGCGTAAAGTGCATCAGATTTTTGGAAACGCCAGCTATGTTGGATTCACGGACAGCCCCTGGTGCCCACGAACATTGCGGTAAAAACATTAAAAAAAACACAACATTGCACTTGTCAAACCTATCAAACAATCTGAGGATGGGATAGGTCATCGCCGTAAGAAGCCCAAAAACAGGTGTTTTTCATCACAGACGTCCGCTAACAGTCCAGATGTTCGGGTACAGTCCTGTGATGTTCGCGAACACTTCAGATGTTCAGGACATCTATGGTTATCTATGGCTATTTCTGCATTGCAGGGTTGGTGAAAAACAATTTTTTGGATGGCGTGACTCCACGCAATGAAACCTCATGACATTTTGGAATTCTATTCTAGAGTGGATTCTGAATGGTTCCAGAAAGTGTGGAGCTGTTTTGTCAAGAGGGAACAAAATTAGAGGGGGTCGGGGGGTCCCAAAATATTGTAAAGGTTTATAAATGTGGTTCCATTTGACGAATCTGCACAAAAGTTTGCAAAATGATTTTAAATCTAGAAATAAATGTGTTTGCAAAGTTTGGTGGGATTTATTCAAGAGGGAGATAAATTAGAGGGGCGTATCAACATTTTTAGACGGCATATAACTTTGTTGCCGTTTGACAAATGTGGCCAAAGTTTTCAGAAAGATTATAGACGTAACTTTGAATGTTTGTACAAAGTCTGAATGGATTTTGTCAACTGGGGACTAAGTTATATGACTATTGCATGTACAAACATTGACACTTTTGAAAAAATAAAACATGGGCGGATTTCCAGCAAACTTGTGTAAGGTGCATTGGCAAGGACCTTAAAGCATGGTTTTGCAAATGTACCCTTGTGATATACCCTTGGTTACTGAGGCCCTTTTGCAATGGGCAGTGGCCAGATTATCCGGGTCATGGCATAATGTCATGGCCCGGACAATCTGGCTACTGGCCATGACCATGAGGCACTACCAAATGGGGTTAAAGCGGCCATGTCGAACTGGGACCAGCTATGTGGTAAAGTTATTCGAAAGTGGGATAGGTTTGAAAGGGGAAAAAAATGTGCTTGTTGTCATATGGTTCTCTCTTCACCTTCTGCAGGCTGTCATGGAAAGGCGAGAGAGGCCCTGTACGTAGCACCACCTTCACTTTCCATGGAGGCCATCTTGGAAAATGATTTTCCTTCCCACAGCGGGACACTGCGCGCATACCGGTATAGGAAGAAAAATCCTTTTCTTTTTAGCACCCTGTGTTACTTCTTTGGGAACCCAGGGTACTAATGGCCTTCATCCCCCATTGCAGGGGCTGGAACAGTGGATAGCGGTCCAAGAGCCCTCGTTATCCGCCCTCGCTTCACTTGGGCCGATAACTTGGCCTGCTGGACCATTATCCCCTGTTCCAATACTTAGGAACGGGGGATGAAGGCCACATTTTTCCCCCATTGGCATAACACAAAATGCTAATGGAAATGTTGGAAAATCTTATTGTGTCTATGTAGTTTACAGAGAAATGTAAAGTAGATGAGTAAGATTTTTAGTTCCATTTCTTAACTGTGAAAGGTGGTTTTGTTGTTTGAATTTTATTTTTGCAGGCAAGGTTAGAACGTGAGGTGGGGAGGGAAATGAGGGAAGCGGCACTGAGCACTAATATGGAGGGGCAGGTGGACAGAGGAAGATGTTGTGCGTGTGTTACAGGGGGCAGTGTTTATCATGCTCCTTGATTACAGCTTCAAAAGCACTTTGAAATTGCTCCCAATTGCAGAGTGGTGTGTTGCAATATATACAGAAGACTGTCGTCTTCGAAAGATATGGATCAACAGCCTCTTTTATTGCTGGCAATGCAGTTGGTGGGATTTTATGCTCCACAGAAGTAGGCTGTGTTACAAGATATGATAGTGAAACGAAGTGGGCAGTTTGTATGAAAACCTTGCACAGTCCTTTGTTATAAGAGCACTTTTATTTGTTATAGTGCTAACATTGGGGTCATAGCCACATTTCAGGATGGAGACAAACATCCACCAGCCCCCATGGTCAGCCACACTCTCCTCTCTAACTGTCAAACTTCGAACCCAAACACACGCAACATTCCACTCCCCTCCAAGATCCATTCATATGACGCCACCTTAGCTGAATATGAATGAGTTGCTGACGTAAAGACAAACTCCAGATCATTACATACCTCCCTCCTTTACAGAAAGAACAATTAACATAAACCCACTTATCACAACAACCTGAAGTTACTGACCGTACTGACCCTCCTATAACAAGCACAACAAAATGCACTCCCAACATCCAAACCTTCACTTACTGCGGGCCCTGCAGTACACCTAACAAAGAGACCAGCTCCAACTTCCATCATCACACAAAACCAACACCAAACTTCCAACACTTCTACAACTTATTTTAACTCCACTTCCCACACTAGAACACTTACGGTTACACTTACTCTCTCACTACTCACGCAAAAGAGCCTGAAGAGTTCTAAACCCCACAACCAAAATGAAAGCATGCTACCCCCAGTGCCCGACATTCACTCCGTGTGAAAACCGCTCACCCTAAGTCCTCCAATGAAGCCTACAAACTTCACAGAATTTGCAAAATTCAACAATCTCACAACAGCAACACTAGAGTTCTCCATTCTCTAGGCACTAATCTATTGACAGTAACATTCAACAAACGCCTAGGCAGATGTTGAAGTACTGAACACCTCAAGATACCTACTGTATCTCTAATAGAAACACATAGTGCACATACAGTCTTGTACAGCACTTAACCATGTGATCCTCTGCACACCACTTACAACATATATCAAACATAACGTGCAGACCTGTCACAACCAATTCTATCGATACATTTATCATTGTGAGCACAGGGTAGACCCATCATCAAAGTCTCTGATTTGCCCATAGACCTGAAATGGAAACATAAGTTATGCACATACTTTTTTATGCCAGCTGATCTGAAAAGGAAAAGGATTAGAATACATATACCACATTCACAATTCCGCACACAAATGTCCTTAAATTGCTCGTAGGTTCAAACAGCAAAAGAAATAAACCTAAACAGTACGTGCATAATAAAGCAAGATCTCAGTAATACTACCAATAATAATGCCCCTTTACAGTCTCAACTCATTTACACTACCCTATCTAAACGAAGGCCACGTCAATGTCACACACACCATTCAAACTGCTCCCACATACTCATTCAAAATAGAATTGACAATCAAAGGCCTTGCATGACACCACTAAATCCCCTTAATACTCGTCATAACAAGAAAGATCCTTAAAAAATCTGGATCCAATTCCTTGAGCATTAAAATGGAGGTGTCTACAGCTTCCCCTATAAGCTCCCCGCAAGACCTACAATGACCCCATTTCTCCTCCCGATGAGCTTTTAACTCATTGAATGCACCCAAACAGTTACAAAGTGCTACCCCTCTGTCACGATAATCCCAACAACTTCCATAATGGGAACCTCTCCCGGGACCTTGAACAGTCCCTACTTCTTCCACCGGAAAATGTGAACACGTTTTCAGACCATCAGCATGCTGAAAACTCGAAGTTCCTTGCTGCTCACAAACTGCCTCCTCTTGAATAGTGAAAATTTCCTTTTCACTCGCGGATAGTTTGCTCCTTTTCCCGTATTTTGTTTCTCCCTGACACTCACTTTCATAGGCTACCGCTGCTGCTCCTCCCCATAAAGTCACTTCACCTGCCTGTGTCCCAGCACCAGCATAAATCAAATCCGTAGGAAACTCCTTCTGATCCAGAAAGTATTTCCGCTTGCCCAGCACTGTGACAGTTCCTTCTGTAGAAGAAAGAACCCTTGCGTCGTCCGCCCGGAAGACTGTCACACCTTGTGACGTCATCATTCAAGCCGTGACAAGCGAGCCTCTCGGAGCTCCCTTGCAACTGTCACTTTACACATACACACACCTTGTGAATGTCCTTTGCACGCCCTGTGCACTTCCAAAATTACACGCCTTGTGTATGTCCTGCGTGCGCCCTGTGCACCGCCAATATTACACGCCTTGTGTATGTCCTGTGCACTTCCATAAACAAAATATGTCCCAATCCACGAACAGTTCAGTGAATTTCCATGGTTAACAAAACTTATCCCATTTCACGTACGGGCCATGCGTACTGACCAGAGAAAACTCCAGCCCTTCCGTTAACCTTGGGAAAGAAAACACACAGTTTTGTCCCAGTCACTTCAAGCGCATATCAACATCACAGCGCATACTTCGAGTGGCTGACCTTTCTAATCTGGTCTTCCTCGCAGCGCCCGTCACCGCTGGCCCCAACCACTGATTTACGATAATAACCCTTTTAGCGGCCGCTCGCACACACTGTTGCTGCTCTCACCTGGGGCCCCGAAAGAGGGAGGGGGGGGCTGGTGGATGTCTCCTGGAACACCGTACACTCCAGCCTGCAGATCACATGAATATCCTGCAGGTTACCTGATCTTCAGACGGCATCATCATCCTCTGTAGTC
Organism: Ambystoma mexicanum; assembly: GCF_040938575.1. Taxonomy (NCBI): domain Eukaryota; kingdom Metazoa; phylum Chordata; class Amphibia; order Caudata; family Ambystomatidae; genus Ambystoma; species Ambystoma mexicanum. The sequence continues at coordinate 200,671,349 of NC_090938.1, forward strand.
CCCGCAGCCACTGTCAAAGTGAGAGCCTTCAATTTCATTCCTTTTTCTTCAGGGCTGCTCCGTGTGTCGGAGAGCAGCAATCAATTTGGGACACTGCTCTCAATCAACAGAGCCCTGTGTCCTCTGTCCCCTTCAATGATCGCTGCTGGTGCACCGACAGTACCGGTTTATTTATTTATTTTTTTCTCACTGCGGCACTCCTGAAACTGGCATCCTCGTCGCCAATGAAACGAAGTGGGCAGTTCGTATGAAAACCTCGCACAGTCCTTTGTTATAAGAGCACTTTTATTTGTTATAGTGCTAACATTAGGTTCATAGCCACATTTCAGGATGGAGACAAACATCCACCAGCCCCCATGGTCAGCCACACTCTCCTCTCTGTCAAACTTCAAACCCAAACACACGCAACATTCCACTCCCCTCCCCTCCAAGATCCATTCATATGACGTCACCTTAGCTGCATATGAATGAGTTACTGACGTAAAGGCAAACTCCAGATCATTACAGATAGGTTATTTAGAACCTGCAAATACCCAGAGGTTTCTAAGCGTGGACCCGGGGAATCGAACCTATGTTGCTCCATGTCTTGCTTCCAAGATGAGCATGTTGCCCCTAAGCTATCCTCCCGAGACTAAAACTACTATTGGTTGAGGAAGATGAGTTGGAGGAAGACAGCCTACTACTTGCTAAGAAAGAAACAACCTTTCTGAGAGCATTGTGGTGGTTGGATTTGGTGTTGCAGCAATTGGAGGTGGTCCGGTAGGAGTACTGTCCAGATAGTTGTGACTGAGTGCTAAGCTTTAGCCTTTGGTACATTCCCAACAGTGGTAAAGAACTACCACACCCAGGATTCTCTCTGGGTGCCAGAGGTAGGCACTTCCTCTAGGTCATCTTCTTGGTTCTTTTCATTTTCTTTGCAAGTACTGCACTTTGTTGTTGTGTAGGTCCTCCAGTTGGTGGTGGCTCTTGGGGAGGAGGGATGGCAATAGATGCCATTTTTAAGATAAGTAGCAGTTTTGCTAATAGTCTTCCAAGTATGTGCTTTGTACTAGATTGTTAATGGGTAATGAATAGGTGTAGGAGCTGTGCAAGGGTACATTTTGAGCTTGAAAGTTCCTAGATCAGTAGAACATGCAGTTCCGAATGGTCCTCCAAGTACGGACCGGATCACAAAGTGCGGACGCGTTCGCAGACACGTCATGATGCTCGCAAGCGCATGGTCACGTGGCACTCCCCGGAAGGTCTGTGATGAAATCAGTTGTTCGTGGACATTGAACACAATAAACAGTGTCAAAAGTTGCAAGAAGTGTATAGAACTGTTAAGAATGATTCTAGAAGGCAGGAAATGGCAGAGTTTTAAGGTGAATTGGAGAAAAATGTTGCTATATTGGGGTAAGTATATTACTAAGTTATAGGAAATTAGCATGCAATGGTAAAAACGCATTAAATTCACTGAAAAAAAACTTTGCGAAAGGGATGTTATGGTTACAAGTAAAACTGGAAAACCTCAGAAATTCAACAGTTATGATAAGCTAAGCACCACTGTGCACTGCTAGGACTAACACCCAGGACATCACTGATGACATCACAAATGTAATTGATGACATCACTGGTGACATGAAATATTTGGGCTACTTGTTTTTGTTCAGACATATCTAGCCGTTTTGTTCATCGACAGCCAGAATATTAAAATTCAAAAGGTGCTATATATGTAGACGTTTTGTGTTCTTAAAAGTACTTTCCTTAGGGTTTGGTCTCAGCTCATGGTGCACATACACGGGGTAATAGGCAGGCCTCAAACACGCAATTCATTTGTACACACGAAAATACATTGATCTCTCCTTCTCCCCCCCCCATCCCCCAGGGGGCGAAGTCTCACTAGTTTCTTTTCTTTTGCAGGTGCTTTATTGGGCTGTCCCTCTATTCCCCTATAGCAAGTCTGCAATGCTGGCAGCTAAATACTAGGGCAGAGGTCGTAACGACGATTGGATGAGCAGGAGTTAAAAGCACCTTGTGGATATGGGGCATCACCTAGTAGGAAGGGGGCTACCTCAGAAGAGCCAGGAGTCCCAGCACAGCACTGCAATTCTAACTTGTGTATAAAATGCAAACAGTACATTCCTATTAAATGTGCCTGGTCTATTTTGCTTTAAATGGACCAAAGATCTGCCCTTTAGTCTCCTTTATTAATTTGACCAAATATAGAGTTAATGTCACATGTATGTTTGAATGGCACCAGTTGGCATAGGCAGCCAAATGTAGCTCCAGGTAACTGACCTTTTCAAGCAAACCAGGCTCTCCCAAGCTAGAAGCAGGAGCTAAATAGGTCCCAGAAATTTCGAACCCTGTAGGGTGCAAAACAGTGTAACAGAAATGCTGTGAAACTGCAGAACATGGCGCCAGACAGGAGGAGCACATTCCAGCCAAAGGGGTTTGGTCGGAGGGAGGGGGGGAGAAAAACAACCAGAGAACCTAGTCAAACACAAAAACCGCACCAAGGCAGCTTCGGTAGGTATCAGGTAATATTATCCCCATATATATGGCCGCCGTGAATAATATCGCCGGGAAAAGGTCGCAGCGATATTATATGGGTGACCATATATATATGGGGACAGGGGCAAAAAAACAAAAAAAAAGTTTGGGGGTTGCGGGAGTGTCCCCCGCATGTTCCATGCAATAATGTCGTCACAAAAAACTGCCATTTTTCGGCAATATTTTTGCATGGCGAGATTTTTGTGGCAACATTATTACATGGAACCAACAGAGAGAACGACCAGAGTTTTAGAAAGTAGCATTTAGAAGGCCAGCGGGGGCTGTCAGTGTTGTGCAAAGTGAGTGCCAGCGGGAATGAGGGAAAGGCTTCCCTACAGGTGGTTTGGTAACAGCACAGTCAGCGAGCTACATCCTGGTGCCCCCGGGTCATTTAAAGAAGGGATGTTGAAGGCTCGGGATGACGGTTGGAGTGGCGTCATGTTGTTCCAGAGCGTCCTGCAACAGAAGGTTTGGCCAACGTGAAAGAGCGGAGCTAGGAATGTAGGCAGGGTTCCTGAGCAAGATGCAACAGCAACGCATAGGAGCTGCGGTGGCGTCACCAGTGCTGAAGAGGGGAGCCAGTGCCAGGTTAAGGAGGAGCACAGGAGATGCACAGAAGGGAGGCAGTGCCTGGAGCAGCAAGGGGAGTTCCAGGGCTCTGTAAGCCAGGAGACTGGGTGGTAGTGGTGTCTGGCAGGTGTCGTTGAGCCGGAGGGCTGGGGGAGATCACATGCCTGGGCACTGGGGAGTGCAAGCGGGGGGGGGTGAAGTGCCTTCAATGGCTGGAGCAGGCAGGAGTCAGGGTTAGGGTGGGAGGCGAGGTCCTCAACCAGCATGAGCAGTAGGGTGGTGGCCGGAACAGCTCCCTAGAAGACGGTGGCCAGGAGTCACGTTAGTGGACGCCCTCACAGGGAAGATTTGGAGCAACCTGGGAGCAGCGGAACAGGAAACGGGATTGTACAGAGTATGGGTGGATGGAAAGGTGGAGGGGCAGGGATCAACTGGGAGGAGGGGCGAAGCTTTGATTTTTGGGGAGGATGATGGTCCGAGTGATGAAGAGGAGATCGTAGAATGCGGGACGGTGGGGTAAGTCAAACAAGGGAGGAGGAAGTACAACCTTGGTGGAGGCATAGCACAGCTGAGACTGAGCCTTAGCAGTTTGTTTCTTCCCGCAGCAGGAGCCCTGAGTTGTGGGGAAAGAGCGTGAGGGGAATGGGGCCGACCAGGATAACACAGAAGGAAAGGATGACAAGATTGCTGATAGGATGGTATCCAATTGGTAACAGATTAATCTTTGTATATAGGTCTATCAAACACTAGATGTACCCAAATTGTTCCAAAATAGAACTTAGCTATTTGGATCAATCAAGGCTAGAACAAAACTTGAATCACGGTACTCCAATTTAATTATGCAGGACTGCAATAATGCAGTCCTCCACAAAGTAATGAAACTTGGAATCTACTTAGAATCATCCCTTAGTGTGGAGGAACATAACATTGGTAAAAATTCACAGTATGAGCTGAGGCTCTTTAGACAGATTAGCCTTTTATATCTGATAAAAACTCTGAAACATTGGCCTGAGCCGCTATTCTGCCTAGGACTATTGCAATGCTCTCTTGGCAAGTGCAACATTCATAAACTCCAAAATATTGCAGAATGAGACTGCTTGTATCCTGAAAAACCTCTCGTAGAGCCTATGTCTGACTCTAGAAAGGAATGGCACTGGCTGCCAGAGTGAAGCTTAATAAGATTACTTTGACACAAATACCTTTATGGTATGGCTCCCTTTTATCTCATGGAAAGCTTGGTTAAATATGAGCCAAGGAGAGTACTGCATTCTAGTAACACTAATCTTTCCTGGCCCAGAATTCGACAGGTGAATGGAATGCCAGGTCCTTCCCAGGACAGGAAGTTTATGCCTGCAACTCTTTGCCTATAGAGTTAGAAGAAATGTGCTCCCATTTCGGAAAATACTGAAAACCTGCCTATTCGAATAATTGAGCTAATTCTGTTTTTGATGATTATTTACTTCATCTGTCCTGTCTTTTATGTTGTGTCTTGTGTGTTTATGTGTTCCCTTATGCCTGCGGGCTTCGGCGCAAAATACATAAAGCGGGCGAGCGGGGACGAGGAAGGTCCTAGTCGTGGTAGCATGCGATCGGCAGTGGGAGCAGCTGGGTTGGAATACAGCATACAAGGAGATTGCCGTGTCGGAGTGGCACGGCAGGAGCTGTGGGGTGAGGGAAGCGGGAGAGTGGGTGAGAAGAGTGGCCGTGGAGTTGCAGACGAGGGGGCAGCAACGCTGGGGGTGGATGGGGCAGTGAACACAGGAGACAAATCTGGGCAATGAGGAAAAGAAGTGGGCGAAGCACAGTGGGCAGAGTGTAGGGGGGGTATGAGTGAACAGGGTCCAAAGGGGACACAATGGGAGAAGGAGTTGGCAAAGAACCGGGAGCAGGAGGAGCGAAGGGGGAGGGGAAGAAGTTGCTGTATAAGAACATAGCAAAACCATGGCAAGTGGCATTAAATGCAGAGAGTGACGGCAAAGATCTGGATGCGAGCGTTTTTGTACATAGTTAAGTTACTACACAGAGGTGATGGCTAAGGAGCAAGAAAGGGAGCTGGCCAGAAACGATTGAAAACTTTACATCAGCTTTTATCATATCTGCAAGCGTGGTATTGCATGAAGAATCCTGAAAGGCGTGTTGTGCCATTTTAAGCATATGGGTGTGATAAGGAAGGCGCTTGTAAACTGTGTGGCTTGGCGTGGGTCAGGTATGATTAAGAATTCAGAGCAAGGGTGGAGGGCGATCAGAGCGTTTACGTAGGAGCTGGCAATGGTTTCTCTGGCTACAATGGATGGTGCAGACGTGCCCTGCACCTCATATGGCGAGTGGCTTGACGTTACCTCGCCAGCCCTTTCTCGGGCCTCCCCACTCAGGAGGAGGGGAAGCAGGAGGTAGAGGACTGCAGTCCATGGCATGTTGGGCCTTTAGTAAAGTGGTTACCAGAGCCCCAAAGAGAGAAGATGGGTGGAGAATATGAGGCCAGAGGTGCCGGAGGAGATGCTTGGGAAGATGTTGAGGTGAGGTTGTGGGCCCAGAGTGGCTGCGGAGGGACCTTGTGGTGCCGAAGAAAGAGTTTAGGCTCGTATCATTTATCATGATCGGAAGGGATGTCAGTCAACGATTCCATAGCAGAGGAAGACTGTACAGCATCTTATGCGTGTGTGGGCCACGGACCGCAAGTCAACATTTAGATTGCTGCCAGCACAGCCAAAGGATTTCTGGCTGCTAGGGATGCAGTTCTGGGATAACATTTGCTGACAAGGTGCTCCGCTAGGTTGTGCAACATCTTGAGCTTTGTCCAAGCACTTCAGCACATTTTTAAAGTCGTGCTTCTCTTTTAAGACTGGATCGGATTTTCTGTTCGTTGATAAGGCGATGGAGCTGGCAGAGTATTGAGTAAGGTTGCAGGAGTTTATGGACTTGATGCGTGAGCGAGGGATGCCCCTGGAGACTGCAAGACAGCGCACATGGACAGGTTTGAGTTTCCACAGCATTGAGCTATGGTTCCATGTGTTAATATCCCCGCAAAAATATCGCCATATTTTCACGGCAGTATTGACCCATGGACCCTGCGGGGGACACCCCAGCAACAAAATGTGCGGGGGGCATCCCTGCAACCCCTGCGCCCACAAATTATCCCCCCCAAAAATATCACCTATGGCGAGACAAACTGCCATATATACGGCAATATTTCTGGTGGGGATATTTTGTAGGGATACCATAGCTATGATATTGAAGCTTCAGCAGAGACGGTTGGGCAGCTGGTGAACATGCAGTTAACTGCAGTAGCAGCGTCGAAGATGGAGCTCAGGGAAGTACAGAAATTGAAAGAAGACGAGAAAGAAACCAAGTATTGATGAATGGTTATCGCAGGTGCAGTTGCTCTCAAGATTTGAGAGGATTAAGTATTATGCTTTACATAAAGAAGAATTTTATAAGGAACAGTGGGAGGCTTTTAATGAACTCTATGTGTGAATTAAGTGCTGATGGGCGATGGTTTTTGGTTCAGAGTTGTTAATTTACTATTGTGTTCTTTTTATTGTGTTTGTCTTGTGTTGTGTGTTTGTGTTTTTTTTTTTCTCTTGTTTTCCTCTGATTTTTGGCTAGTTATTTCAAATTAGGTTTGTTGCGATTAGTAGAGATAATTGATAGGTTTTTCTTATTTATTCTGTACTATTTGTATCAACTTGTATAATGCTTTTTTCGTTTTATTTGTCGTTTTCTTGTTATCATAATTGTTGTTTTGGAATGATATGTATTTCTTTTGATAAATCTTTAAATAAAGTTGTCAAAAAAGAAATTGTTGGGTCACCTAAACTTTTCCTGTAAGGTGGTAGCTCCGGAGGAGACTTTTTGCAGGAACATTGTAAAATCGATGTCTGGGCCTGAGATGCCGCACCATTGGCTTGGGTTATCAGGTGTGGGGAAGATTTTAAAGGTGGCCGGCATTTTTAAAAGGGTAGAATGGAATATCCAGATTGCTTCCAGTGGACACGAGCGTTGGAAAGTGCAAATATTTAAGATGCAAAAGGGGCAGGGGGGTTTTGGTTTGTACTGGAACACAGGCTGGTGTGTGGAGAAGTGGCTGCAGTGGTGTATGAGTGAAGGGCTCAGCATAGTATTTTGGAGTTTTTCCTATTGTTAGTGGCACAGACCCTCTGCGGGGCAGAGCCATCAGACAAAGAGAGGGAGGCTAGGCTCTTACAAGATTTTGTTCTGGGGTGTGCGCAACATTAGACCAAAGCATGTGCCTTGTACGGTAAGGATACAGTACACAGATGATTGGTCTCATTTCCTGTAGCACAGGGTCTGTGGGTTAGCTCCGGAGGCGGATCAGGAAGGACTGAGGATTTCAGACGATCTGCAGCAGCTTGAGCTTGAGGGCGCTGAAGCTGGTGTAAAAGTCGCTGTTAAGTTCATGGTCGGAATATAGGAGAGTACGACTGGAGGTTGCAAGCGGTAAGGCAGCTAGGCATATAGGGAGGTCGCAGAAGTAATGAAGAAATGCTGTGGTAGCGTACATGTCAAGATTGATGAGTAAGAATAAGTGGAGTGTAACTATTACAGGCCAAGTTGACTGGTATTTCCTATAATGGTAAAGTGTTTTGGGAAGAAATGATAAGGACAATGTTGGAGAGGTGGGCTAGGGAGACTGCGTCACTGAGAAAAGCAGTGCCGGCTTAGTTGCTGGGGGGGTGCGAGGGGAGTTGGTCAGTTTTATGGCATGCTTCACATGGATGTTTTAGGGATTTTCAGGGTGTCCGAGCAGGCTTCGACGAAAGGGAGCATGGATTGGAGTTGAGAAGATTAGACTGTCACAGAAGAAGGGCTAGACATTTTGGTTGAGGAGGTCGAAGAGAGACCAACAGGCAAAGGGAAGTGGGTTTTATTGGGAAAAGGGTGTGTGGATTTTGTCAGAGTGGGATGGGAATGGTTATATTTATCTGGGGAGGACATGTTGCTTTTCAAGAATAATGCAAAGGAGTTACAGCAGGTCATTTTTTGGGTGTGTCAAGTGTGGCCTTGACGGCATTCGGGGAAGAGGTGGCTAGTTTTGGGATGTAGTCCTTTAGAGTTTGGGCAGCCATCAGAAGGTAAGAGATTGGGGAAGGGGGAGATGGAGATGGGACGTTGGAAGTCCGACAGGTATAAAGGTTCAAATGGAAAGGTGTAAGAGAAGGTTTGGTGGCAATGGGAGGTTATCATCCATGAGGTGGGGGCCTCACTGTTTTTGTTTCCATTTGCAGATGCATAGTAAAGGCAGGGTGGAGTGCCAGAAGCAATGGATTTGCAGGCATTCATTGGTGAAATGGGCAGGCCAGCAAGCTGGGGGGAGTGGAGGGGGGGTAACGTTTGGGACCCAAGTGGGTTGTAGTGAACGATAAAGTGGTGAGGTGCTCGACCAGTGGTGGTGTGGGGGGGGGGGGGGGGATCTAGATGGGATAGGCTATTGCCAAAGTTGGTAATATGGAGGAAGGGCATGTGGTGGCGGAAGCTATTATACATATGGTGTAGGGGGGGTGGGGGGGGACAGTTGATTTGGTGAACGAGCCAGGAGTTATGAAAAGGGATATTGTGATTATTTTATTTATTGGGCATTTATAATGCACCTATACACAATGTGTTTCAAGATTATGTAGGAGGACTGGCCAAATGAGTCATTGTTTTGGAGTGAGCTTTTACCAAAGGGGTTCTAGAGGGAACCAGCAGGATGACGATTGGTCACAAAGGACCAGAAGGAAAACAAAAATAGAGATGGGAAACATTTCTAAGAACTCAGGCGTGCATGTGGTACAGCATGCAGATATAGGATATGAGGCGGTTAACTTATTTAGGTAGGATTGGGAAAACATGTCCATGATAGGAATGGAGTACTACATTCTAGATCGAGGGATTGCCATCGCGGTAGGGCAGAAATAACTTCTCTAGGCAAGGTTTTTCTGGGTGCAGGTGCTCAGCCGTTCACCGACTGTTGGGTTCAGCTTCAGGGTCATATTTTTTAGGAGGGTGGTTCCTTCTGTTCAGATGGATCGGCTAGCCCAAGGGTACACCGTGAAGGGGACTAGCGGATGAAGGATGAGCAACATTTCAGGGATAGAATAGAGGAAGAGTAATAAGCCTCTTGGCCATTAAAAGGGTTAGCATGTTTGAGAGGAAGTATTGGGGTTTGGGGCGGGGGGTAGTGCAGTTGGCTATTTTAAATTATTTGGTTAGTCTATAAGGGCGAGGAGCCAGGTTCGCGAACCTTGGTAAGCTTGTGCCAGTCACATTAAAGCAACCTTGATTAGTCTCGAGTGCTTTTGTGCCGCCTACCTCAACGTGCGTCAGAGAGGGGATGACAAATCCACCCCCCCCCTTCCCCTTGGTAGATTTGGGCAAGATTCAAACCCAAGAACATTTCTCCTATAGGTGCCAAAAGGTGTGGGTCATACCATCAAGTTAACCTTCTTCAAAGGTCCTGGCTCGGGTCAGGCCGGTGAACTCTAAAAATGATCTCCAAACATCTTCTTGTACTCCAAAATTGAATACATTTTGATTGACTCTTTTAAAATCAATATTAAGATCCTGTTTGGGGGAATTGCTTTCCTGTTCGGCTTTCCGCTTGGATGATCATTGTGCAGGTGAGCCAGACTAAAACGTGGCATCCAACATACAGCTGTACCTAAGGGACTTAAGGGACACCCCATGCCTCTTTCCTTACATCGACCAAAATGGTGCTGGAAAAATAGCCACCCCCTTTCTTGACTTAACTGAGTGAGAGAGTCAATCCCAGGTGCTCTGAAATCTTGGCAGGTTGCCTTGGATTGCACAAGGCTAGCTAGGAAGCAACGGATACAATGGATTTGAGATTAAGAGGTTGGTGGACGGGGAGGTTGCAGTCTTTGGTAACTTGGATATTCCATAGTACAGGGTAAGGTATTGCAAGGGTGCAGAAGGAGGAGACCGACACACCGGTGGTATGGTGGGTTCAATATACTTTTATTTAAGATCAATATAAAGAGGAACCATATCTTTTCCAATATCTATGAGGCGTTTCCCTGCCTCAACTAAACTGCTAATGGGTCTCTCAGGATGTCCTTGTAACTAAATATAGTCTACCATCCTGTGTCAAACATCTCTCTCTGTCCCTTACACATAACTAAACTAAAGGTTGTGCCAGTGTTCTTGTCCACGAGAAGGACTCCCTCCTCCTGGATCACTGGTTTGAACCTCCTTGTAAGGTCAATTATCAGGAGAATGGGTCCCTTCTCCTTATGCCTGCTTTTCAGTGGTTTTCCCAAATAAAGCTGAGGGTGAAGATTTCACGATTCCACAATGCCAGGGGGAAGGACTCCCCTCTCCTGGCCTTTCTTGGCTTTAGTTTCACGGTTCACACCAGGGGGAATGACTCCCTTGGGTTTCACAGCAATGCAGTTCATGTGCCAGTAGGGTCCTAGACCCAGGCTTGCCAACTTGGTTCTCTGGCTTGTCGAGTGCTGCCCCGAGGAAGAAAGGTTATATTATTCTACCGCCTTCTATCGCTGCAGGTCCCAGACCTGTATGCTTCTGTTATTTAGTTCTGGCAGACCTTGTTCACTCTCCTGTCAGGTACTGTCATAAAGAAGATGCCAACTATTCTCCCCTTGCTTACTGGCATTTTATTCCCAGCCCCTTTCCCTCTTCCTACTACTTCTCCCAGGCTTGGTATATTCGTCAGCAATGTATTGTGACAAGGTAGATTTCACCACTTATTTTCATATAGGTCTTGTTCCCCTGTGGTTCCAAACCTCTAGCGGTCCCTACATGGTTTCCGTTACCTTTGTTTTCTGCTGGCACGCGTCCGGTACTTCCTGGGTCTCTCTCTCAATATCTCAGTTGCATGGCGTCTCCACATTCAGGTTCCTTCCCTTTGCGGACCTGTTTAGCGCTGGGACCGAAGGCTTCATTTACGCTTCCTGCCTTCAGGTCCCTGTTCACCAATGTTCCACACGGATGTCGCGGAGAAGAGGGGGGGTGGGGGGGGGGGAGTCATGGGGGGAAATGGCAGAGATTGCAGTCTTTCTTTGAACCAGGGAGCAGACGGCTTTCTGTTCCTCCTTGTTTGGCTCTGCATCTCCTAACTTCCCAGGGTTCCACATCCTGCGATCAGGTGGACTGCTTCTGCCTTTCTCGTAGTCCTTCCTTACTCTTATGAGTGAACTAGAAACTGTATCCGAGTTATCATGGGTCCACACCGCCTGCTCGTTGCAGTACCGGTCAAGGGAGTCTTCACCAGGTAATCTCTACACTTTCTCATCTCAGTGGGTGTCTAGCTTGTTGCCCTATAGACATACATGGAAGTAGTAAATAGGTCATTGGGATTCCCAGTGTAAGGAGGTGTGTGTGTGTGTAGGATGTGGGGTGAGGGTTTTCATCCCACGTTCTCCCAAGATGTTCTTGGTGACCCCCAGAGGAGGAGTCCCCCCCCCCCACGATATCCTTCCGGTGAGTACCACCACCAGGGGGACTATCGGGAAGTGGCATCACCTCCCTGGCCTAATGGGAAGGGGCTTCCCTCGGGGAGAAGAGACGACATCTAGGGATTCATCACAGTATATAAACCTAGGAGTAGCAGGTCACAAGTGATGCTGCATTTTCCTTGAAGAGCAGAATCTTGACTTCCTGAACTTGAGGAATGTTGAAGCCTGTATTGCGACACTGTTCCAGAAAGCTGGGTCGTATCAAGAGCAGACTCGATTACTAGTTCCCTTTGCGTGCCAGTTTAGTCTCGACTCTGGGAAAGATGAGCAGCTAGTATAATTCTATTAGGATGGAGGAAGACATGGGCCAATTTGTTAGCTCTCATTTGGAGGAGTCCAGCAGTGTGTTCAATGGTGATGAGGCAAGCTCTAGTTTGAGGCTGGGATGCTTGTAAGTCTTACACTGGCTTCGGTCTAGACAAAAAGGAAAAGCCAAGGCTGCAGGCTGCCTAGCCTGTTGTAACCAGCAATTAATATGGATTAAAGGGGTGTCCAGGGGCTGGCAAAAAGCAGTTTGATGAAAATAATGAGGAAAAGCTCCCTAGTTCACAATCTTGAGTAGTAAGAAGAAGAAACTCCAGGAAGAAGGCTTATCTTGAACATATGAAGGTGCACCCAGAATGATGTATCCAACTTTCAGAGGTTGAGGTTCAGTGCGCACGCTTTTCACACACATGATGAACACCAACTAGGATGGGACACCCATTTTCCAATCTCCATGGCAGTGCCAATGTGGGGTATTAAAAAGATTTATGCAGAGCATTGGTGAAACTCCGCCCATGAGAGGTAGACGCAGACACTCTGCCAGTGCTACACACAGACACACACCCGTTCTATTTTCCTATTCTTGAGCATAGGAGGTGCTGTGCAAGAGCTGGCGATGGTGAATGTCTAAGACAGGCAAAGGATCAGCCATACTTTTCAAACCAGTATGGACAGATATCTAGCTATCTACCATCCTCTTGATGCATAACATTGTTAACATTTCTCCATTCTGGGACTTCGGCAAATGAGGTCGCCAGATCCTGTGGTGGCAGGTCTGGCATTTGAGGAGATCACCACCATTGGGGTTTGTTTCGGTGTATTGATGCAATATCAGATTATACTAGTGCATTCCTGTGGCACTGACCAATTAGCTGGACTTGATTTTGTTAAAACCATTCCTGAAAAGATGGAGTCTGCGCAGGAGTCTTGGGGTGGTTCTGGGAGACAGCAGCCATGTGTGCACCTCAAAAGTAAAGCTGTAGTGCCAGCCTTCAGTGGGCTGTTTCAGCGCACACTGTACCCCCACACACTCCCCTCACCTTACGCGAGGAGCCAACTCGGCTTTCCCCTTTGGCGTTTGAAAGAGATCAGGTTTGTGGCTTTTACTGGACACTAACCCTAGGGCATTCCTTATGTGGCATTCTTCAGTGCTGGGTAGCTGGGGCATCGCTCGCTGGTACCAGAGGGATCTATAGTGCACGGCTATAGAAAGTGTATCCAAGTGGTACAGCATTAACATATATCGCGGCACGAGTTCCCTATATGTAAAGCAATCACGTGTTACGGCAATTACATGTACAGTTATGCAGGCCGTGGGGGCTGGTGGTGATGAGGGGTGCAAGGTTCCATAAATGATTATAAAAGTACTGGTGTATTTATGTCACATTTATTAGTACTTCTGTGGAGTTATCATAAGTAACAGTATAGGTTTTACAACTGTATGGAATGCCAATTCCTGGATGCACTTGTAAAGTTAGTCTGGTATGGCTGCAGTGTTTTGAATACCGAGGTCCAAGTATGACCCTCATGACCCCCCCTTCCTCCCTCCCCGTCCCCCCCACCCCCAAACACACACACAACTCTCGGCCCACAGGGAGAAACGACAGATGAAAATCTCAGGCCCTTCATCGCCATCAACAATGTATCGCAGATGTGAGAAATGTGCTCTCCGAAAGTCATTCAAGCCATACCCCATCGATGATATGGAGGAGATCGAGATGTCATCAATCGAACAAGTCGACTGAACGCAAGTTGGGAAATCAATGTCATCACTGACATGACGTAGCCGCACTTAAAAGTACACAGCCATCCATTCACGAAGTTATACGAACATGCATTAGCTTATTGCATATAGACACAAAACATACAAGCAGATGACGGATATATATTTCTGAGGCTTGCGGAATCTGCTTAGATCACATGCTATGCATAGGCTGACATCTAGTGGTAACTGCGAAGTATTACATTTTTTGTTTCCGAAACTTAAAAAGGGATGTCGACAGGACGTGCCAGGAACACCATGGCTAGTGTAACGTCTACTGTACCCATGGTCCTTCACACGCTGAGGTCCATCAGATTTTATTTTTCCACCATCATGCATATCGCAGAGTTCCTTCTTGGCTGACCCCATTATTTAGAAAAGTTTAATACTAGTATATCTGTTTTCCACATGATCTTGGGCGACAGCTTCAAAGACAAGTTTCAATAGTTGACAGCAACCCCTGAACCAATGCTTTGTCTACTGCCTCTGAAGGCCCCATTGGGCCTCGGCCCTGCACAGTAAGGAGAGCAGGGGCGGGGGGGGGTTCATATTCTAGTATTAGGAGAATGTATATTCCCCCTTTTCTCCCATCTATTTCGTCAGGCTGCCATCCCCACACATCATGGAAAACCCCCCTTTTAAATGTTATTGTTCCTGTAATAGACTTGCATCGGGTGTGCAATCCTCAGGGATCACGCCGATGGACATGGGACAGTGCAAGTCTTTAAAACTGTTCAGGCCTAAAACCCTAAAAGGCAAGACCAAACGCTGGGCCCACCACGCCTTGCAGGCTGAGGCCACCATGGACATCGAGGGAGCCTCCAGCGACGGCAGCATCAATGTCTCAAGCACTACCAAGTTGCATCCCACCAAGCACATACACCCCCCCCCCGTGGCCGAAAGTCAACCACACCGCTGACCGATAGGCCACACACAGTGTCGAGGGGGAGGTTTGAACTTTCCCTGTACTCTGGGCCATCGTGGTCGCAATCACATGACAGGCCACCAAAACGGACGTAAAGTCAGTTTCCGACACTGCGTCTAAACCTGCAAAGACCTTAGGCGCCGACGACCGGGCGTCAAAAGACGCGTCAACGGACTCCAGAAAAAAAGCACAAAGAGCTCAAAAATGAGCAAGTTAATCAAAAAGCATATTCGACACCCAAGAAGCCCAATTTGAAAAAGACTTTGAGAACATCCTTGGGGATAAAAGATCAGCAACCCAATTTATCCCCCACTACAATTGGTGCAGAGACACGTCCAACCCGCCCTGCTTACACCCAATTTTACACAGGCAGTCAACCCGAGCATCGAGAAGATGTTCACACCAGCCCCCTTATTCATTAGGGAGCAGTTTAAGCCAAACTCTTTATTAGTAACTAGGACAAGAAAGAGGGCGGGAACCCCACCAACTAGCCTCAGCCGAAACCCCTCCTGACAAGGCCAGTACGAAAATCTACACCCTGGGCAGGAAGGTAGCTTCCTCTGCAGCTTAACAAGGATAGCTAATAACACAACGCTATTAGCCAGTTATAAATGTCACAAGTCTGATGAAATCGCTCAACAGAAACAAGCCCCTCAAAACACATCTCTATCTCACCATCGCAGTGGGGAAACAAGTAGCCAACTGTAACCTCAAAAACAACTTGGACGCAGCAGAAAATGCAGGGTGAATCGTGGCAGAAGCACACTAATTAAACACCATGCATGGCTACGGCGATCAGGCTTCAAACTAGGAACTCAGGCAACCCTCAAACATGCCCATTGAATCAAACGCTGGCAAAGCGGTGGAGGATGCTCTCAAGAGCGCAAAAGAGGAATAAGACATCCTCAAATCCCTAGGGCAGCTCATCAAGGTGGCCAAGGTTCGTCCTGGGGTTCGTCACAAGGGCAGTCCTCACAACAGGGTTTTCAAAGAGGCCAAAGAAGGTCTAGGAGGTAGGGGCAGATCCTCCTCAAGAGGTGGCTCAACCCCCCCTAAGCAATGACCACCCGCTACAGGTTCCCTCCCATGCCACTCCAGTAGGAGGTTGTATTTCACACTTTACCCACGCATGGGAGAGATCCACTTTGGACAAGTGGGTACTTTCCACCATGGCAGGGAGGCAGGGGGAATATAGCACAGAGATGATCCAAACACAGCCAACCACACGCCAAGACAGTCTTCACAGGAGGAACAACGTACTCTTTTGGAAGAGGGGAAGGCGCCGCTTCAAAAAGGCGCCGCTTCAAAAGGACGCCATAAAAATCATCCCGGCAAACCAGGAAAACGTGTGCTAAAAAAAGACTTAATGTACCTGCCATAGACCTGCGCCCTGTAAAAACCTATTTCAAGCCACAGAAAATCTGCACGACAACGCTCATGAGGTCATCCTACTGCTAAAGCAGGGGGGCTACATGGAACCCTTGGATATGAAAAGATGCATACTTTCATATTTCAATGTTCCCAACGCGCAAAAAGGTGCTTGCGTTTCAAAATGGCAAACTAGCACTACCAATTCAAGATGCTACCCTTCGGCATAGCCTCCGCTCCAAGGGTATTCACCAAGGTGCTAGCGTTCGTGGCAGCGTATCTACGCAGGGAATCAATCCCAATGCCTTTATCTGGACAACTGGCTGATAACAGGGGAATTCCCCCTGCCCCACTCAAATTGGCAAGAAAAACACCCAAAAGAACAATCAATCTTCTGTTTCAATTGGTGTTCTCAATCAACGAGAAAAAAAAAATCAAGTCTCGTTCCAAGCAAGACCAATCCAATCTTAGGGGCTGTCATAAAAACAAAAGAGGGTCTAGTCTTTCCGACAAATGAAAGAGTGCAAAACATACTGCTGCAAATACCTCAGTATTCAGCCGCTCGCCAAATAACCATACGCAAAGCAATGCGCTTGCTCAGGATGATGGCATCATGCATTTACCTTGTCCCGCACGCACGGCTGCGCATGCGTCCAATGCAAGAGTTGTTAGTGAAACAGTGGTCTCAGGCAAGCAGTCAGTCGGACGATCTAATGGTGGTTTGCTAACCCTAGCTCAAGTGCTACACTGGCGGACAAAGGAAAAACTGCTTAAGGGAAAACATTTCACAACCAGACAGTGCAAACAGTTGTGATAACAGATGCGTCACTCACCAGGTGGGGAGCCTTATCTTCACCACACAGCGCATAGCTTGTGGACACAAATCACAGCCCAAAAATCACAAACCTTTTCTCAAAGCACTGCAAGCTTTCCAAGTGCACCTGTCAGGTCAGACAGTACAAGTCCTCACGGACAGCACAACTGCCATGTTTCACATAAACCAGTAGGGGGCACACACTCTCCAAGTCTGTCCAGGCTAGCACAAAGAATTTGGAAGTGGGTACTCAAGCAGTGCATTTTCCTAACATCGCAATATGTTCCAAGGGAACTAAATTCTCTAGCAGACTCATTAAGCAGAGATCCTCTACCCGAAGAGCACGAGTGGCAACTCGACAAAAATATCCTAAACGATATCTTCTCCCTATGGGGTTAGCCCCCTTTAGATATGTTCACCACAAGCCAAAACCGCCAATACCCAAACTTTGCATCCAGGTTTCCCCAACATGGATCCAAGGGGAATGCCCTGGTCAGGGAAATTTGCCTATGCTTCCCCCCCCCCCTCTACCCCTCAAACCTGCTACTGAGCAGGTTGGTTAACAAAATGCACCAGGAACAAGTTACACTAATCCTAGTTACTTTTACTTTACTTTTTACTTTTGTGCAGGCCATGAACCTGTAGGCTTAAGGCCGCAACAATGACAACATAAGACAATCCATGGTCAAGAGCAAAACCCAAGTCGGATAGTTGCTCCTATGTGGGCGAGACAACCTTGGTTTCCACATCTGCTCAAACTGGCGATGTGCAATCCAATCAAACTCCCATGCCCCAACAACATGCTCACAACCCGGGGGAGGGGAACAACGTTCCACCAACAACCTCAGTCTATGAACTTGGCAGCTTGGCTCCTGAAGTCATAGAATTTGGCCATTTAAAACGACCTCAAGGCATGGACATCCCCAAAGATGCACACAAACCAAACACCAGACACTGTTATTTTAGCAAATAGAAAATATTTGTAATATGCTGCCAGTAGAGTATAAACCCGATAGAATGTACTCCATCACACATTCTCCACTACATGCTCCACTTACTAGACTCCAGGCTAGTATTGGACTCCATCAAGGTTCACCTAGCAGCTCCATTCGCATACACCACTTCTCAAAGCAAGGTGTACTGGTGGAATGTCCCGGTCATAAAGGAATTCATGGAAGGAGTAAAAAGACTGTAGCCATAACCTTTCAAACCCGCCTCCAGGGTGGGACCTAAACGTGGTACTTGCAAAACTCATGGGATCCCTGCCCCCTTTGAGCCTATGCATAAATTCAGCCTTAAACACACAAGACGGCTTTTCTGGTGGCTATCACCTCCATAAGAAGAGTTTGCTAACTACAAGCTTTGTCAGTGCAGGACCCTTTGTTATCCACAAACAAGTTGGTACTACAAACACACACTAGGTTTTCACCTAAGTTCATATCCAAGTTCCATGTAAACCAGTCCATCGAACTACCAGCTATCTGTCAAAGCCCTTGAAGCTCAGCTGAGAAAAAAACTTCATACAATAGATGTAAGGAGGGCGGTCCTGTAAGGAGGACGGTCCTTTACTATGTAAACAAAACAAGACCGCTAAGAAAAAGAGACCGACTGTCTCCATAGCGCCTGGCAGGGAAGGTGCCTCCAAATGGATAGTGAAAAGCATACAGCTCTGATACTCTGTCAAATAAAACTCTGCCTTTCACACCAAGAGCTCACTCTACCAGGGGTACAGGAGCTACCCTGGCCTTTATTCTAAACGTCCCGCTGGACGCCATTTCCAAAGCAGCTACATGGTGCTCTATTCATAGCTTTACTCACCACTACTGCATTGACACACATTCTAAAGCAGATTCACAGGTGGGAGAAGCAGTGCTAAACATCCATTTGCCGCTGTACCTTCTCACAACCCACTACCTTCTCCAGACACTGCTCGCTAATATATGCATAGCATGTAATCTAAGCAGATTCCACAAGCCTAAGAAGGGATACATTATTCCCTAATCATATTTCTGATGCTGGTATCTGCTTGGTTTCTGTGAGTAAAAGGCACATAGATGTTTCTCTGGCTTCATCTGCTTCATATCTGTACTACCGCTACACTTCAGGTCAGAAACAAGACAATCTGAGGGACCTCGACACATGAAGGACCATGGGTACAGTAGACTTCACACTAGGGATAGTATTACTGGCACGCCCTGTCAACATCCCTTTTCGAGTTTCGAAAACAAAAATGTAATACTCCACAGCTAACACTAGATGTCGGCCTATGCATAGCATGTGAATCTAAGCAGATACAAGCATCAGAAATATGATTATGGAGAGTGATGGATCCCATATGTCCTTCGCCAAAGCTGAAACTGTAAGACGCCAAGTATACGTATACCTAGCTTGCACATGCTTGATTGCCACCAACATGGAATGCCAGAAGGATGAATACGAGAACTATAAGCACACTGAGGTGAATGAGGAAGGGGAGACAGGCTTTGAATACATGGAAGGGCTGCAACATTGCTGTAACCAGAGACAGGCAGGCGCGATGCAACCCAGCCAAGGACGAGTGGAGATGGAAAGTTCCCAGTTCCCAAGACGAGAAGCCATTTGCAAGAAATTCAGGAGAAAATCCTCAGAATTACAGGCAGGAGAGCTCCATTTCGTAGTCTCAACACACGTGACCTAGCAGAGCAAGACAACGCCCACTGAACAAAGGTAGACAGAAGCGGTTCCCATCAAAACAGAGGTGGAAAGATACAAGTGTTGCTCAAAAATTAACCACTAAATGCACTCTCCCAGGCTTAGGTGATGGGTGATGGCAACATTAGGAAACATGCAAATAACAAGGGGGGGTCCTGGGAGTTCCTCTGCCAGAGTCCTGGTTACGTGAGACTTACCCAGAGTCCTTACCTCACCATCTTTCACAGAGGAGAAATATCCAAAACCAGTCCTTGTCCTGTCCTGGGGAAGTCCAGCACCGAAATGCTAGGCAATTCCCCTAGTAACTTAGGGTTGCAAATAAGGGGGAAATCCAGACGTGGACCCCTTGCTCATTACTCTTAGAGAGGCACAGCTCCACCCTACTGATGAGGTCCAGCCAGACCGAAACATGTGTCTGGGGTTGCTGTTGGTACTCTTGTCAGAGGAGAAATGCCTAGCATTTTGGTGCTGGACTGTCCCAGGGCAGGACAAAGACTGGAGTGGTCAGAGTGTGTCCTCCCACCCTGGGACCCTGTACGGTTACCAGACTGGATGTACCTTCTCAAGGCAATGGGAATGAAATTGGAGGTGCTGTATGTTTCCTAATAACAAGGGGGGTGGGGGGGTCCTGGGAGTACCTCTGCCAGACATTAGTCCTGGTTACGAGAGCCTTACCCAGAGTCTTTAGCTCACTATCTTTCACAGAGGAGAAATATCCAAAACATATCAGTCACCTTTCGCATGAAGGCATAATATGCTGCAGGAGCCGTTTTGTTATATGTAGAGGTGGTCTCAATAGTAGAATTAACCCGTATAGAATGTGTATATGGTTCGCCTAAACTAATCTGCACGCTAGATAGGTTTCAGGGACGGAACTTTGTTTTTTGACATCACTCTCGGAAGATGAGAGCTCTGGAGAATGTATGTTTTTCTGGTGTGATCTCTTTCATTTTGTTAGATAATAAAGACAGTAACCTTGGCCCCATGGCTGTGTCGTCTGTTCTTGTGGCAGGGAGTTTCTGGTGGGCCCGAGGATACCTCTGCTGGTAATCGGGGTGACTGATAGAGCCCCTGCCGCTCCTCCACAGTTTCCTGCTCTGGCTGTGATGTTTGTGGTAAAGTGGCATCTCAGGGATGCACTAGAAGTAGAAATCCTACGCAGAATTAGAATTACTGACAACGATCTGACTTTCAGCTTACAGACCACCTTTGGAAATCCCTCCACGGGCACATCAGGCAGGCCTTGGAATTTGGCTGGATGAGCACCTTGGGCAGGAACTGAAAAAGGTTAGAGGACACTCACACGGTCACCCAATTAACAGGGCACCCAGATTAGAGGGGTTCATGGTCATTGTTTTTCCACACGGTCGTGGATCCATTCGCAATGTATAGCCTACCACTGCATTATCCAGACTAAAGGCTGAAATAGATGAGTTTAGGGATCACTTGTGACTTGGATAGGAGCCATTTATGAAATAAGATGCAGTAGGTGTGTGGATCGGAGGTAAGCAATTTGTAGCGTAAATAATGAAAACTAAAAATGTAAATACTGGACGAGTTTCCAGACGAGGCAGATGATGGAGTTGGGGCACTGAAAGGGATCTTCGACACAAGTCAAACTAAATTAAACAGAAACAATTACTGAAGTATCAGGCATTCAATGGGCCTGGGGAGGGTCAGACAACGTAGGTGACTCCGCCCATAGTCCAGTCTCATGGTTTCATTATGGCACACCTGTTTCATAATGAAACCCATTCAAAGTTAATAAAGCCCATTCAAAGTTTTTGGATATTCTACACAGAGTAAAATATTTGAACCTGCCAATGACTAGCGATATTCGACTTTTGACGAGTAAACAATTGTGTGCTCTGTTTATTTATAGAATTAAGGTGGCAAGTGATTTTAGTATGGCTGACTAGTAGCTTGCAACTTGAATGTTGCCTCCTGCTCTATACATATAGCCAAATATTCTTTAGTAAGGATATATACCCTCCACAAGTGCACAGATTGACCGTGAAATGCATCACCATCCAGCACAGAATGAACAGACTTACACTGTTGGATTCCGCCTTCTACTTTGTCAAGTCCTTTCCGTAGACTCTGCATCTCCTGTTCCACAGCTTCCATGAGCTTCCCATCCTGACTGCTTGCTACAGACTCAACCTAGAGAGTGATGGAGCAAACAGAAGGCACAGACCAGCAACATCAGAAGCACTTTTAATAACTTGCCTGGGTAATGAACATAATCAAATTTTTACGTACCAAAATTAAACTATGCACACAAAGAAAGCCATGCATGTCCTAAACACAGGGTATCTGGTGGCAATTGAACAAGACAACCTAGGCAGCTCCTTCATAAAGAAAACTTTTGTTTGATGATGAAACATGCTTCACATTTTAAAAGCGAGGTTTGGGACAATCAACAGGCCGTGCGACTGACCGAAGAGCAAATTCTTAGGCCATTTCAACAAATCCAAATCTCATTGACTGGTGACATTTGCCAGCCGCTGTTATATAATTAGAGTTCCCGAGTGTAAAATACTAAAAATGTAACAATTACTTTACAATCCTATTATCTGGCAGGGTGCTCCCTGTAGAACTCGTGCCCACCCCAAAATCATCCCTTAAAGAGCGAATTGTGCACCTTGATGAAATCTCCTTTGTCACGAAAATACTAGTCAAGGGTGATTTACCACAAGTCACAGACGGAGGCATCCATAAAGGACTTGAAATTGCTAAATAATGAAGACTGTCTATTTATTATACATATCGCTTGGGTAGGTGCAAGGCTTCCGAAACAGTAGTAAGCTTAATAGCGCAGAAGGCCAAAGGCAATCCAAGGCAAGCGAGGGGGGAGTTCAATCACTAGTTTAAAGCCGGTGGTGATGGTTTAGCTGCCTTGTAGGAGTCACAAAGTCACGCTGCACTAAGATCTGCAAATATAGGGACCATTTAGTGGAGGTTACTGGCAAACGTTGACCTACTGGGCTTTGGTCGCATGGCTTCCAAGTGGAAGTTGATTTCTTCCCAATCTATCCAAGTACATTTTCAGGCTGCAGTCCTGAATCATATAACTAGGTTCCAGGGTTTCAGCTAACCCTCCTGGCTTGAATGTGTGTTGAAACACCAGTTCTGATTCTCAGTAAACAACCCTCATTTAATTTCCTTGGTGGGCTTACCAGTCCCACCGGACTCAATACAGAATATGGCTCCGACTTCCCTACAGCTTCGAGTTTCTTTATCCCTGTTGCTCTTGGGGTCTTTAAGCTTTCAATCCCACAAGCCTACTAGTCCTTGTACTTTGGCCACACCCCAGCTCTGGCCCTAATGATCTTGCCATCTGCCTCATAGAACTCCTTCCAGTCTTTACCCCTCATTGCTTGATCAAAGGTCCGTCCATATCCATCTCCTTGATCATCCTCCTTTCACTTGTGTTCTCCAACCTCTCGGTTTCACCCCCTTAGTCTCACCTCTAATTCTGAACTTCCTGCATTTCCCCCCCCTTCCATCGCCTCTCTGATAGTGCCCCCCTCTAACTCTTTCCCTTCCCCGCTCTCATCTACTTGCGCCACACACCAACTCGCTGTCGAAACTCAAAACTCCACTGTCGCAGGCTTGTCCCGGACCCATTTTATATCCAGGCTCTAACAGAGCAAAATAATGGCATTAGAGACATCTGGGCCAAGCGCCCTTTCCAGCCAAGATCTGCCAACATATGCCTGCCATTAACCTACTCACATCTCAGCAGGCCAAATCATTAAACGTGGAGCGGTTTTCTTGGAATCAGGTGGTCTAATCATGGTAGGTGTCTGACTCTGCCTTCATTTCCTTCTCCCTTAACTTCTACCCAAACTGCTGCCCATGTCTATCCATGGCTCCTCCTGCATCGGATGGTATGTTAAGATCTTGTTAAGATCACAATTGCGTCCACTTGGATGCTTGGCTAACCTGCCGGCATGCTTTCGTTTTGATCAGTTGCACCCAGGGATTGCGATTTCTAAATTGTAACTTTCACCATCTAAGGACTTCAGTGAAATGGCATTGAGTGGGAACATGGTGCATGTGACCACAGTGAATAGGACAGGACTGAATGATTGGCCTTGGGGAGCGGGAGGAACCCTTCATAGACCACAACCAATGTCAGCATAGTAGAACGGGTGTCCTTCCCCAGACTCCAGCGTCCCTCTCACCCAGTTCCTGGCCTCACTCTTGTGACTTTGCTCCACCCATTAAATGACAAGGAGACAGGTACACATCCTCAACATACTCTATGGAAATCTAAGGATTCAATCAATCATATCTTGCTTCCATTCACTAGCTCCTTTCGAAATAAAAAGAATACCTGGGTTTAGAGCAAAACAATGCCTTAGCTTAGGTCACATTTGAAGCAGCAACAACTTTTCCACCTACATCAGTGGCCCAACTCATTCAGTGAGCTATCCATTTGACCTAATCGTCACCCAAGGCCTTACTGCCAGTCTCCCTACTCCAATCAGGAATCAGTCTTTTCCCTAGAACACATCTTGGGCGAAGTTAAATCACCATCTTCAACTTTATGTTATGTTACTTTGCATTTATATAGCGCCTTATGTACCATTGGTATGGTCTCAAGGCTCTGGTAGGTTGAACGCCCTCGGGAACCAAAGTTCAAATCAGTAGAGAGACTAGAGAGAGTCAAAGGTGCGTGTGAGCACCGAATATGTGTGCAGCTGGTGTGGCATTCGTGTGATAGCTGCTTCTTAGCAATAGGTGTGGTGCTTGAGAGGTCAAGAGTATGTGTTCGTTCTGGCAGGTTTTTATCCAGACCGATTCTGGCTGCGTTAGGCCGAACAGAATGCCTAGGCTGGAGGGTGTGTAACCAGCAGTGTATATTTAAAGTGATGGGGCGTATGAGGCAGATGATGGTATAAAAACAGCTATACCGAATGGTGTCATAGTATCGCTGTGTTCTAGTTGAGTGGTGGTGTAAAGAAGAGAGTAAGCACGGAGATGTGATATGGTGCTTTACATTAGGTGTTTGAGATCGGGCCCACTCCAATAGTTCCATGCATTACGACCGTTTCAAGTACTCAAAACTGTTATTTTCCATGCTTTTTCAAACGTTCCATGCACTCCAAACCGTTCCATGTAAATCGCGCAACCCTATGCACTCGAATCTGTTCCATGCACTCCAATCCGTTATGATGATCATTTTAAATAAAACTGCAATTGACATTTCAAAAAGGAACGCGTGCTCTTTTTCATTGCAAAGTAATGCTCAACTCAATCCTTTTGAGTAGTGGATACGCTCAGACGGGTAACTCTGCTTTGACACAGGTCAGAGTGGGAATCAACTTGAAGAAACTCCCAATTGCTAGAGGATTGAGAAACTGTCAGGGAGCACAGCATCTGTCACACTCAAACCATGCCCACGTGCTTGGTGGCAAGATAAAGAACAAGTGGGATGTAAAAAGAAAATGCAGAAAAGCAAGGTAGGAGAAAAAGTGGGGGTATATGAGGGAAGTCAAAATTAATTCATATAAAGAGTGCATAGGTCGGCCAAGAGACTGCAGAGATGCAAGGGAATGAACACAAGAGAATTGAAACCCCTCCCATCCCTTTTCCATTAACAGCAACTGAAAAATATATAAACATTTTAAATGAAATATCTACACACCTGAGAAACGCGTGCCTGAAGAACTTCCAGGGCAGAGGTCAGTACCAAGACTTCGCTCTGTGTCTCTCGCTTCTGGTCAGCCATGCTGTATCGGATGGCGTTCACATCTTCCTCCGTCCGAGCTTTCTCTGCGTCCAGCTGTTTGATCATATCCCTACAAATGAAAATTCAGGAGAAAAAAAATTAATAATTTACAATGTGCACCGGTTTTATTAGGGAGAGCAATGGTGCAAGGTTGCTCCATGAATCCGATCACCCTATGGAAGTGATAGTGGAATATGAGGAGTCATAAAAAACTGCTATAATCTAGGAAGGAAGGAAGGAAGGAAGGAAGGAAGGAAGGAAGGAAGGAAGGAAGGAAGGAAGGAAGGAAGGAAGGAAGGAAGGAAGGAAGGAAGGAAGGAAGGAAGGAAGGAAGGAAGGAAGGAAGGAAGGAAGGAAGGAAGGAAGGAAGGAAGGAAGGAAGGAAGGAAGGAAGGAAGGAAGGAAGGAAGGAAGGAAGGAAGGAAGGAAGGAAGGAAGGAAGGAAGGAAGGAAGGAAGGAAGGAAGGAAGGAAGGAAGGAAGGAAGGAAGGAAGGAAGGAAGGAAGGAAGGAAGGAAGGAAGGAAGGAAGGAAGGAAGGAAGGAAGGAAGGAAGGAAGGAAGGAAGGAAGGAAGGAAGGAAGGAAGGAAGGAAGGAAGGAAGGAAGGAAGGAAGGAAGGAAGGAAGGAAGGAAGGAAGGAAGGAAGGAAGGAAGGAAGGAAGGAAGGAAGGAAGGAAGGAAGGAAGGAAGGAAGGAAGGAAGGAAGGAAGGAAGGAAGGAAGGAAGGAGCGAGCATTGGCAACGTAGGGTTGAATACACCAAGGCAGCAACATTAGTGTTTTGAGATAAGTGGGTATTGGTTACCGAATCAGCACCATGTCCTACAGTTTCCAATTGACGGGCAATAGAGCAACGGTCTATGGGTCCCAGAACAGACGGGGAGGCGGCGCTGCTGGTTTTAGTTGCACATAACATTTTTATTTATTTATTTTCTCGAGGTACGACAGTGATGCAATATCAAAGGATAATGTGGGTCTAGCTTGAAAAGCATTAGATGGACTCCATGGGTATCAAGCACTCAAAAAGCCGACTAGACCTTGTTTGTAGCAGAAGAGCAACCTAAGAGACACGGAAGTCAAACGACTACCTTCCCATGAAAGTAATGCAAGGGCTGCAATTTTGCCTCCTTATACAAAAGGCTGGATGCCAGCATCTTGGTGCAAAATTGGGCAACATTGGTGAATCTGGCAGTGGGATTCAGAATCTGTCGGTAGATTGGCTGATCCTGTGGGCTGTACAGAACCCCCAAGACGCACAATTGTGGCCACCAGAAGCTCGGTGTAGGTTGCCTACAGAGGTTGAGATGGGGTTCCCGTCTGTTAGGCCTAATTAGGAAATTTCCGGTTGTGTTCAAAACAGGACTTAAACCAGCAAGCAACATCCCAGGCTAAATCATAGACGAACCGTTCTGGAGTCCTACGCTGGAAGGCAATAGCAGCGAGCATGCACGGAAAATGTAGCAAAAAAGGAACATGTGAGGCTGGAACTGCAAGCGAAAGAAGGTACGCACACATCACTGAACACATTTTTGCGACTGCATTAACAGAGCTCACTACACAGGTTCATTGCTTCCAGGCACTTTTAAGAATAATCGTAAGGAAAAGAAAGCCGTTCGAGCAGTTGAAAATGGTGACTCACCGGATGTTATCCAGCTGCTGCGAATCAGAGATCTGATCTTGACTCCGGCTGTTGGCCACCTCCCTAAGCACGGTCACATCTTCTCTGCTGCGCTCGAGCTGTGACTGCAATACCTCCACGGTACGTGCCGTCTGATTGAAGCCCCCCTCTAGGATCTCCACTCTTTCGGACAGGAAGTCGAGGCTTGCTTCCAGACTGTCGCTCACAGCGCCCATGTCCTGCCGCAAGTCCTGCAGGCTCCGGCTGTTCTCTTGTGCAGCACTGGCGGTGCTAGCGTACCAGGCAGCCAGCGAGGTGAGATTATCTTTCATCCCAGTGTGATCCGACAAAATTTCACCCATGTCCTTTGCCAACTTCTCCAGTTGAGTAGACTTGATGAGCTCCAGTTGGCGCTGGAGGCTGCTCAGATCGACGTTGGAGGGGAGTTCGGCCCGGAGAGCACTTAGGCTCTGCTTCACCTCATTCTGCAGTGCAGACAGCTGGCCAACTGTATCTGATGCCAAGGTCTGCTCTACGCCAGCCGTCGCCTTCTCCAGTTTCTGCTCCAGAAGCTTCCAGGCCTCCTCCATCTCAGATACCCGCTGATCAATGTCCGCAGCCTCAGATATCTGCAAGGACAGATCAGGTTTAGAGTCTCCTTATATTAAAAGAAAACTACTTTAAGGTTCGATTAATAACCAATTGAACATCCACAATTTCATCTGTCATCAATCCTTTAGAATCAGTAGTCTTCTCATCTACACATTTGTTATACAACTCTCACTCAAATACAATATACAATATTTTTTTGCACGTACACTCAACTCTGACATCTTTCCAGTCCCCCATTAGCACAAATGGCTCTTTGGGTACCCAACTGATACAGGGAGTATAGCTCAGTGGCAACAAGCTTGCCTTGGAAGCAAGACACCGTGGAGAAACCGGTTTGAATCCCATGCCCGTGCTTAGAAACCTCTTCGGTATTAAGCGCGTCATAAATAACCAATTATAATAATAACTGCTGCTATTTCGTGTTGGTTCGCAATGCATAACATGTGGAATGGGAACGCCCAAGCAATTGATTTTCCTAGCGTCCCAGGCCATGCTCTTCAAGGTGTGAGGATGCCACCCTGAGGTATCTAGGATGTTCCCATATCACAAGCAATCTAGCCGGTGGGTTTATGCAACTCAAAGACCTAGACTGAAAGGTAGCCCTTCCAAAAGTCCATAGTCATGAGTAGCGCTCAACGTGCGTACTTGCCCCTAGCAAGTGATAATCGACCCTTGATGAGTAAAACGCAGAGAACAGGGGTGGGGGCAGTAATGAGATTCCTGGCTAGTAGCTTGCACTTGTAAAATGTTTACCTCGGGAATGGCAATACCCTTGATCATCCACGCAAGCCAGGAGGAGAGGATGAGCAAGCCGACAACCCACTGCATAAGGGGATTTAGCATGGCAGAGGGCCAGCAGATGCTAAATCGGATGAAGAGCCTGCAATAGCAGATGCCCGGAAGTGTTGGCTACAAGTGCATTTCATGTTCCTCCCCCAGGCTTCTTCTTTCACATTCTGCGAAAGTGACATTTGGCCCCCGCCACCCCAGGTTTAAATCACAGCCACAGATCTGCAGCGTCAAAGTTCTTATGTTTGAAAATAGCTGCACGCGATATCATTTCATAGTGGTCTCTCAATCAAAAATGTATTTGTTGCACAGCAGCGGTGGCGTACAGCAATAACAGGTGCAGCATACAGGCCAGCGTGACTCCTCGCATGCACGTCGCATTTAGCTGCTTTTCAGGGATATTATAAGATTATATTTCTTAGAAGAACAAAACATTCAAAGCACATCGAACTACAACAGACACATGCATTGCACCCCATACAATTTAACACATCTAGAATACAGAGCATCTAAAGCACTATTAGCCTTTGGCTAATGATAATTGACAACTGGCGAGTAAGAAATTGCATGTGTTCTGTATCAATGTATGTACAGAATTGAGGCGGGGAGTGATTTATTTTTGGCTGGCTAGTAGCTTGCAACTTTTTTTTTTAGACCTGATAGATGCAGACCCCCTCCCTCATTGCCACTTCCGCTTCACAGGTGAGCAAGTATTGGGGAATGGGACTTCTGGATGACACTCCTCTCTCGACCACCGCCCACCTTCTGAAATCTGAACTTGTCTGGCTAGGAGGCAACTTTTAATTTCCCTAGGAATGGGGAAGGAAAGTGCCAGCAAGACTTGGTTACGACTTTCAAAGACATCTCAGACAGTTGGATCAGCCAGGGAATTTTACAGCAAGACAGACAACCCCGGAACTAAACTTAAACGAGGAACGCGTAAACCAACCCACGCAGGCCATGTAGAATTTAATGGGAAGCATGCACAATCTGGGTGTGGAACATAAACGACGCGAGGCACGTAAAGGAGCAGTGAACATTGCACACCGCCTGATACCATCCCTCCTTTTTTGCTTCCGAGGTATCTGTAAGGGTACAGACGGAGGAGACTGACACAGGTGGCATGATAATTGCTATAGCCTTGTATTCGTCAAAAGAATAAAGAGAAAACCTAACTTTCCCTAAAAGAGGGGTTTCCCTGCCTCAAGTAAAAAACTGAGGGCTCTGTCAGAATGTCTGTGTAAATCAATAGTCCATTGTCTTGTGTCAAAAAAACCCACTTCGGCCCCTTGCACTTAAACTAGTGATAAAGTAGATCTTGGTCCAGAAGGACTCATCTTCTGGACTGGGGATATTTTATGATAGGTTATTTATAACACATTTAATACCCAGAGGTTTCTAAGCGCAGACCCGGAGATCGAACCTGCGTTGCCCTGTGTCGTCTTGCTTCCAAGGCGAGCACGATTTTCCTCCAACACAAAAGGCAAAGTTAAAGCAGTTCTCCTTGACAGACTATCTTCCAACAGTCAATCAGGAGTCTTTACAGCTTTGGTTACCAGGCGATTGACTCCCTTGCCCTTGATTGAAGAGTTCAACACAACATGGAGAACTCCCTTCTCCTGTTATCTTGGCTTCATAGTTCAATAGCACCAAGGGAAGGACTCCCTTCCCCTGGTCTCCTTCCATATGGTTGCACAGTTCTGCATCACCGGGTGAGAGGGGTTGGGAGAAGATTACCCTGTCCCTGGCCTCTCTTGCTTTGGTTTCACAGTTCCAGACAACAAGGTGGAATGACTCCCTTTCCCTGGATTTTGGTTCACAACTTCTCCATAGTGCTTTCCTGAACAGTTCCTGGCTTCGTTTGGGGTCCTTGTGAACCCCTGATGGGAGGGAGTCTCCCTCCTGGATTTACTTCAACTTTATTCAGGTCCCAGACCCTCCTTGGTTTCCCTTCCTTGCTTGCTTGGCCCACTTGGCGTACTCTCCTGCCAAGTATGCCATGAGAAAGCAAGACACTTGTACGTTTCACGCAACTTGGTCCCAGACCTGGTTTCTCCTTTCTCTTCACTGGGCCCACTTGGTTCACTCTCCTACCAACTACCGTCTCGAGGAAGATACCTCGCTTCTTGATGTGGATCCCAGACCCCAGTTTTTCCTCACTCTTCGGTTCAGCCTACTTGGCTTACTCTCTCCCCAAGTACTGCCAAGAAGATGCCTTGCTTCTCTATCTGGGTCCCAGATTTTGCTTTCTCTCACTCTTGAGTTCGACCTACTTCCTTACTCTCTCGCCAAGTACTGCCACAAGGAAGATGACCCTTATCCTCCCCTTCTTTATTTGGGTCCCAGACCCCTCCTTCTCAAGCCACCACCAGCGTCGAGCCCTTACCTTCTTGGGCTCCTGGACGCTAAGCCGCTCCTCCTTGTGCGCTTGGTCTGGCCCCACACCGCTCCATACTGACACCGTCTTCCAACTTCCAGTTCTGCTTTGGACCAGCCCCCACACCACTGGATTCCCTCAAGGCCGGATGACTTCCTTCTTCTCTGCGTCCTCTTCAAATCTCCCGGGCTGTGCGGTCCTTCGCTCTGGTCTGTTGGTGAGGCTGTGGCTCTCCCAAATGCAGCACATCGGATTTCAGAACAACTTCTGCAAGTCCTTTGTTCATTTTTATCTGTCTCCCAACAACTCCTCTGCGTACATCTAGAATGGTCATTACAATTCAACCAGGTGTTCCTCATGGTTCCGCGCCTCCTGAACCCAGTATTGTCTGGTACACTTACTTTGGGTAGTCCATATTCTTCGTCTCAGTATTTCTTAGAGTTACAGCTTTACAAAAAGGTACATGGGAGTACCATGTAAATCGTTGGGGTCTATGAGATTTAGAATTGTGTAAGGTGTTCGATGAGGGGTGTGATACCACATTTCTTCCCTTCCTTACTTCGTCCTTTTCCCCAAAGGGGATATCTCTGCTCATGAGATCCTCCTGCTGTTCACCACCTGCAGGGGCGGGTGAGGGGGGGCGACTATTGGGTAGTGGCCTCACCTCCCTGGCCTCATGGGAAGGGGCTCCCTCCCAGGGAGAAGTGACTACATTTAGGGATTCGTCACATCACACGAGAATATAGCTGGAATCCATGTTGCAGTCTGTCCTATCTAGGACAAAAGGAAATTGGAGAGAGCTATCCACTTAAACGTGTATTTGGGGAGGAGCACGAACTGTCTCATTTAAAAGTACAATGTACAATTACTAAATCCAAAGAGTTCATGTATGCAATTACCCATACTAATGCAAACAAGTTTCTGCATATGCCTGTGTACCATCACAAAATACAGGATGCGTCAAAGAGCTCAAAGCAGGGCCTTACTACAGAGACATTAGGAAATGGTCTCCAAATCATCCATGGTGGCCATCAATTTCTTTCTGTTCTGGCCCACTTACTTGCTGCTTATTTCGCTTACCAGTGTACGCCTGATGCACGGTGGAACACTCCACATTCGTCAACAAAGAAGCCAAGTGACAAGAAAATAAATGCCAGCAAATGTATTCATATATAGTCAGGGCTTTGAAATCTTGTTCCGAGACGGGGCCTCACTATTCTCCCCTGGCAGTCCCATCCACTACAGGTCAAGGCTTTTTTCCTAAGTCTGAATCTCTCGCCTCGTGTTAAGAGCGTCGGGAACAAAAATTCCTTTGATCCAGAATGGTGTAGCCACACCTGCGAGGCATACCTTCAAGCAAGCGATGCCCATGGGCCGGCGGCACTATTATGGAAGAAAGGTGGAACAACTGGAAGCTGAGCTCTATAAAAGGCTGCCTGGCGGGGGTTGCCTGATGCCCATTGAGCCGGAACTCGGTCTGGGGGCGTGGCATAACGAACCAGCAGGCACCCCCGCCAGGTTCATTTCCCAGTGCCACTTAAGGCACTATATATGGTGTCAAGGCCCAGCAACCCTGGCCAGTAGCAGCATCCTCTGAAAGACAAAGGCTGGAACCTTCTCAGTTTAGAACACGGGAGGTCCCAGAACTATATGCAAAGAATGCCACAGCAACTGTGTTCTTTTGTAACTTCTTGGCATGTGTCTAACAGGGATGTAGATTTTTTTTTGTATTAACTATAGTCTTGATCTCTGCAGTAGCAGAACACCAGAGTTGATCTATCTTACTAGATGCAATCATCATTTTCTGCCAGATCATTTCCCCAAAACTGTTAAAGAAAAACCTGGGATTTAGAACAAGCACAAACTTATGATGGTGTCTTCACAAACAGTTAACTGTTTTCAGAACTATTTTATTTATTTAATTATTTGTAGAGCGCCGAACTGCTCGCAAGCATCGGGGCGCTTACATGAAGACGTAGACAAATAGTGAAGACAGACAGTATACAGGACGATTCATTACAAATAAGGGTTGTCCATCAGAGGTCGTAAAGCCTTATCGCGAATTACTTAAAAAGCAAGGTTTTAAGTTTTTTACAAAAGGAAAATAGATTAGATTCCAGTCTAAGGCTATTCGGAAGTTTGTTCCAGAATGCTGCCGCTCGAGTGGGGAAAGCTCTTCCCAGACCTAGTTCTTTTTTGAATTTTGGAGTTGTTATAAGTCCCTTGGCTTCAGATCTTAATGTTCTGGTAGGGTTGTAGGGTGTAAGTTTGGTCTTAAGGTAGGCAGGTGCTTTTCCATAAAGGCATTTATGGGTTAGGCACAAGGACTTGAATTGTACACAGTCTTCCATTTTTAACCAATGTAGGTCGCGTCTGGCTACGCTGATGTGATCTCTCCTTGATTTTAGTTTGATGGCTCTTATCGCCTGATTTTGAATCAGTTGGTACTTGTGTAAGCTTTGTTTGCTGGCACCAGCAAGGAGGGCGTTACCATAGTTCAATCGTGATAGAATGGTGGCTCTGGCAATGGTGGTGCAATTTTTTCAACTAGGTCCACGACATGTGAATTTCACATGTTTGGCACATAATGTCAGAAAGTGTATAATGAGCATTGAACACACTGGCCTCCTACCAATTGTACTTGGGAACTTTATCTCCCTGTGCACAGTCAACACTGAATAGAACATCATTGTGCAATAAATATGTCATTGTACAAAGACGTCAATGTCAAGGCCCAGTGCAGTTACCAAAGTTTTAAAACAAGTTTAAAAAAAAAAAAATCCCAGGAGCACCATTATTGTAAAGAAGAGTGGCGTGAAAAGGTTATTTTTCTCCCGGTTCCTTTCGTGCTACTCTTATTGGTCTTGTATTGCAGGACCCAAAGCATATAGTTTCCACGGTCAGCGTGAAACCAAGCATAAGACAGGGTCTTCGCAAGGAGAAGCGAGACCAAAGCCAGCAGAGGAGCTACAATCGCAAGTGCTTAAGCAGCAACGTGTATCTAAACAGACAAAATAAGAACCAGAAAAGCCATGTATGCGCGTCAACAGCTTTTTGCCATAACAGTGCTGCTTTTTACTGATGGGGATTTGGTAGAAGCCAGCCTGATGGAGGTTTGCCAGGACAGCCTTGATGGGAAGCAAGGCCAAATTTAAGAAAGCTCTCATTTCAAGAATTATTATGCAGCAATGTGTTAATTATTACAGCCAACTTAAAATGTAACATGAGCGCATTCTAGTAACGCTTGCTAGCGACAAAGCCCAACTAATTTGTACGCGTGGGGTTAATAGCAAAGTCAAAGTATTTCAGGGGCTGGCTTCTCCGGTATTTATTTATTTAGATTTGTATAGCGCGCAGCAGCCCGAGAGCCTCGTGGCGCTTGTTACAGTGAAAATGTATGTTGCGTGGCAAAACTACAGACGGGCATTTTAATGCTTTCCCAAAAAATGGTTGGAGCTTTAAGTTTGCCAGTGGATAGTCTAGTTGGCATGACTACCGATGGCCCTCCAACCATTATTGGTGAGAGAAATGGCTTAAGGGAGGTTTAAAAAAAAACATAAAACCTTGGGAGGTGGGGGGTGGGGGGGAACCAGTCCATTTTAAAACTATCAGCTCATTATACACTTGGTGGCAAGTGTGCAATTCACCGAAGACGTGGGTTTAAATGTGAAAACAGTCAACTATGTTCACGCATGTTCTTAATCAGCCACCTCCCTAAACAGTTTTGGGAAAACGATTAGGCAGACAATGGAGGTTTTCTCCCTCAAAGATTTCAGCACTTAGTCGAGGTAATGCTCCGACGCAAGTAGTCCCTTTAGGTCAGCACATTAGATTATTCGTGGAATCGAAGGGAATGTAGCCTTCCAGCATGCAAGGCATGGACGCAGAAGATTCTTTCTAAAAGAAGGAAACAGAAAAAAAAATAATAAAAGATTTTACAGGGCTGTTAAATGGCTTCAACACGAAGTTCCAGGAAAGCCAAAAATGTTCCTGTTTAAAGCGGTTTGCGCTTTTGTAATAAAGTAAAAATGTCGCAAGCCCAGCTTGGAAAGGGGCTACTGCACTTTACAGTCAAGACCCACCAACACCCCCAGACCGTGATAAAAAAAAAAGTAAGGCTAATGGCACGTGGCAGTGTCGCATGGTGTGATTGGAAATCGCTTCACACACTTTAAAATCTGCGAGCTTAATTTAAAACTCTCTTTCAAACTGTCTCATGCGATGCTGGACACAATCCCCCTGATCTTCACCTTGAAGTGACCAAAAATAAAGAATACCGGAATGTGCATTTATCAGGATTCTACCCGTCTGAACACTTAAAATTGCTTAATCTGTGCGGAAAGGCATTCGAGAGGAGCTTGGGAGCACCTACATCTGTGAACAGGTCTCCTCTACGATGAAGTGGATTAAATCCGACTAGCATCTCTTTGCAGTGCTTGCTGTAGCCACAACATCAGAGCACGAGACTGTGAAAGTGGCCAGTCTACAGGCTTTGTTATATTGGTTACACAACATTTTCCAGTGCTGCGGATTAGAGGTTCCTATGAAGCAAAACAGTTTTGTCAGGAAAACAAATGTGTAATGCACAATGCAAAGTACAAAATAGAGACAATAAATATACCAGAGCATACCTGGTTTTTCACCTCCCTACTTCCCATTGACATGTCAGCTCCCCATATGCAGGCTCTAAGGGGCATTTCGCCCTCGAGCAGCACAAGTTGGGGGAGTGGGTCAGAGGTGCACATATTCTATAAACTGGAGACATCAGTGACAAAGCAGCTTACCTGAAAGTCCAAAAATTCAAAAATTAATTGAGGATAACCACCTTCTGGGTCTCTGGCAGTCCAGCTTTCGGCCATGGCATGGCTCTGCAATGCCTCTGCTTGACTTTTAAAAAAAAAAAAATGGATGACCTCAGAGACGCGGGCAAACCTGCCCTCCTTCTCCTGGACCTTTCTGCTGCCTTTGATCTGGTGGATCACAAGACCCTCTGCCACCACCACTCCAACTAACTTCTCCCCGAGGGCATGTGTGTGGATAACTTCCTTCCTACAGGACAGAGTTACGAAGGTTTTCTCTGAATCTTCTTGTGCCAACCCTAGTCTCATCAAGTGTGGGGTCCCACAGGGTTCATGCATTGCTCCCACCCTCTACAACCTCTTCACAGGGCCTCTATACAAAATCCTGTATACCCTGGGCATCTCATATGCTAACTATGCAGATGACACCCAGGTGCTCATCCCCCTCTCGGGTGATTATTTGTCAGACCTCAACACCCTTAACTCCATCTATTCGATAACCCAAACCTGGATGGCAGAGAACTGGTTATGTCTCGACAGTGAGAAGATGAAACTTCTGTTAATTGGATCCCCGTCTACATTGGGTAAACAATAATGCCCCTTCACAGTGGATAACATCCCCATCGTTGTTTCCCAAGTAGTTAAGATGTTGGGTATTTATATCGAACCTGACCCAACCATGAATAGACAAGTTAATGCTATTGCATCCTCCTCAGTGTACCACTCCAAACTTATTAATGCAGCCAGATCTTTCTATCCCAACAGAACTGCATCACCATTGCTAGGGCAATAATTGGGTCAAGGCTCGACTACTGCAATGCCCTCTTTGTAGGGACCAACTGCAAGCATCTGGCCAAACTTCAACTAGCACAAAATAACGCTTGAAGGGCCGCGACTAGCATCTCTAAAAAAGATCACATCTTAGATGTCAGGTGGAAGGTCCACTGGCTACCCGTCAAGAAAAGGATGCTCTTAAAAACACTAGCCCTGACACACAAATGTCTTCACGCGCTGGCTCCCCCTTACCTAGCTCACAGAATCGTCCTCCATACCGCATCTGGACCGTCCAGAGCTGCTTACTCCAACAGAATAACTGTACCCATTACCCGCAGAGTGCGGGCAGGTGGCACTAGCCTCCCCAATATGGCTGCTAACTTCTGGAACTCCCTCCCCCCTCAGCTTCGGCTGATTGACTCGCATGCAGCTTTTAGAAAAGCCATCAAAACCCGGCTTTTTGTGTAACAGGTCCTCATGTACTTTCCATGTTCTGTATGGCACCGTTTTCTTGTAAATGTATCCAAACATACTGTATCAAGTAACTTCTGTTGGGACGCATTCCTGTAAACCTGAATCAAGCCTTCTTACGTCTGATAGCGCCTTGATGCCTTTCGGCTGTAGTGCGCTCTATACATCCAAATAAATGGTGTCTGAAGATAACAAGCACTTGCAAAGCAAACAGCATGTCGCTTATCTGTAGGGTCCGACACAACAATGGCACATCAAGGTGTGGAACGCTATTTTAAACTCATAGTTTCACAGCTGGGAGCACTTACGTTAATACTTCAACATAAACTGCTCCCCACCGGCAAATTTTCGTCATTTGCATGTCGGAGTGCAAAAGGGGGAAAGCGCAAAAGCGTGTACGGTGCTTTTCGCCCTTCCCTTTTTCACTCCGCCGTGCAACTGTAGATGCTGCATGCCAGGCAACATGTACGATAGATCCCAATGGAGTCCACCTGCTTTTTGCTGGTGTTGAACACCAGCAGATTCCCAGCATTTGCGCTGGTATGAAAATACATGCTGGCGCATATGCTGGAGGATTTATATGCCGGAGAGGAACAGAGCGGCGGAAACGCGAGTTGCGACCCCCTCCACCATACAAATGAAGACAATGGGACGTGCCGTAAATGAAAAAACATAAAATCCTTATGCATGGTTTTTACCTCATTTGCATTATGCCCTAAGCAAAATGAGCACAGGTGTTTAAAGGAGGATTAAAACACATCTAGGAGGACATTTTAATGCATAGGCGATCTCATTTTGATGGGGAAAAAAATAATAATAGTATGGTTCGCTTCACGTGACGACGTTAGATTAATCACCCGCCATGTTCTAGCCCTCGTTCCCCTATGGGCAACTCTTAGTTTTTAAATTTGCGGTTCCATTTAGCTTCTGCTCATTGAAAGGTTTTTAGTTCCAATCACTTTTTTTTAGAAATTCTGAAGCGGGGCCCAGAGATCACTGCCTTACAGAAGGCCATGCCCCTGGCAGTGCAACAAATTGTGTTAATCTCCCCGGTCCTGCCCCAGAGCAGGGAGTAAATTACTGCAACAGGGCGCTGATGCTTATGCATCAGCGCCCTATTCTAATGAAAACCACCCCGCGCCAGAGTGGAGAGGTAATCACTTCAATAGGGCGGTGATGCAAAAGCATCAGTGCCCTAGGGTTATTAAATGCACCCAGCTACCGCACTGGAAAGCCTGGCGCCAGCACAAGAGAGGTGCGCAATTAATTTTAATAAGGCACTTGTCGCGCCTTCTCCCCAAGAACCTCGGGGTCATCTTTGACTCCACACTTTTCTTCTCCGCCCACATCTCTGAGGTCTCTAAAAAGTTAAACTTCCTATTGCACCTCCTCAGAGGCACTCTTCCTTTTCGCTCCCAAGCTCTGGTTCTCTCTAGCTTGGACTATTGCAACAGCCTCTTTCTAAATCTACCTGCCTCTAGTCTTCGCCCTCTGCAACAAATCCAGAACAGGACTGCGAGACTTGTCCTTGGCCTCAAGCCCTGGGATTGTATCTCTCCAGCTCTGAAATCTCTCCATTGGCTCCCAGTGGATGCAAGGATTAAATGTAAAACCCTCTGCATTGTCCACAAGGCTTTCTGGGGCCTGGGTCCAAAATACCTTCCGCTATCCCTCTGCAAATACCTCCCCTCTCGAGATCTTCGCTCCTCTAACTCCCTCAGGGTCGGTCGTTTCTCAAAGAAACAAGCCAGGGGTAGATCTCGGTCTTCGGCCGGGGCCTCCCTCTGGAACAGCCTCCCTGCCACTCTAAAACTTGAGGAGAACCATCTCCGGTTCCGGAACCACCTCAAGACCTTCCTCTTTGCATCTGCCTCTGCTCCTCCTCTCCCTTGCTGATCTGCTCTCTTGGCACTGTGCATCTGGCCACCCTCCAGCCCCTGGGCCCAGTTACCTGCTCACCCTGCCACCCTTCTGCACTGCCTCCTGGCCACCCCTTGCACTGGGGACTGCATCTGTACCCATACAGTCCCCATCTCCCCCTGCTCCCCATTTTCTTCTTTTTATGCACTTATCAGACTTACCCTGTTCTGCTGCTGTAAACACAGCACTTGCTAGCTGCACTACCCCCGTTTACTGCTCCATTACATATTTTATTTGGTATTCAGTTAAAATGTCGAAAACATTTTTTCGAATGCAAAAATGTGAAGAAAAAAATGTGAATGTGTTTTTTTATTTGTAGGTTTTTTTTGGTTTAGCTAGTAAAAATGAATTGTAAATTAAAAAAAACAGGGGGTGGGAGGAATCCTCCCCCCCCATAAAAATTTTTTTAAAAATGGTGGCATTAGAAAAAATGTCATTCGACATATTCACTATAAACCATTTTATTTGTATTCATTATTTATCAGTTTATCCTCTGCTCTGCACTTTCCACTCTCCCCCTTCAATGCACTTTTCCCCTCCCCGATGCACTTGCACGATCTCAATGTCACTGGGCCTAGTAAGATCGTTTTGTTCTCCCCTGTTCCCCTCCCTTGCCTTGTCGTGCTCTGAAACACTTGTGTACGAGTGCGATAGAAATAAAATATCATATCCCATTAGAACAGCTCGGGGGAGAAGTTGAAAGACCCCCCGCCCCCCTCCCCACCTGCAAGCACATGGGGCGGCGGCTAATGGTGTCCCCGGGCGGTCGCATGAGCGGTCCTGCCAAGCATTGCGCCAGCTCGGAGGAAAGACTGTGCCGGAACTCCAAGATCAATATGCAGAGAAGAGAGATATGGGACGATGGTGGTGAAATTGCAGCAATTTTTGGCAGAAGACGGGATTCGTTTTGAAAAAGGTTGATCTGGTAGGTTTGTTCAGGGGCAAGAGGTTGAACTCACATTTCTGTGTTCCCTGCCTCATGTGCAACAGCAGACAGATTTCATCGTTTAAGGCCAGCAACTATGCAACCTTTGAAGAAACCCATATAATAATTCACATATGAAGGGAGAAAACAGATTAGATTTGAAATCAAAATATTAAAAACGTAAACGATCAGTTCATTCCACTTGGCACAACCTGAGCTTTGCCCACTCCACTGAGGGCTCCAGGAAAAGCAGATGTTTAGTTTCGGATATGCAGTCATTGCTTACATTGAATGTGTTTATTAAAGCCGGTTTCCTTTCAATGTATTAATGGCCCCTTCATTGCTGCAACATTTTGTTCGAATACTGCAAACCAGGCGCTTGCATCACTTCCCGGTGCGCGCCACGTACAAACATTTGCCGTTCATGCCAATTAAAACATGAATGCCATCCTCTACAGACAGGTGGCAGCTGAGGCAGGGTTTAGTTTTGTTTATTATATGGTGATTTGCCGGTTCGATGTAAAAGACCTCATTCTATAAGGCATTCTCAAATTTGCCAAATGCAGCTTTCTCTTAAGTTATCTTTTTTGGGGGGGGGGGGGGTTCACTCCACGAGCTCCCCCTTTACTCCTCCCCACCACCTCAACCGCGTGATTTCCTCGAAATCACTGGTTTTGTCCCCCGAAGTCCATTCTCAGCCCAATACACTGCCCCTCCTCTTCCCCCTCTCCCCGTCCTGGTGGGCCCCGTCAGCACCTGTGCGCAGACATGTGCGGCAGGGGCATGACATTAGAAAGACCGCTGCGCGCGGTCACAGAGCGGTCTTTCTAAATCGATATGATTCCTATAAAAAAAAGATCACTTCGTACCACTTTGCCACCTACAAGCCAAATCTATTGCATTAGAGTACAGATCGGGAGACATGGCATATGAGGAGGGACACCAGCCATGTGGGCGTTTGGTTATTTTCCCACCAATTGTCTGGCCATGCGCCCATTCCCACTCATGTAGCCATTTGAACCCATGTTCCTGCCCATTTCCGCACAAAGCACCTCCTTGGCAACTCAAGCTCGCTTTAATTAAGCCTCATCATCAAAGTGCCTGCCAGTGTTTTCTCAAAGCAGTCTTCTCAGAGTTAATGACTTAATTGGAGTTGTAAATGCGCTACTGGTGTAATACAAATGTCTTAACCAGGTCTGGCTTCAGCCACTATGTCCTTCACTGAAATCCTGTAAAACAAGAATTGACAAAGCCAACAGGTTTGGCTGGTGTATACGCATTAGGCATTTGCCACGCACAGCTATTACTCAACATGTACCAGTACTGGGTGGCACCATTTTGCACCTGCTACCATCAATGGCCTGTTAATACCACTACAGCAGTGCAGGGCAAGAACCTTTCCCATGCCTACACAAAAGCCCAAACTGTTGACTTTACCAATGCCAATTACTTGTTATATAGCAAGACAAAGGCCGTACTGCATAAACGATGAAGCGGACCGCCTGGAAAAACTAAATTCCGCTAATGAAGTGTAGCGGAGGATCTGCGTTGCTCGTGCATTCCAATTTCTTTCCCCTTCATTTCCACTGCGTCACACAATGCAAGCGCGGGCTTTTGCCCCCTACACAAGATCCACCACCGTGCAACTGTATTCTTTAGAGTCTGGGCTAAAGGTTCCGAATGAAAGTCTAAAATAATACACCAGGAGTAAACAGAGTGAGGAAGGTTAATTTCAAAAATGCTTCTAGCATGGAACTCTCTCACTACCTGCACCCTACAACAATCCCTCATTGATTTTCTTGTAAGCATCCTAATCTTATAAGATCTTACGTAAATCCTACTTTAAAATCTATTCGATTTTATAAGAATTCATTAACAGTTTTGGTGTCAAATAAGTTCTAAATCTGTTGCGATTGCTCCGAAATCCCACTAGTTTCTCACAAGCTCTTACGAAAAGCATTTTTGTATGGGTGATTTTTCACTTGATGCAGCATGTCACAATTTATTTGTATGGGCCAGGCTTGTCTGGACAAAAATCTACCCAATCCAGCTTGTGGCAGCTCTGAAAGGCTGGCAGGGACAGGCATGGCAGGCACGAAACACTCATGGTTGCAAACCTCGGGTTAATCCTAACCTTTGGGCAGCTTCAACTGAATCTTTAGTCCGTCTGCATCAAGAAACCAAAAGGAGCAGGCAAGACTGAACTGCTAAACCCCTATTTCATTCTGCATGGGGAACACAAGCAGCTCCAGACTGGTTTCGACATGGTGGATGGAGGCTAACTGTGGTGCACCCTGCTTTCCAAAGTGCGAATATCAAAAGGTACCCAAACACGCCTTTTCACTACCACTCGGAGGAATCAATTTGTATTTAAGGTATTAATCCCACGAAATAATGAAGTGTCGGTGTCCGGGTTCTGCTAAAGAATAAAATGCTCAGTGAAACGATCACCGATCCTAGAGGCGCCAATT
Source organism: Ambystoma mexicanum (assembly GCF_040938575.1). Lineage (NCBI taxonomy): Eukaryota > Metazoa > Chordata > Amphibia > Caudata > Ambystomatidae > Ambystoma > Ambystoma mexicanum. The sequence goes on from NC_090938.1 coordinate 200,713,268, forward strand.
GTGTAGTCAATACTACTTCAAAAAACTGCAAACGTGCAAGTTGCATAATTAAATTATCCAAAAAAAAAATACACCAGTACTTGGAATTTCTGTAGAGTGACAATCTTTAATTAATTTCATGCAGAAGCCCTGGCCAATGCATTGGGACCGATACTCATCCTTCAGGGCGGCTCTGCTGAGGGTGTTTAGCAGGCTGTTACTAGGGGTCAAGCTTTTTGCCTGCCTTCCCAAGCTCTCGTCACTTCGCTCGCGTTCCCCGGGTTCTGCTGCAAACCACCCTGTATCCTACCGACAGAAGCCTACTGTGTGACCAACTTCGTGTCTGCCTTCTTTTGAAAGAACCACGCCAAGGTTCGAAATGGAGGGTAACTGCAGGCTATTTTGCTCCTGCTTGTAGATTACAAGATCCTGGTTTGCTTGACACCAACAGCTACCAACAGCTACCAGGAGCTACTTTTGGATCCCCAGGCCAACTGATGCCTTACAAACAACTACTATGTAAATCTAACACTCTGTTTCGGACAATCTCCAAATATACATTAGGACACATCTGACATTTGAAACATATTTGGGTTGGGGGAGGGAGGGGGGTCATAATAAAATGCACAACACTATATGTTCGGCATCTTATGTGGAAATTAGATTTGTGGAACGCTATGTACTAGCTCCTTGATCCCCAGTGGTAGCTACTGGTCCCTTGTTAACTCGTGATACCCAGGAGCTGCTTTTAGCTCCTGCTCATCAAACCTCGACCCCTACCCCTCCCGACGGAGCATCAGAGGCTGCCGTCTAGTACAGTGCAGTCGTCTAAAGGCTGCATGGCTGTTTCACTGAACTGGGTGAAGCACCATGGCCACCAATGTGTCGCCTCTTGGAAGAACTGTGCACCTCTGCGATCTAGAGTGAGACACACACCAGTGAGGAAACCCCTGGAGGTGGTACATGGCAGTTTTACTAGTCCCATCTCAGGCAGCTGTAGGACCCTTACCCTTCTGGAGATCCCCATATAGTGGTCAGTGGGAGATGCACTAGGTAGCAACCAAGTAGAGGCACAGAGAGGATTGCCATGGGGAAAGAGACCCACAAATCACATCGCTCATTAGGTCCACAAAGTTATTAGCACTTCTATTAAAAAGGAGGTTACACTGTTAAATACTGCCGATTTGTGCAGCGCCAACTGCTAAACATTTACTTTGCGGACCACGTCGTTGAGGGCATTAGAAGAGCGTTCCAGAGAAAGTTGTGCTACACTGAAAAGTGGGAGTAATAGTTGGTCCATGAAAATCTACACCGGCAAAGCCAAATACTTTAAAGCTGGTTGAACCAGAGATGGCCAATCCCATTGGGCCACACAGTGACACAAGCAAGGTTTCCGAGTTAGGGGGCGAAAGAGTAGGAGTGAGTCAAACCTATTGAAGACCTTTGCATGAAGACTGACAGGAGTCAGGACTTGAAGGGGAGTTCGGAGGACAGCCATTCGGGGGCACCATCCATGATTATACTGGAACCTGAAAGCTACCGGCACAGCTAAAAAGCTTGCAGTGATGTTTTCAAAAGGTAGTGGGAATGAAACTACTAACCAGAAGGGGAACACTCTTGTTACATAACATTTCACTTACAGCTATTTTACCTGTATATTTGTGGACCCCACCCAACTTTTTGCTTTTGGTTCAGCCTCCTGTACTGACTTTCCGCCAGTGAATCACAGCCTTCAGCTGCACTCCACTGGGCTTTTGCTCATCGTTATGGGGAAAATGACTCTGACAGTCAGTATTGGGAAACTGATTCCTTTAGTCTTGTGACTTAGTTGCCACTTTAGGCAACTGTATTTCAGTGTGCAAAGTACATTACTGTACCGTGCACTGGCGTCCTCCTGTTTGAGCCCTAGTCACCGCTTAAGGATTTTATTGGTAACTGGACAATGTGCCTAGAGTAGACTGGTGGCAGCAAAAGCTTTCATGTATTTTTTATGAACTTTTACTGAGCCATACCATGCTCATCGCGTTTGGCTCATGATTGGGGCTAGTATCAATCATGTCTTCTCCTTTGGCAATTATGTCCATTGGCCTTCCTCCTGCTCTTTGTGACACGGAGAGTCCTTATTTGGGCATGCATTGACCCGCAAAAGCCGGTGCTTTTTGCAGGCTAATGCATGCCTTGTGTCGATACGCAGAAGTGGGCTGGGACTTTCTGGTCCCAAGCCACACTACTGGTGCCAGGATATTGGTGTTCCCGTTTACGTGAGTCTCAGTAGTGATTGGACTACTGTTGAAGGGAAGATCTCATTGGGCAGCCGAGAGTGTGCAAGCATTGGTCTTTTTTCTGATGTGAGGAGGGGTCCCAAGTGCAGTTCCGCAGATCACCCAAAGGTCCAAATTGACCTATACACAGTGGCACGTATCCAGAGGAGCGAAGCAGATCCAAGGGCTGTCCGTAACCATGTAGAGACGATTTGGCACCTTGACCCTGCTGTTGTTCCAGTGGAGCCCTGCTTTGAGCCCTAATCTCCGAAGACCTGCAAAGGTGCTTCAACCCCTTGGGAGTGGTGAGACCAATCACTCTGAACACGTCCTTGGTGCCCTGCAAACAAGCCTTCTTGAAGTGTCCCTTGGCCCTCCAGTGGACGGATCTTGGCACCCATGCCGGAGTGTTTCAGCGAGTTTTGGCTTAAGCTTTGGGGGGGGAATCCTAGTTCGCACTGCAAAGCCTCTTTCCAAATCACGTCATCCTTACCACTTTAGGCTGCAAGAGAGAAGCAAGCGTCAGTCCGCGAGACTTGGGTGTCACTCACTGCTGGCGACATTCCCACCTTTCTTAAAGTGTCCGAAGACCAGCTTCATCAGTGCTTTTTTGTCCTGTATTGGCGACGAGAGATCCAGCTCCAGTTGTAAATCAGACCGCTTCCGCACCAGCAGCGCTGTGCACTTTGAAGCTTAACCAAGGAGGGGATTTCGTACACCAGGCGACCATAACCTGCCAAGTTTGACCCCAGAGTGAGCTAAGGGCGATAAGTAATCATACCACTAGTTCATCCAACCTCTTTTTATGCACAAAGGATCCCTTGTGGTCCTTGCCTTGGGTGGCATACGGTCCATAAAGCCGTGTGAAAGTTGGGGACAGCTAGGTTCTCCGCAGCGGATCCTACTCTGACTCTCGGAACTGAATTTTCCACACGTTCAACCTCCTTGAAGTTTGTACTTTATTGCTTTACGCATCGCCAAGCGTTTTTACACAAACATAATATTGAGCACACGGCTCCAATCTTCATAGAGCTGGACTTCTTAAGTTAGCGGTATCATATCTGGAGTTGGTCATTGTGATAACGTTTTTTAGTTTCCCTCCTCGCAGGTTTTGGGTGGGATACCACACTTTACTGCATTGATCGAAAAATGTTGTAGATATATTTTACATAGTGTGTGTTTAAGTAGTGTTTTACTCTGTTCTTCTTAATTCCCGTGTTTGTTCTGGCCTAATAAATTGTGGATTTTTGATATAGTACTGTCTAAGGGTAATTCTTGTCCTACTGTGTGTGCTCATCAAAAGACCTGAGATCACCCCCCCCCCCCCCAATACTCCCGAGACCAAACCTTGACTGCTCGCCAAGCGACCTTGAATTGACCTGGCTAACTTAACAGAAGGTTTTCCTGTTTCCCCAAATAGGGTGGCCTCCTGAACATCTGTTCACCAGAGCAGGGTTGAGAAATCCATTCTAACAACTTCCAACCAGGAGTTTTTTTAGATTTTTTTTTTATTTTTAAGACCCTTGCAGCAAGAAGGGAATGTTACAAGTCTTGCCCACATAGACAAGCACAAGAAGAGGCGGGGTCCAACAAAAGAGACACGGTCAAGATCCACAAAGACTAAGTTGAGTTATACAAACACTGACTAGTCATAGCATGGATAAAGACTTAGACTAGGGCACTAAAGTCCACGCCAAGACTGAGGCTTGTTGAGCAGGGTACCCGTCTGAGGTTCAGGACACTTATGTAAGATTAGGGAATGGGCATAGGCTCCTCGGTCCATACATACAGAGTAGGGCTGGATTGGTCATTGGCTGATTCTCTCTTAATGTGCCCATTAGGCACACTCTGTTTTTCTTCCTCATCCAAATATCCCAATCACTAAAAATGAAAAAGGCGTGAAACAACTCTAGGTGTCTCATGTGTTTTGCGTTACCCTCTTCCACAGGTGACGGTTATTTTGATGAAATGGTACAGTCTACAGGAGCATGAATTGGTGAAGGATGAACTGATGCTGCAGGTCTGGGGTACTAACCGGGTTGTAAAGTGACAATATATTACCTGTTCACGAGTACCACCCAACAACCATAAATCCGATCATGCATTTTCCTTCACATATGACTGGCAGTGTGAACTTATGGACCGATCTACCCTAATTTTCTGAGAAAGCGATTTATCTAGATTGTGCAGAAGACTGGACTACATAGTAGGTCAGAAGGAGACGACGGACTACAAGAGGTCATGCTCAACATGCTTTTATTTAAATAATAAAGAAAAACACTTTCCTAACCCTAGTTCATGGGATGCCCTACCTAGCAAAACTAAACACGGGTGCTTGTCGTTAGATGTGATGTCCAAACGTAATAATCAGTCCTCCATGAAAACTAGCCTAAGCTGACCCTACCACTATTAATACATAACAAAAGACCAGAAGAAGGACTCCAGTCTCCTGGAGTATCCTTTTCAGCACAAGTCTCTTCAATACGATATCCTCACATAGCTATTCCTTTATCTCCTTCATGTATTTCAATGGTCTTCCCAGGCCCTTATGTATTTGTTTCTCTTATTTCTTTAAACACTTGCTCTCGAGATGTGTAGACAGATTCTCTATCTTAGTCTTATTACTCACAGTCTCCCCACTCAGTGTCATATACTCTTAAATACTACTTATACTTTTGCCAATCACACGACGAGTAGGTCAGTCTTCACTATTTATATACTCGTTTGTCAGTCACTGGGACGAGGATGCAGGTTTCCCTAGTGATCTTCACTCGTTACATACTTTTGCCATCATAGGGACAAGTATGCAATGTCCCCGAGTGGTTCACGGTCCCGGGTCTCCAGCTCTGCCCTATATCGAAGGTGTTCAACCTTACCAGATCATCGCTCGCCCTCTCCCCATCGCGGGCGGTCAGAATGATTCTCCAGTTCCTTCTGTGTCGCTCTTCCAACAGGCTTCACGTTCCCTTGGCGGTAACAGCAATAAAAGGGTTTTTCCTTCGGTTCCGTTCCACACCACCACCACCACCTTCTTACTTTGGGTTGTGGTTTAGTCCGCCACCCATGAACAGACCTCCTTGGGTCGGTTATTCACGTATCGCCTAGTCAGCACACAAATGATGGGGCTCTTCACCTGTCCTTATCTAGCATCTCTCCAAGGACTAGTACGAATTTCCTCCGCTCGGCTGGTCTGGCTGCTTGCTGCTGCGGTCCCTTCTTCTCAGTAGCTGCTTTTGGACAGGTAAGCCAGCGTCTCCCTCCGTTTCCAGCCTCCTCGATCCAGCCGGTTTGAGACTCGCGGGTCTCACTTCCTTGTTTTCTTGACCCTCCTTTTTATGATGCACTGCTGGAGCTTTGCCATCTTTCAAAGAAAGTCTTTCCTTTGTGTTGGGTTCTTATCAACTATGCCTCCAGTTGGGTTCTTCATGTCAGCATTTGACAGACAAGAACTCTTCATTACTCTCATGTTCTTACTCTTGACAATAACACGTCGACATTGACCTTCTGTTATTATATTACAGTAATGCATGCAAGATGAGTTTGTCTTGTCAGTTAGCAACGTTTTGAGTTTGAGGATAATGTGAAGAGAGTTAATTATGGAAAAGGGAGTCCTTATCCTCAAGAGGAGTGCCTCTCCCTGTGAGGTCCCGCTTACCACCATCCATAGGGGGAATGTTGTGAAGCGGGCTCACCTCCCTAGCCCCATAGGAATGGGCTCCCCTTGGCGAAAGTGACTGAATCCCTCGATTCGTCATCATGTTCAGTGGGCAGACCGAGGTTCTATAGTGAGATCTAAGAGTCCTTGACCCCAAGGCATGCCACATGAACGCCCATGTGGGCCAAACTTGATTTGTTAGCCCTGATTTTGGATACATTGTTCCATCCACACAAAGCCCGCCCCGATATCTAATAAATAAGGGCACAATCCTGCCTGAATTCAGAAAGCTCAGCTTGATGAGGGGTGGTTGTCTTTTGGAACTGTTGTAATTCACCAGACTACCCCACTGAAAACATCACTAGTTGTACAAAGATCAAAAGCAACCAAACTGAGGGGCACCGTTTAGAACCTGGCAGACATAATAGTGCTCCTGCTAATAGCTGAGAAAGTGCATGGCAGGCGCTGGTTTAAGCTCCTGCTAAATTAACCCCTGGGAACATGCATCAATCACCCCTGGCTGCCTCACACGTGAGCTTAAACAAAGACTACTTCCAACTAAAACAGAGCAAGTTTACCACCAGAACCCACACGTACCGCACACCAAGACATTATATAAAATTGTAGAAACAGTCGGTGGACAATTGACACTTGCCTTTCTAGAATTTAAAAAGTGCACAATGTAAAGGTTTTTGAAAGCTGAGCCAGTTTAATTCCCTTACAGGAAAGCAGTGACAGTACAGTAGTGAGGTTTCATGTAGAGAGCCTTTCCATTACAAGGCCTTATAACATCTATTCTTGAAACATATTCAGGCTCTAAAATGATACCATGAACAACTGTTACACAAGGCAATCCCAAGTACTTAATGCAAGAAGCCCTACTCTAGGTCTTTGTTAATTTAATGACAGACAATAGATCTATATAGACTAAAAAGTACCAATGAAGGTTTTTCTTGCATATCTGTCTGCTTGCTTACCCTCTGCCGTTTACATTATTCGAATGAGCTACGAGTTACAGATAATGGCATTTACAATGTAGTTACTAACTATCCCTGCGATTAAAGCTGGGCAGTTGCCTTAATGAGACCTTCACCGTAATTAGACGGGGGATAGTAATGAAGTCGTCTGACCAGGTCATTGTGTTACAAGGATTGTTCTTTTCTCTGAAACATTCCGCATTTAGCCAAAAAATGTATTGCCTGTTCCCTTCTGTGGCTCATTTAGTTTCATCCCATTCAATAGAAACGTCAAGTGAACAGCATTTTCAGGTTAGGGCAATACCTTCGACAGGTTGTCAGCTATGAAAAAACATCTCCCATACAAGCATGCTGTATCTGGCCCCTCAGAAAAGCCACAATATAAATTGTCAGAGTTGCCTTTTCTAAATAAATCTGTTGTAATATTGTTATGCCATTTGATATATAGCCAGCCATTTTTCTGCAGCTCCAGGCTGAGAGATCGACCAATTTGAACACATTTTGTTAGCTAATGAAATGTCTTGGTGGGTTAAAGGGATAGTCCAGTAAAAAAATGTATTTAAAAAATAGATAGGCAACATTAAAAAAAATACTAGCACTTTTTTTTTTTTTAAACTTCCCATGTAAAGTTTTGAGCTATTCAAGCTCAAAATTCGCAAAAGCAAGCACATGGGCACATCCATTTTGTGAAATGGATGCCCGCTTGTGCGGCACTAATGAAGGAAAAGCCAGCCAGCTGCAGTAAACAAAAGCTACCGCTGGGTGGCTTTTCCTTCATTGGTGCTGTACGCGGAGGACGGGGACCGGAGACCAGAGCAGGAAAGCTGCAGCTGAATCTCGCTAAGTGCTATTTATTTAAAAAAAAAAAAATTAAAAAAAAAAAAGCAGTAGCTGGAGGAGCCCGGAAAACTTAGAAATAAAACCGCAGCTTTAAAAACGTTGTATTTATGTTTGCGCTCGCTTTTGAAGCGACCGCAAACATAAATACAAGGGAGCACCGGAGACCCAAAGTGAAAGCCAAGGCAGGCAGAAACACAACACGGTTGTGTTTGAAAACGCTGCGGTTTTTCTTTCCAAGTTTCTCAGGCTCATCAGAGCCGGAGGAGCCTGAGAAACTTGGAAAGAAAAACCGCAGCGTTTTCAAACACAACGTTGTATTTATGTTTGCGGTCGCTTCAAAAGCGACCGCAAACATAAATACAGCGTTTTTAAAGCTGCGGTTTTATTTCTAAGTTTTCCGGGCTCCCTCCAGCCCGGAAAACTTAGAAAAAAAAACCGCAGCTAGTGCTTATTATTAGCATCTAGTATATCCAACTACCATAAACCCATTTTCCAGTCTTTGAAAAGACTTACTTTTAAAAACCTCACCCTATATGTTCACCAGAAGAAAGAAAAAGACAAGCAGGAGAGAACAAGGGAACCAAGCTGAACCTTAGGGAGGAGACCCTACAAGGCGAAACATGTCTGGGGTTGCTTGTGTTTCTGTGCAAGGGGACCTTGCCTAGCAGTTCGGACTGGGCTGCTACCATTGGTGGCATTACCTGACTGATATTCATATGGCTGGACCCCTTTTGCAATGGCTCAGGCGGGCTACAAAACTGTGGTGTGGAAGGTTCCAGAGAAGTGCCAGTGTTTCAGATTTAATCAAAACCGTCCACTCACCCCTTTTTTTAGATATCGCAGAGAAAGGGACAGCAGCAGAAAGGACCATGTGTCCTTCAGCGGTGGGACAGCACAGGCAACAGACGTAGCAACAGAAACTGTTATCTAGTGATGGGGGTGTAGAGTCAGACAATACAATGACCAGTTAAGGAGGTAGCAACAGAGAGCAAAAGGGAGGCTTGCATAATGTGAAGCAACATGGCGCGAGACCATTAAAAAGATCCATACCGCAATAGGGTGCAGTACTGGGTAACATCGCAACAGAACGAGAGAACAGTGGGGCGCATGTATTTTCAGGTACTTATCACAGATTGTAAATGAAAGAGTTCCATCATTTTTCAGGCACTCCAGACTAAATAGAGAGTGGCATCCTACATATATGAAAGGTGTTTTTTGAGCAGTTCCTTTTGATCTACTGCATATCTTTTTTAACTCGTGGTTAACAAGTACACTACCCTGAGAAAAAAAACAAAGATGTGAACAGATACTGGGTCAGGTGAATAACTCGTGGGCAGAGGAAAAGCAGACACCCAGGAGCTACTTTCAGATCCTGCTTATTGAATCTGAATTCAGTGGATCATGGAGTAGAAATCAGTTTAATTTCCTACCCCTAGTGGCCTTTCCGGCGCTCTTGGTGTCCGTATGTCAACTCGTGGTCATGGAGGATGTACAGATGTATAACAATGTCTGGGGGAGGGGACAACTCCTCCAATTTAGTAGAGCATAGCTATTGCGGCATGCTACAAGTGAATTGACGGAGGAATTCACCCTTGGTTAGGCTTAGGATGTGGTGTCCCTCGGGCGAGGTGGCTGTTTTTTTTCTTCCAAATAAGGCAGCAGTGCTCCAGATGTCTTTTTGCCCAACAAAGTGGTGCAGGTTTCTGCTGTATTTGGACACAGTGCCCTTTGATGTGGATTTCAAATATATGAGCAATGCTGCGATCAGGTTTATGTTTGTCAACATAGCTACTAACCCTCAAGCACACATTGGTATCACTCACTGACACCTGTGACAAAGTCAGTATTCATACCCTGTCAGATGACCACGTGGGCAGGGGAGACTCTAGGTACCAGAAGGGCCAACCTACCGGGTGTCTCCCTGGCCACTGCGCAAGCCCAACAGTGCACAAACTACCTCCCCATTCCCAAGGGAAACCAATGTCAGTCTACCCCTCTCCCAACTTGGGACTGTCCAAACTCTGCAAGCAATACTAAAAACACATCACTCACCAGGTTGGCAATGCCTGGTGTCAAGTGCCAGCGGGATAACCAAGCAGAACAATGGAGGCAAACTGGTGCCAGCGCAGAGTCATCAATGGAAGGCAGTGCTTTTTGTCTGACCTCCGAATAGCCACGGGACATTTGAAGTTATGACATATCACGCAGAGCGTGCGCTTAATTAACATTACCAGGTAAAACTGGATGACCAATATGAAGAACTGGAGGCAAGTTTAATTGGGCTTAAACAATACAAAGGCTTGTGGGAAAAGAACGACTGCATCCACGATGCTTGGCATCTTGTCTTTTGGTAATTATATCCAGGATGACTGATCATTTTCTTGTTCTGAATTCCGCTAAGACTCAAGTTCCTACTCCATCCGATCCCATCCTTATCCTCTTGCCATCTCTTGCTCTGCTCGTAATCTGGGCCTTCCTTTTGATACTTCTCATATTTCTATACTTTTACGTTCTGGTCAGTGTCACTACTTTAATATCCTCAGGGCAAGGCATTTTCTTAGCTTTGGAGCAACTAATCTGCTTATTTCATCATTCGTTTATTTCATTTATATAGCGCACATACAACCCTGAGGCATTGAGGCGCTGTTACAAGTAGAAGTCAAGTAGGAGTTCTGGTATCCCTTTTAGACTTCCAGCATCACGCGTGGCTCCTTTTAAATCCATTTTTATTCTTTGGTACGACTGTTATGGTCCCCTCCCCCTCGGGACTATTTCTTCATCCTTGCTTTCTCTTGGCTGGCTGTTCTTTCATGCTCATCTTAAATTAAACAATGTTCTGTATGGTTTTCAAGTCTCTTCATAGTCTTGCTCCTCCATATCTTTCTTCTCTTGTATCTTTCCACCTTCCCTCGTGCGCTCTTAGCTCTCCATTTCGCTTTCGTTCTTTTCTCCAATTGCTCCCTTACACCAGAGCACCCTCCCTCCTTCTCTTAGTTCTGGTGCTTTCGATTCATGATGTACAAAGGGGTAGTTGATAGGAACCAGCAGAGGCGGAAGACAGGCTGAAAGAAGCAGCCATGGAGCAGGGCGCAGGAAGGGGCCTGTCCCAATAGCTGAATGCCCAAAGGGTAAGCAGCCAAACCCAACGGGGCTACGAGAGCAGAGTGACCAATAAGAGTGGTTCAAAGAAGCTGTCAGATCCAAAAGACTTAGGTGTCAGAGAGTGAGAAGCCAAGAATAAGTTAGGACAAGGGTGTTGCCCTAGACCCAATAAGATGGGAAGACTATCTGGTATTGGCTGGCAGAGCATTATACGCCTATGAGCACAGTAGCCAAAACACTACATCACTGAGATACAAGAAGTGTACTAGGCACCATTTCCGAGAGACTATTTAGCGCAGAGACTTAAGGGTAGAACAGCATCCATATTAAAAACTCTTGATGCACTAGTTTATCCATCCACTTCACACCTTAATTAGGATGATTAATCCTACGACAAGAACCCATTTCTTTGATCAAAAAACCCAAGGCTATATAGGCATCGATCCCTTACTCATCCCGACAAGAACGTAGTCTGCTTGAAACTTATCTCTTGTCGTATGTTCTTTGGCCCACCACTCAGTTCACTGACAAAGATGGACCAAAACTAATTAAGCAATATGCCCCGAGCAGCGGAGGCAATACCGACTCAGGTAATGCACCGGGGTCCATAGTTATAGGCCAATGTGAAAAAAAGGAGCAGAAGGTAAGTGAGGTTAGGGGGGTGGGAGAGGGAAGAAAAAAAAAAAAAGGTTTAAAAATAAAGAAAAATAAAAAAGCGTACCTGGGTCCCCAGCGGAGGACGATGGAAGCCTCCAGCCAGGGGAGGGGGGGCAACAAAGGAGTAAGAAGGTAAGTGAGGAAGTGAGGTGGGGAAAAAAAAAAAAAAAGGTTTACCCGAGTCCACGGCGGGGGGCGAAGGCAGCCCCTTAGCCGATGGGAGGCTCGGAGCAGGGATGGCCCCGCTCCAGCCTCCTCATCGGCTGAGGGACTGCCACGCCTCCTGCCGAGAACAAGGCGGCTGTAATCCCGGCTGAGAAGTGAAGGATTCTCGGCCGGGTAACGACCCGGCGAGAGCCAATCAGAATACGTGTTGCATTCAGCTTGACTCTCGCCGGGTAATACAGATTATCATGGCTGTAACAGACGTCTCCCTCCCCCCCCACACCCCCCACAAGGACGTCTTCCTTTGAGAGTTACCAAGTTTTGGCCCAGCAGTCTATAGACACAAGAAAGAGTTAACACAAATTCTAGAGATGCAAAATGGAGGATATTCTTGATTGGCGTAGTCCACCAGCGCTAAAGAAAGGTCACGCCATTATACGCATTACAGAACGAAACCCATCCAATACCAGTCGAAAAGCAGTTTCCAGCCCTGAAAGTGGCAAAAGAGCACCTGTACAGTATGAGCTAATGCCCGCATCTTGATGCCTCTGAGACCAACAACCCGTTTTCAAGTAATGTTGTACTCCCCGTCAAGAAGGGGACTAGTTCGATGATCTGAAACCTTTCAATACTGGATATTTAGTTCTATGCTTTATTTCCTTTATTTTAAAGAAAGGTCCAATTTTGGTGGGAGAGGGAGACCAGCATGGAGCGTTGGCTAACATGGTTGGCTGTAACAAATCTGTAGTCCCCACTGCAGACACCCAGCCTCTTTGCAGCTCTTAGCCCTCCTGTAATTCGGAAAAATGACTATCTTGTGATTAGGAAATTTCAATCATAGATATAGCAAAGGCATGGAGAGCAACAACTTTGTTTGCAGCAAAACCGATGGAATAGGGAGCGGAGAAAGTCGCTGCACGTGAATGTTGCCAGGCAGAATATTTCCTTCTTTCCATGTTAATTTCAATGCTAGATCCCCAACTAAGGTCTATGAATTGATATGTATATGACTCTTAATGAAATAGAATCTTCTAACTGAAGTTTACAATGCCCTGTTCGGTCTAGTCAATTGGGATTTCTTGCACACAAAAAAACAAAACAAAAAAAAAAAAAGAAGAAGGGTCCACGTTCTAGTCAGCAATCAGCGCTTCTTGTAGAATGAAGAGAGGAAAAACCAGTAAGAAAAAAAAAGTTATGCATGTAGCAGAGGGAATGCATGTGCACAGACAAAGGGCAAGGGTTATTCATAGAGACATGAAAGGAGCGTGGCATGGAAAGAGGTGGTCGAGAGGCAACAGGACGGGGGCCTGGTACACAGAGCTGAGGACATGGAGGGTATAGATAGTAGGATGGGATTATAGCTTGGACATTAAGACAAGTTGACGAGTGGCGGTAAATATTACATGGCCTGCAGTAGCGGCCATGTAGTTATGGTTAAGTTGCTCATCACATAGGAAGAGCACTTTTTGGGCGGCTTACAACTTCGCTCCCCACTGGACAAAAAATATATATTTTTTTAAATAAATAAAAAAGTATATGGCCCATTCTGAATTGTTTTGCAAAGTTTGGTGAGGTTTGGTCAAAGGGGGTAGGGGGGGAGGAAAGTTATAAGGGGGGGGTCCCACATTTTTTTTCCCATAGACTCAATGGAGAAAATATTTGTCGCGCCTTCAGCCCAAACCACTGGACGGATTTTCACCAAATTTGCACTAGAAGCAGCGGCTTGGTCCCGAAAGTGTGCTTTTGTAAATTTGGTGAAAATCCGTCCAGTAGTTTTTTTTTTTTTTAAATGACCAAAAAGTAGGTCTAAAAAACAATTTGTGATATCCATGTACGCTCCGCAGACACACTTCCCTGTTCACTCCGCGGACAGGACACCGATTGGATAATCGGCTTGCGTCATATCCGCGGACACACGACGTGTTCGCTGATTGGTTGAAGCGTGAGGTGCGTCAGATTTTTGGCAACGCCCGCCATCTTAGATTCAGACAACGGCCGTGTCCGTTGACATATCGGTAAAAACATAAAAACACACAACTTTGCACTTATCAAGTAATCTCTGGGAAGGTGAGGGGGGTGATGAGGATGGGATGGAATACGGCTGCAAGAAGCAAAAAGAAAATGGGTGATCGCTGCGAAAGTCCGCCAACAGTCTGGATGTCCACGAACAGTCCTGTGAAGTTGACGGACACCTCTGCATTTCAGGTTTGGTGGAAAGCAGTTCTTGGATGGCTTATAACTTTGGCGCCACTTAATGAAACTGCATGAAGTTGTGCAATCATATTCCTAGCCTGATCCCGAATGTATTTGCAAAGTTGGTGGGATTCTGTCAAGAGGGGGTAAAATTAAAGGGGGCGGGTGGGTGTCAAAATAATGTAAAGGCTTATAAATGCGGTGTCATTTGACAAATCTACACAAAGGTTTGCAAAAAGATTATAGATCTAGATACAAATGTTTTTGTAAAGTCTAAATGAATTTTGTTAAGTGGGGGGCTAGGTTATATGACGATTGTATGTGCATACATTCGACACTTTTGAAAAAATAAAACATAGGTGGATTTCCAGCAAACTTGTGTAAGGAGCATTGAGAAGGACGTGAAAGCATGGTTTTGCAAATGTGCCCGTGTTTTATTTTCTGACAAGTGTCATAATGTAGGTAAAAATAATAGTGATACACCTTTGGTGACTGAGGTGTAGCCTATGGCCATCATTTGAGGTGGCCAGATTGTGCGGGTCATGGAATAAGGTCATGATCCGGACAATGTGGCTACTAGCCAGGACCACGAGGGACAAAACATGGGTTTAAATTGGCCATGTCCACCTGGGACTGGCTTTGTGGTAAAGTTATTCGAAATTGGGATAGATTTGTAAAAGGAAGAAAAATGTGCTTGTGGTAATATGGTCACAGTTCCCTTTTTTGTCTTCTACAGGCTGCCATTGAAAGCGAAGAGGGGCCCTGTATGTGGAACCCTCCCTTCCCTTTCCATGGTGGCCATCTTGGAAAAGGTTTTTTTCTTTTAGCACCCCGGATTCCCACTTTGGGAACCTGGGGTGCTAACGGCCTTCATCCCCCATTACAGGGGCTGGAATATGGGGGATAATGGTCCAGAGACCTTGTTATCCACCCTCGCTTCGCTTTGGCTGTTGGGCTACCAGGCAGGTATCCATCGTTCCAGTCCCTGGAACGGAGGATGAACGCCACAATATTCCCATTAGCATAACACAAAATGCAAATGGAAATGTTGGAAAATCTTATTTAGTCTATGTATTTTACTGAGAAATATAAAGTAGAGCGAGTCTATACTTTTTTTTGTTCTATTTTTTAACTGTCAAAGGTGGTTCCTAAAGGAATATTTCTTATTGTTTTTGGATGCATTTTTTTTTTTTGGCAGGAGAGCCAAGAATGAAAGGTGGGGAGGGAAATGAGGGAAGACGCACCAAACACTAATATGGAGGGGTAGGTGGACAGGAGAAAATGTTGCGCGTGTGTTTTTTCTAAGGTATGGGGCAGTGTTTCTCATGCTCCTTGATTACAGCAGTGGTGGCTCTTGGGGAGGAGGGATGGCATTAGCTGATGCCATTTTAAGATAAATAAAAGTTTTGCTAAAATTATGTACTGTGTACTAGATTGTTAATGGATAATGAGTAGGAATAGGTGTTCGAGCGGTGCCATGGAAATTT
Source organism: Ambystoma mexicanum (assembly GCF_040938575.1). NCBI lineage: Eukaryota > Metazoa > Chordata > Amphibia > Caudata > Ambystomatidae > Ambystoma > Ambystoma mexicanum. The sequence continues at coordinate 200,728,584 of NC_090938.1, forward strand.
TGAAGTTGAAAGTTCCTAGATCAGTTGAAAATGCAGTTCGGACCTGCCTGCGAAGCACAGATCTTATTGTGAAATGCGGATGGGTTCTCGGACAAGTCATCATGCCGCGTGGCAACGTATGGTCATGTGTCACTGTCCGGAAGTTCTGCAATGAAGTCAGTTGTTGGTAGACGTCTATGGATGCAAAACTAGTTGAAATGGTTGCAAAAAGTGTATAGAAGTGTTAAAAATGGTTCTAGAAGGTGGGAAATGACAGTTGTAAGGTGACAAAAATATTGCTATATTGGGTAAGTATGATATTACTAAGTTGTAGGAAAATAGCATGCACTGGTAAAAACCCATGAAATTCACTGAAAAAACATTAAGGGGATGTTATGATTAAGTTGGACTAATAAAAACCTATGAAATTCCATGAAAAACTTTTGGTAAAGGGACGTTATGGTTACAAGTAAAACCGAAAAACCCCAGAAATTAGCCAGTTATGGTAAACTAAGCAACCATAACTCACGCCACCACCGTGCACTGATAAGACTAACACCCAGAACATCAAAAATGACATCACAGCGATTCAGGCCAGAGAGTCATTTTAAGCTCAAAACACTGCATTTTGGCAATCGTCCTGCATTTAAATAAAAGAAAAAGATAAATAACAGGAATTATAAACGGGAGATAATACATGACATTATTTTCACACAAGTGTGAATGATCAGTATGTAATTTGATGACAAAAGTGGCCAGACATCAAAAGCAAGAACTACTCCCAACCAAGTGCCAGCTGCACCTCCATTTAAGAAAAGGAGCTGGCATTGTGCTGTTTTAACGTCACATCCTCCGACATCACTTCCTCCAGTGAAATTGTTCATGTTCTATGTTAAATACTATCTCCACTTATTTTCATAGGACTTGTGTCCTAGCAGGGGTAGAAATAAAGATAAGCGGAGCAGAAGCAACAATAGGTCCATGGGTATAGGACCTCCACCAGCGAGCAGGAGCTCTATTGAGAGAGCTTGTACAAAGCATTCCTTAAGTCGAACGTCCAAGTGGGACGCAAAAAAATACCCTTTCATCAATTATAAAGTATATAAGATTCGTGTCTTACAGAAGCACCCCAACACACCTCAATACAGACTCCAAAACACACAGAGTTCATGGAATTGTAGTTATTTTTCTATTGTGCCAACTGGCCTGGGAGTTAATGAAAGCTCCTTGCATCTGTTGGTTTTGGCTCTTTAAAGATTCAAGTGAGCAAGCTTTAAGCAATTTAAATTCCTACATAGATCATTTAATATGTATTCAGTGACAAAACGTTGAAGAGGCATTATGATTGCAGTGCAAAATAACAACACTGCTAACCAATTAGCAGTACGGGTTCCTAATGCAAAGTTATTTCATGCTTTATTTCAACAATTTGTCAAAATTGCAAACAATGAACACAAAATTAAATTGCATTCTGAAAAATAAGTCATACCAGGAGCCAAATATGTTAATATATTGGAAAAAGTGAATCATACATTCACATTTTATTAATATAAACTAAATAATCTTAAACTACACAAACCTACACAATGGTCATTACCAGTAAAGCATTGAAGGGCGATGAGTTACTTTGTGACTTAAATTTATAAAGCCGATTTAGCTATAGAAACATGCATAACACAAAACAAATTCCAAACAGATTTACAAAAAATAAATACAATTTCTTTTTAAAATGGGATCCTTTCGTCAAGTAAGCCATATCAAAAACAAGATTGCTGTGGATTTGTGTGGTCTCTTGCCGATTATGTATGCCGTAGTTGGTAAAACAGGACCCCAGATTAATACATGTGAGGGCCAAGTACAAAGGACATAGAAATAGCAACTGTTGTACATTCTCTTTGTATAAAAGGCAATAATGGTACTTAGTAGAGGATAATGGGTTCCATACGCTGATCAGCTTTGTAAAAAGGTAGGCAGCCCTATGCGAAATTGCAGATAAACAAAGTGGGAACATAAGGAAAAGTGAACCAGTCATGGTACTTTCCAAACAATCCCGTTTCCTCTCAAGAAGGAGATCGATGCGGGATAGACTGCTTCTTTGCCATAAACCGGATTCTGTGCTACCCGAGCTTCAAACCCAGACTTGACCACATATTTGGTTTATATTCTGGTCATTCTCCCATAAATGTAGCAAATTTAAGTCCACCATTAGGTTTTAACACCTCAAGTGAATCTTTATATTTTGCTAACTCAGTCGGAGGCAACATTACACTGGCTTCGTAAGAACCAATTTTCCAATGCCAGGCCAGCTCCATTTTAGGTAAGGGTTGAATAGGCAGACAAGAAGGGTTTTGTAATTGTTGGGATCAATTTAACTTCTGAATGTAACCTCGAGGAACCTTGTTGGCTGGACACCAGCAATTACCAGGAGCGACTTTCAACTCATCAAACCTACTGGTGCATAGAAACATACCTAGGAGATATTCACTCTGGGTCAATGGGAATGCGTCCAATGAAACATTAGGACCCATCTAGACATTTAAACCACAATGAGTTCTATACAATGAACAAACTGTTATCGTTTGATCTTGTGTGGCAGTTAGATTGGCTCGTTCCTCAGAGTACCTCAGAGCCCCTGCTTACTGGGCGATGCGGGTACCCAGGATCAACTTGCAGCTCCTGAAAAAAACAATCTTTATTTCAATCCCTGCAAAGGACAAAAGAAATTAATTTTCAGACTCAAAATAGTTCGACAGAACCATGGCACCATAAATCGCTGCCCGTCTGTGTTGCAATTTAAAAAATTAAAAGGTTAGGGCCAACCACCTTCTTTCCAAAAGTGCAAGTTAATTTTAGAGCGGATTCAAAACATCTGTGTTAAATTGCTTTTTGCGACCTACATTTTCAATCACCACTACGATGGAAGCGAGCTCAAAGATTCAAAACAAAAAAAAAGAAGAAAAAACTAACCTCACACTTAAGAGTATTTACCCATTAATGCTCCATATTATCAGAGCCATCAATTCTCTCTACAGTTCCATCCCTCGAAGAATCTGTTTCTTTGAATCACTAAGATTTTTGAAAATCAGCAGGGCTTAGTCAGCGATCAAATTAAGGTTTACAAGTTCCCAATAGAGTGTGGGAAAATCTATGGTGAAGAAAAGAAGCCGTAGGGCTATTTCATAGGAATAATATTGGTGCGTTGAAACAACCATGACGAATACCCATTTCAACATCAAATCAATTAGTAGTTTCGGTCCCAAGCCCAACTGGCTGACAGCCATATTTCATCTCTGAAGTGGTCATAGCTTTAACAGGTTTTGGAATATTTTTAATTACTAGGACTACCCAAAGTTTTAACCTGGGACCCCATCAAACAATATTTTGAGTTCTATAACAGAAAAATATAAATGTTGCTTTTTCCAAACAGCGACATCTTTCTGAATTAGCGAAAGTAATGCAGCCTAAAACGTTGATCGATTGTGCAAGCACCTTTCTGGGGTTCCATGTGTTAATATCCCCGCAAAAATATCTCCATATTTTTGCGCCGATATTAAGCCATGGAACCTGCGGGGGACACCCCCGCAACTCCCATTCCCTATAACCCCATAAATTATCCCCTCTATCATCAGTATTGCGTTACCAAATATCTCACCAGCAAGGTCTATGGAAAAAAAACATTGCTCAAACAATTACTTGACTTCTCTAGACCTCCTGTTTGCAAATAGGGATTATCTCACTCTCCAAGAAGTGAGAAGTCGAACTAGAGCACAGAGCCGGTTGAAAGTAAATCTGAAGCCCTTACAGGATTTGCCCACTTTTTGACTCACAAACCAGACATATGCCCTCATTACAACCCAGGCGTTAAGGGGTTAACGGCACCGTAAAAGGTGGCGGTGCCGTTAAACCCTTAACGCCTGATTACGAGGTCCCTTTGCGGGTTGGAGACTTTAACGCCTGCTTTTTGCAGGTGTTAAAAACCAACCCGCAAAGGGACCTTGGTGCTAAGTACGGTGCCGCAATTTGCGGCACCGTACGTAGCGCCTTCCACATTCCCATTGAGCCCTATGGGGCAAAAATGGGAAGGGCCATGGCAGCATGGGGAATTACCGCCCCGCCAACCTCGGAATGGGGGCGGTAATTCCCCATTCCGCCATGGCGGAGTCGGTAAGTTACCGGCATGGACCATGGTGCTATTAGTACCATGGTCCAACGCCAGGGTCGTAATGAGGCCAATAGCCTCACTAATCAAAAAGCTAATAGTGCTCATCTTCTCCTTCACTCAGCCTCCATGTTACTAGCTTGTTTTCAGAACTGGAAACAAAATAACCCTTTGCTCTTTATAGGTCACTGAAATAATCAAATCATTCACTTTCAGGAAAGCTAAATTCAAAGGGCTTGTGCATTTCAGTCGATTAAGCAGCTATAGTTTTCCAAAAAGGTCTCATATTTCTAGTCTTTGCTACCATGACCAAGGACTCCGGTTTCTTTTTCGCGATATTCCTGTAGTCCCGGCAGGCGGCTCATATCTCCTCTGTGGAGCGTCAAACCGGGATTATCAACCGCACATTTTTCTTAAACATTATACAGTCTTTTCTGGTCATGACTGCACCAGGTTCAGAATATCTTTTCACCGGTTAGCGACAAAGGACCAAATTATATTAGCTACTTGGACACAGGATCACATCCCAAATGTTGTTTGCTTGTAAATCAACAGGTGTATAATATATTCAAGAGTAGGTCAATGGCTCACACTCACGGTTTTCTCCAATATGGCTATTCCCGCTTTCACTCTGGAAACCAAGTTTCATGCTTTACTGTCAGTTTGCAATTCCACATATTTGTTGAATTAGCAGCAGCCTGGAGGATCAGCTTTCCTGTTCATTTCTTTCGTGCTGCATTACTGGACCTCTTGTCCATAGTTTAAGTACCTACTCTTAAATACTTTGTTACCTGAACCACGCACTGTTGGAGTAGGTACCAACCTCTACTATTGTCCGTTATTAGTGCCCCGAGTTTCCTGAATCAGTCACTGAGTTGGCAGGGACCCACTCTTTTCTGTGACTAATGCTTTGTGTTTCATGATATTCCTAAAACACCAGTTTCCAAGTTTCTGTGTGGACGCTTTGTCTACTTCCCTGTTCCGATTCTTGGCCCACGATGTGCTCTATACTAGCATGCATGTGTGCCTTCCAAGTTATTGTTTGTATAGCTTCTGTCTGCAGCTTCTGCCGAGTGCTTCTTTCCTTTACCTATCCTGCGCCTGATTATTTAAATCCACTCTGCTTTTCCGGCTGTATTACAAATTGGTTTCAGTGTTGTGCCTCCGCTCGTTATAGTTATTCAGTGCGACTCCCCTTGTGTTGGTCTCCAATATAAATGAGTCAAAGGTCTGTTGGAGTCTTACCCGTCCCAGCATATGGTCTCCAGCTTTACCATCATACTAAATTCAACCGTCTCATGCAGAGGACAAAAATTCAAATTGCAAACTACTCCAGCCACAAAAAATCACTTGGCACCCCAATTCTATACATACACACTGCAAATTTCCTACTCGCCAATAGTCAAATATCACAAACCAACGGCTAGTGCAAATTCGGCACCCTGGACTCTCATCACTACGTAAACGCTGCACGATTGTTCTAAAAACGAAAGGGCTTTCTCTAATCTCCCTGGAGTCCACTTCTATTGCAGTACACCCTGTATACTCAGCAATCCCTGTAACCCAGTATATTTGCTTGCCTTCTCGGTCTCTCTGCGTCTCTTCGGTTACAGTCAACTCCTGCCCCAGTTCCTCTCTTCGCTTACATTCAGCTCCTGCCCCAGTTCCTCTCTTCGCTTACATTCAGCTCCTGCCCCAGTTCCTGAACTCCCCATCTCCACAAAGATCAACCATGTATGTGAACTGGTTTCTGTTTTATGCTAAGTGTTACCTCCCGAATCACCCCTAAACTACAGCATGTACCATGATAATCTATTGCCCTCTCCGGCCAGAATCCCAACTCCCTCCTTACAGAAATCTCTGATTAGATCTTATAACCAAATACAGGAAGAGGATGGTGATCCCTCTCAGTCCCTGGAATTACATTTAAACTCTTTACATTATGCAAGTTCTCATGGTTAACTAAAAAAATAAAACAGGACTACATTGAATACCACATTTAAAACGGTCTCTTTGGCACGACTGTCCCCTATGGCACTGCCATTAGTCCCCCTTAACTCCCAACCCCCCTGAACCACCCTCCGCCCCTTGAACCTCTACGCCAAGAGCCTATTTTATTCCATAACTCGGCTGGAAGGAGTGCATAGTGTTGCTCACTCAGTCGTTAAATGTGAGTATTTCCTCAGGTAGTACGCTTCACTAAGCCCTGAAAAGGTATTCAGAGGACCGAATGGAAGGTTCAGTCACCTACAACTTTAATTTGGAGGCTGCGGATTGGTTTCCTGACCCAATCCCAATCATTCCAGGGTGCTTTTAGGGTTTTCAAGGTTACTAAGCTGAGAGAACTTTCAGCCATTATACACGTCATCTTAATGTGGAGAAGGCTGAATTGATCTTTATTAAAAAAGGGCTTGATTATCAACTTCTCTTTTCTAATGTTTTCAAATTAAATTACAATAAACAACAAAAGTTTAAGTAAGCAATAGCATTGAGAATGGGTATGTTCCCAAAATCTAGGATTATCAGCGAGCAGCTTTCATAAAATTCAATCCTCTACCATATGGTTAGACCTCCCGGCTACATGGACAGAATAGCCCTCATAGCCAATGTGGAGGGGGGGGGAGGGGGATCTACAGCTTAAGTCTCTTGGAAGCAGAGACCATCCAGTTCCAGCACCCAATCTTCATTGAAATGTTGCTTTTTAATCATGCAACGTTCCAAGACAAAACATACATCAGTCCCTGCACTATGCTCCTCGATGACAGTCAGTATCCTTCGACATATCGACCATGGGGGTAAAGGAAGTCGATCCCATTTCTAGAGCTCGCTACACGAGAGAGGTGAGCATATCCCCTATTTCGTTTACAGGTGACACTCTGGGAAAGTTGGAACATAGGACTACAAATCCATTAAAATGGCTGCAATCGGATTGATGGGGACCTATTGCTCCTCTTGACAGATTCCTGAAGAGGACTTCTGTATGGGAGAGAGATCTAACATACACCGATGTGAGCTTTTCAGAGTCAGGTTCCATCACTTTTATCTGAATGCGAGAGCTGCGCAGTGTTATGGTTCTGAATTCAATCCCCATAAGTCCTTCAGGAATATTATCGTCTACCAAAGTCAAATTCTGGAATTGCTGTATAAGGTCTTGAAATTTCCTGCATACCACTACCAATCATCGAGTAGCGCTCTTTAATATGCTGCCACCAGTGAATAGTTTTGTTTAAAAGAGAATCACTGTTTTGCCATGATCCCTTTCTTAAGAGTTGTAACGTTGGTCATAAATAAATTGTTCTCTTGCAGGAATTAAAATAATTTCGTTGACACTTGTGAATACAAGAATTCTCAAAAGCCGAAGACAGTGATCAAGATAAGATTTTGAAGTGGAAGTATTTTACTCTGTGAGAAACCAGAGGGTGTTCTCACTTCTACTCCCTTTGGATTCTCAATGCAGGTGGCTAGGGAAATGCCATTGCTTTTGGATCCTTCCCTGGGGGTGGACAAGCGAGGGAGGACCACCTGGATAGAAGGTGTTCAGGGATTGGCAGTGGGACGCCATATGTGAGACGTGTTATTCCATATCTTCCTTTCCAAAAGGAACCCCTATTTCAGAGGTGGTTATGGAATATTGTTCATCAAGTCCCATGATCTCTGAGAAGGGTAGAAACCACTATTACATTAGACAGATTAAACAATTGGAAAGGAAGGGTAAAAATGAGATATGGTATCCCCGTTCCCCTCAGGATAGCCAACCTGATCTTCTCCCGACCATTATGGGTCATTATAAATGTGTTCCACTTCTCTCCCCCTTTACAGTGAAGATCAGTATTGAGACGGGGAAGAGACAACTAGGACCATGAAGATAACCTCCCATTCAAATACTGGGATGAAGAAGAGGCCTGAAGGTCAGGCAGGTCCGCTTAATTGGTTTAATTATGGTCAGGCAAGACAAACCCTTAACTTAGTAAAACTCAGGTGTATAAAAAGGTAACATGCGAACAAACATTAGAATGGAGGCAGAAGCCGAAGCAAGAGGACCAGAGAGGAAGCTGTGTCGGAAGAGAAGCCAAAACACCATTAGAAACCCTGGGAATCCCGTTGCAAGGTGTATACGGATCGAATGTTCCCCAGCTGGGCAGGTGAGCAGCAAGCGCTTCCGAAATGTGAAGGCGAAGCCCCGCAGAACAGCCGGCGAGTGCATTGCGAACCGCTGGGCTATCCCCTTGAAACAGAAAGATGGAGCTGCCAAGACGGGGTAAGTGTCTGGGACACTCGCAATGCCCGGGGCGCTCTAAGAAGACCGAAAAGACAATACCAGTCAAATGAATAAAGCGAAGCACGTTGCTTGCCGAATCCCGAGCTGAATGAAGTAAATGCTAGTAACGTAATGTATATAACAAAGCAAAATATGTTACTTACATTGAATACCGAACTAAATGAAACTAATGAAATTAACATCATGGATTGATTGAAATGGGAAATTGTACTTTTATTAAACAAACAATATTATTGAATCACAGAACCGAATGAAAACTGAAAGTAACAGTGTACTAAAGGAAAAGAACCAATAAATGAAATATTTAAAAATTGATATTATGAAGAACTCTACAAATCAGAATTAAAAATTGTGAACAAAACACAATAAAGTCCTTTCTAGACCGTCTCGCCTGACGAATGACCAAGCCACTCCCTTAGAGAATACCATAACATTGGAGGATGTTCGCTTAGCAGTTTCAATGCTTCGTGTAAGCAAATCGCCGGGTACCAATGGTCTACCAGTTGAATTCTATCGGATCTTTGCGCACTGCAGCTGCTCTGTGACGTATACACCTCATCATTCGAAACAGGATCGCTACTATGCGGCATGCCTTGTTCTGACAAAGATAAATCTGTGACCTGATGGGTGAATTGCAGACCAATTAGTCTGATCAATACGGATTGTAAGCATAGGGTGAAAACATTGGCCAAAAGAATGGAGCCTGTTGTGCCATTGCTAGTACATAACTAAGTGGGCTTTGTGACAGAAGATCAGTGGCAGAGAACATGAGACTGCTGCTCTTGGCTATTGATAGTCGAAGTAAACTGAAGTGTGCTGCTGCAGTGCTCTGACTTGATGCAAAAATTGCCTTGATCGAGTTGAGTGGACCTTCCTAAAATGGGTTTCGGACAAATTTTAGATGATGGGTGAGACACTTGTATACTAAGCCCAAAACCACTGTACCCACAAATGGCCCAATTTCTGATCCGTTTAAGCTTAAGAGGGGCCACAAGGCAAGGATGCCCCCTTTCCTTGCTACTGTTCATTCTGGCGATGGAGCCATTGGCGGTGATGCTAAGGTCAGATGATATCCCCACAATTGTAGAAGTTGTATGTACAAAGTTTGGCTCTATGCAGAGGACTTACTGGTGTTCCTGCGTAATCCTAGCTCTGGCAAACCACATCTAATGGTCGATATCCAGCCCTTCTCTGAGGTATCATTTTACAAGGTGAACTGGACCAAATCCGAGATTCTTTTCCGATTAAAACCACATGTATGAAGTACACATGCAGTTAATTTTATTTTACTTGGTGTCCCGAGAAAAGGAAATACCTGGGGATCTGAATTAGCTCAGATGTGACTAGACTGCCAAAGATGAACTTCGACCTAATAATACCCAAGCATAAAATCTGACTTGGATAGATGGGCACTCCTGAAACTAATACTGTGGGCACAACTAAATGCATCAAAATGAACATGCTCCCCATCAAGACACCCAGAAAACTTTCAAAGAACTCGAGAATGTCATACAAAGGTTCCTGTGGGTTGGCATGCCTCAGAGGTTAGCTTTATGGAAAATGCAGCTTCCACTGAAACAAGGAAGTATGAATCTGCTAAATTTCTTTGAACATCTGGCGTTCACTACTAAACATCCTTGTCCGACTGTACGATCGGAGCAAGATCTACTGGAAGATACCGTAGCGGAAAGTAATAGTGTCTCCCACCTGGAACCTATATGCCTTGCTGACGACGGTGATGAGACCATCTTGAATACAGAACCCACCAACTGACTTCATGCGAGAATGTTGACGCTGCATATCAGGTCGTAAAGGAAGCAATCCGTTCTTGTTCCGAGATGTATCGATTTGGCTAAATCTGGCAGTGACCTCCCAAGGGAAAGTACTTTTCTGGCCATCCTGGTTCTTGGGTGGAATCCGATATGTCAAAGATTGGAGTAACGATGGAAAATGGATCCCCTTTGCAAGTCTATGTTGCAATTTTGATTTGAAAAGGTGCACTCAGTGCTCCAGATAAGATTTTGAGGTGGGAAAATGTTACTTTCCATTTTCAAACTTTAAGAGTAAATGTGATTTTAAGAGAGTAAAAATGACTTTTCCACTTCGCAAGAGTAAAATGTATGCGACATCCAGCCGTGTGAAAAAAACTGTATGGAAATTATTACTATGCGCCAGCTTTCTGCATTGTGACAGAATACACCTTTCATTATTTCTGGCCATTTGATCTCTCCTGTATATATTTAAATGTTGAAATAACAAAAACCTAGCCAATTATATAGTAAAGCAAACATGAATTTATATTGTGCGTTTTGAGATTCAAAAGCAGAATTGTCTTTTGAGGTTTAATGAAAGTCCTAATTTCCTGGTGCCATTACTACCTAATGGTATGGCAATGTTATGATACAACAGTGCAGAGGGGCAAGGACTCCATGTTAAATTCTATATCTAATCTAGTGGTCAAATGGTTATTTATATAGCTCTTTTGGCAAAGCACTGTACACAGAACAGATTTATCACAATTACCACCAAACCAAAGTAGGTACTCCTTTATCGACCTCGAAAGGCTGAGTTGGACTTGCCGGGATTCGAACCCGCAACCTACAGATCATGCAAAGATTGCAGCAACGAGTGCTCAACCAGCTGAGCTATCTTATTGGCTAACATCCTTCAGGAGGTTGGTTAACGGAGTATTGACTGAGGTATAATGATCACAGTACCTAGATGTATTACGAATCATTCATGAATCGCTACATAAAGTTAAATACCTATCTGGATTATCACAGGGACAGGTTTTGCTGAGATTCCATTTCAATTACCAATGTAACTTTCATTTATTTGGTTTTGAACAGCGCTTCCACTTTCTTGAGAGTCAGGGTGTTGATTGTTTTTTTGTAGTCTTAAAGATTTGATAGGCTAGAACACCTGTGATCAGTATAATGACAATTACTCACCCTTGAGCAAAGACACTGCTGCCACTATGTATAGTAATGTACCCCATTGACTGCAATGTTGAATGGGTGTAAACTAAAACATGTAGAGTGACTGTGCATAGTCATCATTTTCTACACTGTTTTTATAATTAGACTGTAAATTAAATAGAAGTGCAAAAATGATCTGCCCCTGCATGATTGTGCACACAGCACCGGAACTCTGAAAAATACAATTGTGCAATACTGGTTGGCTTTTGCTGGAAAAAAGCATAACTTGTTAAAAAAAAAACGAATAATTCTTAATTGCAACTTAGTTTTCCATTTTATTAATTATACAATCCTACGATTCTAGGAAAACATGCATAGTGCTTCTGAAGCTGAATGGAAAGAAACCATTCCTTTTATCAGTGTGCAGTTTATTTTTTTGAAAGGCTTCAGTGAAATACATTCTGTTTCAGAGGTGGCTGGCAATAACATCCATGTAGATTCTCTCAAGTAACCTGACCTTTGCACTGCCCTCTGCTCTAAACCTGCGTGTAAATGTACCCAGGAAAATAATAAAGCTGGCGTATTTACAAGATTTTCATGCGTAAAAAGGCCCAGTACTCGCCTTATCTGGAGCCCTAGGTGCACTTATGCAGAATACAGGAAATTGAGGGGTATCATTGCTACCATGATGGACCCTGCGCAATTGACGTCAGAGTGCTGCATGGTCCGTGCGCTACACACAGCCGCCACAAAAGTATGGAATTCTGTGATCTATTCACAAAGAAGACCCCGAGTTAGCCAATATCTGGGCTGGCAAGCTAGTTAAATCTATTGATCAGGGCTGCTGCTAGAGATGCTGTAGCAATGTTCGTCTGGTCAGCAAGGCTTGGGGCCTAATAGCATCTTAGACTAAATTCCTCTTTAGAACATTTTGGACTCCAGGACGTATGTTCATCAGACACCTTCTGGACAGTGATCAATGCTGGAAGTGCAATCAGACAAGGGGCACTTGGAGTCATTTACTCTAGACTTGCCAAAAAGAGACTTCTGGGGGAAAGGGTCCACGAAAGGCTGCGCTTGGTCTTAAGCTGCACTTTTACAATGAATGCATCAATTTTAATGCCTGGAGACGTGTCCCCATTGGACGACGTAGTATGTATGGTTGCTAAGAAAATGCTTCTGAGCGCATGGAAATCTGCTTCCTTCTGCATTGATGAATGGGTGGAAGAATTGTTAACCTTATCCACATATGACAGGACGATCTATAAAGATAAATGTACAGACATATGGGGATGTTTCCTAGATACTTATGGCTAATGTTTCCATTATGTAACCTATGTAAATTATTGGGGCCCTTTTCTCCCCTTGTTCCTTCTGTATCAAACATGCACCTTGGTGTGTGCACATTGAGCTTATTATTTCTGGATTGTTCATTTGTACACCTACATTGACTGTGCTGATTTTAATACTGTTATGTACTGTTGAGTTTCATGTCACTTGCTTTTGTTATGTAAAAATATAAAAATCTTACCTCAAGGAAAAGAGCCAATTTGCTAATTTGAATTACACATTGAATGAAAGTTGAATTATCATATTGAATGAATGCCACCGTTATCAGAAGCAAAGACATTGAATTACACAAAAGCAAACCTGACAACCAGATTAACTATTTCTTTGAATACAATGATATAAACTGAACTCCATTAATGAACAATGAACTGGAATTTAACAAGGAGATCAAACTGTAGACTTTAATGGGTGAACCGTGTGGTCTAAAACTGCGCCAAGAACAGAGAGCCACTATTGTGAACCAAAGTCAAGTTCCAGGTTGCGTAGCCTGCAATGGATGAACCGTGTAGTCTGAAACAGTGCTTTGACCAGGGAAATTCTGTAGGTTAACAAGGAAGATTGCTTTGGTGAAGTTAAGAAAGCCAATGGTGATAAAACATCAAACTTGGGGAAGGGACATCGAGTTATACAAATTCATTGAAAAGACAAAAGCCTCAAGGATACAATCTTTTCATAGGAACATTGAGCTTGGGGAAGGGATCCCCAAGGTTCGGTGTCCTAGAACTGAATTACCCTGCAACTGTGTTGAACTTGGGGATGGGCTCCTTAATCTTTATAAAATATATTTCATCTGATGCTAAGAGGAATTCAATCTTGTGATGAAGGTATTGGCATTTTGGAGAGAAAGCTGATGAATAAGCCAAAGCTTGAAGTAGCTCAGAACTTTGTTTGGAAAACTATTTTGAGTTACAGTTGATGTCGCTACACATTACTTGGTTTTAGTTGTGACGGCAAGTATAGGATTAATTGTATGTTAACTTAATGAGAGTCACGTTCCTTAGTTTCTTTAGGTAGAGAAATACCACCTTAGTATAGGACAAGTTACGCCTTAATCCATCCTGACATTTTCTTGAATAAAAGATTGTTAAACTTTGAATCTGTTGTCTGTCTCCATCCATGATGCCAACCTCACTACTCCCTATTTTTTGAAATTTGAGAGTAAAACGATTTTTAGGGAGTAAAAACGCAAGTCCCGTCCCCAAAGGGAGTATTTTATAAAAGAGTAAAAATATGTTAAACCTAAAACAGAAATAGGTTTGTGAGAAATACTTCTTTGCACCAAGTATTAAATGGGCCCTCTTCCATAATGATAGTAATTTCTTCCTGTAGTACTACGTGAACTACTGGTCCAAACACATCCATGGATCCATATGGGTGAAAGCAGGGGCACAAGCTCCTGTGTGTCCATTTCCCATTTTTTATTGGGAGCAAAAAATGCCTTTTTTTTTCCTCACTGGCCCAATAATTCAATAGAAAAGTGCCCAAACCAACTTTTAAAGTGCTACTTTTATCCCCTGCCCCTTTTAGAGTTTTTGAAAAAAATTCAGCTTTGCAAAATCTTGCTATGCAGATGTGCTTTTCTGATTTGTGCGAGCATCAGTGGTCGAAGTGTACGTAAAGTACTCAAACTGTTCCCTGCTGGCCTGCCCCCGCTTCCCGCAAAGCCCATCACCACGCGCAATCCAAACCCCCCCCCCCTCCAACACACCTGGCGTTTACTGGAATGTTCAGGGCGCTGAAGTTTAAGTTTCAACTTGTTCCTACACGTTTTTTTTTTTTTTTTTTTTTTAAACTGAACCATTCCAGAATGGCTTCTTTTTGAAAATAAAGTACAGGAACAGTAAAAACGTAGAGGAGCACCGCTCCCGCCCACTTTGACCACTGGTGAGCATACAAAGTAGCTCGGCTTGCCGTTTCCTTCCTGTAATACATGTATCCAACCAGGCTTGTGTGTCACCATCACACAACCCCCCCCCCACCCCCTACTGGATGAATGCTCCCTTCATGACAATCCCAGGCCATGGTTAACAAAAAGAAAGGGGGTAAAAAAATACAAAGGAGGCGGACTACAAAACACCTGTAACAGCCAGACGTCCTTTGTAACAGCCAATTATCATTATACTTCGCCACCGTACTACGTCATAGTCCTTCATCAATGCTATTCCTTCTTCATCATCCACCTTAGTCATACATGCTCATTCATTTACACATGCTCCCTTACTCTTTAATGCATCAAAACTCGCCGTCAGTCATGCATATTTTTCTCTCTCTCGCTCTCTCCCTCCCTCCCTCCCCCCCTCCACATAACTCCTCTTCTGCCCAAGCTTCTTTGTGCATTTAATTTACTACAACAGCCAAAACCATTGACATCTTCAAGAATGTTGTTAATCATGTCCCGTACAAAGTTTTGGAACGGCTCATCACTGAATACTTTACCCATTACCTACCGAATGGTCAAGGAGGAGCATGGTATGGAGTCAAGCATCTACTTTACCCTCCTACCCTCGCACCACTTTAGACCCACTGTGCCCTTTAGCCGGAGCAGGAGCAGTCCCACAAGACACTTGATGGGGTGGACCTTTACTGTGATACCTGGGTTGAGGCCAAAGGCCATAATGCTGCCAAACAATGGGGCAGAAGGTCATAGATCGCACCAATGCCCAGCAGTCATTTACCAAGGCAGGTACCAGAGAGACTAATGATGGGCCACTGGGATAGAACTTCAGCCCATGCCCAAATGCCACTTTCTCCAGGGCGCATCTTCAGCTGCACCTTGGAACTACAGAGCCACCCAATGGGCATGGTCTTCATTTTGCCTGGGCAGGTCCTTCATCCCTGTCCCAGGTAGAGCCAGGGATTTCATGGCTAGGGCCGAGCCTCAGGGATAGGCCTAGCTCTAGGAGCCCACCACAGGCCAAGCCCATGAAATCCCTGGCTCCCCCAGAAAAAGGAAAAAAAATTAAACGTGCCCCTGGCGAGCCACCTTCAGGACCGCATTTCTTTTTTTTTTTTTTTCCACAGGTGATCATTTCTTTCCAGGAAAGCCGCCATCAGGGTCACATTTATAATTTTTTTCCTTCATATATGGTATTTCTGCCCGCCTAGCGCATGCAAAATGGAAAGAAAGGTCTTTTTTTTTGTGCTTTGGGGCCCATGCCATCCGGGGTTACTGGCCTAAAAGGAGGGTCGGGCTGGAGCCCCTGTTTGTCAGGATGCTCCGGTTGAGGGACCGCCTGACCCGGAGCAGCAAAATACGCTGCGCAATAAGTAGACGGAGCCCAGTGTACAAGAACACTTCTTTATTCTCAATCGTCAGAACTCAACAGCCTTGCCCGCCTCCCCACGTCACTTCCCTGCACGTCCTCTGCCCCTCTACATCCCGCCCCTTGCATCGGAACTATACGGTCAACATAACATCCCCCAACCCAAATGAAACAGTTACCCGAACGGGGGGCACATAGCGGACCCATGGTCGCCCTGGCCGTTATCATCGAGCCCTTTCTCGCATTGATGACTAAGGGTTAATTCTTGAACACCGAATGTTTGTTGGTCTGCGGTTGTTTCACTGTCATTTCTCCTACCTCGAGCGTGGAGTCCCAGGCTTTCCTACGCACTCTTATTCTTCGCTTGGCGGTTGGGTCGTGATCTCTTAGTTCTGTGTCATCGGGCCTCAGCTTCTGGGGGTCCGTGCAGTGGTACCATGGTACAAACATTTCTCCCAAACATTACCTCGGCTGGGCTTTTCCCTGTGGAGCTATGTAGGGTGCTCTGATAATCTGTGAACCGGGCCACTTGTAGCACTCGTGAAGCATTAGATCATGCCATTCGCCTGTGGCCGGAGCAGCGTGATCTTCTGGTGATGAAATTCCATGTATTACGCTCGAAATCCTGACCGGTCAATGGGGGCCCATTATCGGTTTTCAACCTTCTGGAAATGCCATATGCAATGAAAATGCGGTCTACAACTGGGATGGTGTGGTGGGCTGACGTTGATGACACTAGTTGCACCTCAGGGTAACGCGAGTGCTTGTTTATTACAGCCAGAACATATTTTCCTCCTTCGAGGAGTCAAGAAATCGGCAGCCACTGCTTCCCACACTCCTTCCGGTAGGCCAGACTTGTGTAGCGGTTCTGGGTGTCTATTTGGTGTGACGAGACAGCAAGTCAGACACTCCTTCACGATCTCCTCCACCAGTGCGTCCAATTCTGGGAACCACATCTTCCGTTGCAACATGAGTTTGGTGGAAACAATGCCTTGTGCCCCTCACGGCCAAGTTACATCACTTTTCTTCTGAGAGAGGTCGAGATCACCATCTTGTGTCCTTTTAGTAATATGTTGTCTCCGGAGAGGGCCAATTCCTTCTTCACTTGTATGAGCCAGTCTACCTCACTCTCCTGATGTCATCTGACTCAAGGCGACCTCTCTCCTTCCGAGTCCTTCGCTAATTATGTGGCATGCTATGTCTGCCTCCATCTCTTGAGAAAGGGAAACTGGATGAGTACCAGAGGTAGCGGTCTGCTACGGATGGTTCAGGTGCATTTCCCCTTCTCGGATGAGTGGACAAGATGTCGGCTGGGTTCTCTTCCTTTGCAGGTCTGAACGATTTCAAACAAGTAGTATTGTAGTCCGAGTCCCCACCTGGCTATGCGGAGTGGCCTCTTGGCATGGGGGTTGCTGTATAGTAAAAGCAGTGCCTGATGGTCCGTTACTACTTTGAAAGGCTTACCGTATAAAATTAGATGGAAATGTTTGCACGCCCATACTATGGCGAGACGCTCCATTTCCGCTTGAGTGTATGCCTGTTCTGTCGCAGAGAAACTGCGACTGGCATACACAACAATGTGAGTGTGTTTTGGATCATCAGGGTCAATTTGGGCTAGGATTGCTCCTAGCCCGACTGGGCTTGCATCTACTGTCAGTTCCGACTCACGGTTACGGAGAAAATATGCCATTTTCTCAAATCGTGCCACCCTATTGCGAATTGTAGTGAAGGATTGCTGGCACTCTTCGGACCAAATGAAAGCGGCATTCTGCGAAGTGGTTCACTGACGGTGGCAAAGTCAGTGATGTACCACGTACAATAGCTGGCAAGACCCAGGAAGGGTCTTAATTCGGAGACGTTCATTGGTGGTGGTGTTTCATCGAGTGCTGTGACCTTTTCCGGGTCTGGGGTCATGCCTTTGTCTGAAAATATATGTCCGGAGAATTTTTCCAAACTCACATTTGTCTTGATTGAGGGTGATGTTGGCCGCTTCCAGTGCCATGCACACTTGGACAGTGTCTCATCATGCTTTACTACATCTGTGCCAAACACCAAAATGTCATCACTGTAATTAACACAGTTGAGGATGCAGTTAATTACATGGGGAATTTCAACTTTAAAAATATTGGCTGCGGAGGATATATAGAAGCTTAGCCTTTTGTATCCATAGAGTCCGATATGCGTGACGAATGTTATGTTTCTGTTCTCTGGGCTCAATACTAGCTGGTGATAGCCCTTTTGGAGAAGACCTTAGAGCCGTTTAGTAAGTGTATGTCCATAAAGCATGGTGCCATTTGTCGCACTCTTTCAATGGCCTGGTTGGGTATCCTCATGTCCACACACAAGCAAAGGCATCCGAGCCCTTCTTCGGGACGGGGACGATGGGACATGCCCATGTTGTGGGGCCCGTGGCTGGTTCGATTATGTTTTGCTCTAGTAATGTGTGCAGTTTCCCCCTCTACCTTCCACTGTATGTTGACGGGTATGCCTCTGTAGTGTTGTGCTACTGGCAGGATGTCTTCGTCTATATGTAATTTGATCTGTTTGTTGCGTAGTTTTCCTATTCCTTTGAATAGTGTCAGGTACAGTTCCTTAATCATGTTCACGAAGTCGATGCATTTGTGCACCATTAACTTGCACAGCACATGTATCAGACACTTTTGGAGCTGATCATGCATCCGCTTTGCTCCCAGTGGCAAGCAGGTGTAGGAGTAATGTTTTTTATTGCGTCTTGTATCTGCATGTGCCTTCGAAGTGTTCTAATCACTTTAGGGGAGATGTTGCCAGTTTGAGTTTAGGGGGGGGGGGGGGGGGGTCGCTGCAGTTCATTGTATACTTGTTCGCTTACCACGTTATCTGTGGCTTCCGTGTCTATCAGGAACTCCATATGTCTTTCGTTGAGCCCCATGAGCAGGGTCGGGCTGTGTTCTGTTGTTGCCGAGTTACCTAGAGCATACAGGAAGGAAGCTTTTTTTTTTCGGTTCGCCCTCTGATAAGCTATCAGTGTCCGAGCGAGATTGTTCTACCAGATACCACACGTGGCGTTTTGATCTTGTGTCTGGTCGTGTGCATGTGACGTACCTCCTCCTCTCTTTCTTGTCCTTCCTGTGCTGGTCATCTCCTGATTCCGGCTCTCTTATTTCTGCCTCGTGGCCTGTAATAAGAGTGGGCGGCTGCTTGGGACGTTTGCATCGCCGTGAGGAAGGGCCTGTAGCAAGTTACAGATTCTCTCCCTCAGTCTCGCCCTTTTTCTCTCAATATGTGACATACCGACTTCAAATATCCCTCCTCGCCACACGCAGAGTAACTGTCCGATTGCAGGGCATGTTCCTTCTTGCAGATATTCGTACCCACACCAATTACAGAAAGGTTCTTCTTGTCTGTAGTTGTTTTGCAGCTTGTGTATTGTCTCTGAGGGCGTGGCTGTTGAAGCTTTTAACTTGTGTGTCCACCACCATTTCTTCCCTTGACAGGGTTAAAATTCTGTCGTGTTCGGGCCTTTTGAAGCAGTTTGCGCCTAAACATCTGGGATTCGTAACCCACGATGATTTGGGAGCGTAGGGCCTCCGTGTTCGAGTAATTAGCGCAATCGCAATGCTACATTTTAATTTGTAGGCGCATAATGTAGGCATCCATTGTTTCACCTTTTGCCTGCTTTGTGCTATGAAATAGGTGGCGTTCATAGTCCACATTGGTATGCAGTGTGAAGTAGGCAGCCAATGCACCTTTTAAGTCTTGAATTGGGTCAATGGATGTTATAGGTATTTTGTCGATAATGTCCCTTGTTGTAGGTCTTACTGCCAACTTGAGCAGGCATTTTGGTCTTTCCTCATCCACAGGACCTGTTGATCCCGCGTAAAGATCAAAATCTCTAATCCACCTGGCCCACCTCTGCCCCCATATTGCTTGTGTCCGAAGCCCCTAGTAACTGCACAGCAAGAGAGTCAGGGAGCCTATATGGAGCTGTAGCAGGTGGAGCCTCTTGCACTGCTGCCTGCTCATCCTGCTTAACAGCTTGGGGAATATCCTGGACAGACATCTTCGATATATTCTTGTGTGTGCTATCTCTTAACTCCTCCCTTTTACGGCCGCCTGTAATGGCACGAGCACAGTGTTGTCACAGAAAGGGGGGGCTCCATGAGATGGCTGCCAAGCGGCACGAGCACTGCGTCTCCTTTCTCGCTCACTGCTGCGATTAAGAAGATCACCCCTGAGGCCCCAGGCTGATTTTGCCATTGGTCGGCCTTTGTATGGGCAGGGCAACGTCCGCACCGCTGCATCCACGAGTGCTGCTACAGCCTGTAAACTTCTTCATTCGCGTCATTGCACCCAAATTATCCACGCGTTGGGCGTGTGCTTTTACCTTCGCCGCCAGTGTCAGGATGCTCCTGGTGAGGGATCGCCACGGAGCAGCGCTACAAGTAGACGGAGCCCAGTGTACATGAACACTTCATTATTCTCCAACGTCCTACAACTCTACTGCCCTGCCCGCCTCCCAAACATCACTTCACTGCACGTCCCCCTGCCCCGCCACATACCGCAGAACTATACTGTCAACATGACACTGTTGGAGCCTGGGCCTCACCAGGCTCACCCACCTCTAGTCCCAGGCACCCCTGAGCACCCAATGGGCATACCAAGCATGGCCTTCTACCATCCAGTGGCCTTTATGGGTCCACAAACCACCAGTCTCCAGGCTTTAAGCCAGTTTTGAGATGGGACAAACTTGCAAACACTAGAGGGTGGCCCGCAGACAAACAAGCCTTTTCTCAACCCTAACAAAAGGGACACATTTCACCCTCTGGTATCACCCTACCTCACCCTCCCTAAGAAGGAGATGACCAAAAGGTCATGTAATGTGTCCCAAGTTGGCCACTGGTGCCACAGACAGTGCTGTTAAGCGACAGGCAGCCAGAACAAAAATTGAGGCATATTACATCTGGCTGTGGTCAACTCTCACACAGTCTGAAACGGAGACAACTGCAAGAGGGCTACAATGTGCTGCCTTAAAATGTCTGGCAGAACTCTGAAGGTTACAATGGTGGCATTTCAGAAAATACTCCCCTCCCCCCCTAGCAATTGAGAAAACGGTTACTAGCCAATCAGGTTACAACTGTATACAAAGGCTCATGTTGGCCCTCAGACACATAATTATGGCATTTGCATAACACATTTTGCCATTGGTATTGCCTCAAAGCGTTGTAGGTGAATGCCCTTGGAAGACAGAGGTATGCGATAGGTCAGAGGAATTTAGAATGAGGGTGTGCATTGTAGCCAGTACGAAAGTAGATGGGGTGGCTAAGTCACCCAATAGAGTCCCATGTAGAGATGGCTGATGGATGGGTACAGTGAAGGCTGTCGGGACGGTACGCGTGTCAACGAGACTGATGTTTCGAGGTAGACCAAATGTTATCATGTGACTTTGCTGCATTCTAGTGGCAGAGGTGTTGAGCAATGTGCCTTAGTAGCAGATGCAGATGTGTGCGGGTGGGTGGCCATGCCCTCGGAGAGCTACAGCTGTCATCCATCGATATGGAGTGTGATACGTACCCGTGAGTCATGGCTGATTACTGTTTTCGTTGACCGAGTGCAGGTTCTGTCCTGCGGGTCTTTTCTATGCACGCATAGTACTTTCTTGGAGTGACTCATTAATGCCCCGGCCTACCTCTCTATCCTGGTGATAAGCCGGAAGGGTACCTTGAGTGGTGTGGGGGTTCGTGGATTCTTCTGATCAATCCCATATATAGAGAACAGGATTTTGACAGCTTCAGATTAGATGTAAATGAAACCATCGGAAGGATTTTCACCTAGTTTGAGAAGGCACATTTTTGGGACTAGATGCAAACAAAAAAGTTGGTGTGAATCTGCCTAGCACTTTGGGTAGAAGGTGTGAACATACTTTTGTCTATGGAAAATGAATGAGAAAAGCCCCCCCCTTTCTCTTCCCCCGCCCGCTTCAGCAAAACCTCATAAAATTCAGACACGGCCGTTTATTTATAGGAAAAGTTTGAGAACATGTGTTGTAGAGCCATGGTTATTTATACACATGTGCTTTTCTTATTGGGAGCCCAACTAATTACACGAATTGCATTGTTGACAGAGGAGGAAATGGGCCAGAGTAGGATGGAGCTACACCCAGCCAAGATTGCACTCGCGGAATGCTGCAGGCCCAAACTCATCTATACTGGCAGCCTCCTAGATGTGTTCTCAAGCGGGGGATCCATCTGTCACCAAACACTAGGTGATTCATTTACGAGCTATATATTTTACTGTTAGGGGAGTTTTGCCGGGAGATGGGGGGGGGGGGTTTACTGAGCCCACTTGCAATTACTTGCTAAAAGGGTGTGTGCTTTAATTCTATGGTCTTTCTAATGATTCCCAAAACCCTCCTGGCGTTTATGCAAATCACCATGGCTGGGATCCAGGGATGATGGAGGCTACTCGCACTGGATCGCCGCCCTCACATCATTCTGGCCTCCCTCCCCCATGCATAGTAAATGTATAAAGTAGTAGTATTAAAAAAAAAAAAGTGAAGCCGAGCCCTCCCCTAATAGAAATATTGCTGCAGCCCCCCAGATGTAATTTCTGATTATATTTTCTATTGCAATCAGTCAACGTACCCCATTTTGGAATAGCCTTCAGCAGCCCCCATCCCCAGACACACAGTTTGAAGACCACTGCTTTAAAAGGGTCCTACCAACCTTTTACAGACACTTCGGGTCCTTGAATGCATCGCATTCCTTCGGCAAGCCAACAAACTCCAGGGCTTGGTATAAAGAAGTTGGAATGACATACACAGAGAAGGGGGTGACACGTATACAAACACAGGGGCCACAGGGAAACAGCCACCTGAGAGTATGAAAAGCCTACACTGTACCTTGTCCTCTTGCTCGCGCAGCACCTGCTCCTTCAGCCCCTCCAGCTCCCGGGGCAGCCTGCTTCGGAGTTCCAGCAGCGCCTGCCCGACATCCCGCAGCCCGTTCCGCTGTTCCAGGTGCAGCCAGGCCAGCGCCCCCACGGTCCCGGCCAGCAGCACCAACATGGACCACAGCAGCACCTGGAGCCCCCCAGAGGAGGAGGAAGCGGCGGCAGAGGACCGACTAGGAGCAGAACTTCGGGACTCCCTGGGGTGCTGCACCGGGGTAGAGTTCCCCTCCTCATCACGGCGGGGGGAGAGCGCCGTCTTCCCTTTCCTCTGTCGCGAGGACATAGTGGCACTAGTACACACCTGGGTGCAGGTTATCACTCAGCAGAGAAAGAAAGAAAAAAAACTACTCTTCAAGAGGAGGCGAGAAAAATCACCGGTGAAAACAATGGGACAAAAACACCTAAATGCAAATCAAATGCCAGGTGCAAACCCAAGCTCCAACTGCAAATACTAAACCGGCTGTGCAGCGCTCCTCATGCAACTTCTATACACAATTTGCAACCCCCCAGGAGCGGGAATAAAACCGCGAAACAATAAGTGCCCGGGTGAGAAAAAAAATACTATGTTGGGAACTATAATAAAAAAACCCTAACGAGTTCAATATTTCGTGTGCAATTTTAATGCACAGCGTGCAACTTGAGCTATATTGCAATAGTTTAAATAAATCACTCGCTGGAAAAAAACGGTAGAATAAAAATGCAAAAAGTAAACGAAGCTGCACAAGGCTCACTAATGGACTAAGTGGCTGGCAGCATGGAGCAGTACGTGCCGCATTCCTCCCGGGCTCAAAGGACCTACGCGGGTGAGCACAACAACAAAACAACAACAAAAAAGTTGACTACAATAGTTTGGAAAGCTTGGGTACGGGTTTCCGCGCGCACCAGCCCAGAAGATAGGTCAGCAGGAGAGGCGTTGTGCTGAAGGGCGGGGCACGCCAATGGAAAGGACGGACCGGAACGAGCCGCTGAGTGGTTGCCCAGCCTTCAGTTCTCCGCCAATCGCTAGCCGCCTGAGGCAGGAGACGTGGCGTGGCTTGCCAGGTGTAGAGGCCTGCAGAAGAGGCGGGATCTTCGCGAGAGGCCTAGCCAATCGGACACAGGGCGCTGCCCCGGCGTGAAGAGGATTGGGTTAAAGGGAATTTGGGTTAATCCGGGTTGTGATTTAATTCTGAGATAAAAAACGAGTAGAAACAAAAGACAGTTATGCCACCATTGAAATAAAAGAAACACTAGAAAGGCAATCGCTGGAGCCATCTTTGAACGGTTAAATGTCGACTTTTTTTGTGGTCCGACCTCACTATTCGGTGGAAGTGAACGTTTTTTGCACCTAATTTTATTTTAGTTTCTACAACACGGACTGAGCATTTCTATGCTCGCTTTTAAATATTTCTGTAGAAGCAGCACCAGCTGTAGTTTAGTAATATAATAAGCGAATGAGTGAATCTACGATTTATCCAGCAGTGATATAATAAGCTAAAGGTCTTATTCTTCTGATACCAGATACCCCATCACTAAGGGCCTTGTCCTTTGACCTGGCCAGGATATTGCTACCTGATTCACGTCCTTCACAACTTGCAGAGGTGAAAGGTGAGGGACCATGGTGCGCACGGTTCCTCAAATGCAATGAATGAACTGGTGACGTTTCCCTGTTCCATGTGTGAGTAGGCAGAGTGTGAGCCCACTGACTAGTCTGAGCATACAAAGCATAGTTGCCAACAGTATCCATTCCATTCTGTAGGAGTTTATCCATTCCTCTTTTTTTGTTGAATTGTCAGGCTTGTAATTCTGTTTTTCCCATTGTAAAACTCAAAATACAAGTTCAGAATGCAAAAAAAACAGGACTGGAGACGCATATACATATTAGAATGTGTCATGGTGGCAACTACACCACAGATCTCAAGTTTCCACTTCTTATGTTTAAGAGTTATACAATCCTGTTTTTCCTAGAACATGTCCTACATTTAAAGGTATCAGGTATTAATATCGCCACATATATGGTCGCCGTAAATAATATCGCCGGGAAAATGTAGTGGCGATATTATTTGGGTGACCATATATGTGGCGATAATGTCGCCACAAAAAACGACAATTTTTCGGCAATATTTTTGCATGGCGATATTTTTGTGGCGACATTATTACATGGAACCCATTTAAAATGGTAAAGGCAAAACTACAATTCCGAGAATTCTAAGAACAACAAGCATCAGCGAAGCCCAGAGGTCTGCCATTTGTGTAGGCATGTGATAGGCATTTGCCAGGCACTGCTATAATGTTACCACCTGGGCATAAGATTAACAGCTAGAAATGGTACGAATACCTGGGCATATGATGGAGTGCAATTCAGATTTTAAACACACTAATTCCAGAAAGTCATAATTCTATGCTTTCCCATAACTTTACTTCTGGAGCAGCAATGGAAATAAACAATAATACAATCGATAACAAAGATGAAGACTACATGTCCCACTTGTTTCAAGTCTTTGGTAGTCCAGATATTATTGGCTCCTGAGAAACACAAGGACAAAATATGTCCAATCCAAAGTCACGTCTCCACATAAACACAGGAGCTCCCATGAAACCCCCTCTTTCTTTTGCTAATCCAAACATGTGATTTATTTGGTACTAATTCAGCCTGACACGTGTTTCGAGATATCTGCTCTTCTTCTGAGGCTTGTGCGTTCTTCTATTCCATCTTGTATCTATTTATATCTGGAGTAATAGTAAAGTTGTATTTCTTGATATCTATATATCTTCGCGATGAACAGCCTTTCCGCAAAGTGAAGCGTTGTCAAGTGGGTGAAACACAAGTAAAAATATGTCCAATCCACAGTCTTGTCTCCACATAAACACAGGAATTCCCATCAAGCCCCCTGTTTCTTTTGCTAATCCAAACATGCGCCCCAATCGCTGGACGTGAAATTCCCAGAAGATTCTCAGACCTTCAGCTTCCAGCTGGCTTGCTCTCCACGATAGTACCAAGTATGACAAAATACACATTTTAGTGCACCGAATCAAGAGGGTGGGAAACATGTCATAGTATTACAACATGTCATTACAATAACAGTAAACATAATACCTCCATTACATACATAGATCAACACGATTGCAAGGGTGGAATAATCCTTTGCCTCTGTGTCTTTAATAGAATTATGTCTTTCTGAAACAAATGTGTTAATAATCTGAATTCTATGTCAAGACTGGAGGCATGGATTATGCTTGTTCAAAACATACTTGCCACAAATGTTGCCATATTCTCAATTGGTTTGAAATAAAAGGTCTTGAAAGTAGATTCATTTGACCAATTTGCAGATCTCATGATATCTTTCAATCTGGCGCCTAGATTGAAGGCCTTAGTGACCATAGCTCCCTTCACAGAGTGAGCCCCATAACAATGTACATTGATAGCGGCATGGCTCATCACCCATCTTAGCCTTCAGGCTAGCGTCGCCAGTGATACTGCGCCATATGGCTTACACAAGGCTATCAGTAGTTGTGATACTCTTATAGGCCTCACATCACTCGTGATCTCCTCATGTGCTGCTGGGCATCTAATCGGGCATAACTTTGGCTGATTCAGGAATTCCTTGTATGCAATTGATTCTAGCCCTGTTTTCGTCCTCGATATAAGGAATGTCACCCTGTTGGTGATAAAGATGTCTTATTCACTTCTATAGCCAAGACATCTGATACTCTTTTGCATGATAGCAGGCACAAGAGCATAGTGAGTTTAGCAGGTAATGTCTTCCTAGATAGACCTGTATTTTCTGGCCATTTTAGAAAACAATTTCAACACTGTGTCTACGTCACACAGCCGAGTGTATTTCTCTCTGGGAGGTCTAGTCATTCTTATTCCTTTTAACAGTCTGCATATCAGAGGGTGATCTCCTGTCCGCACCCCTTCAAAGTTGGGATGGCCTGCCGATATCGCAGAGCGAGCTGTATTAATGGTCCTATATGCCTTCCCTTGCGCTGCCATTTGTACTAGATAAATAACGATGTGAACTACATCTGTTCCATTGGGATGAACGTCCTTTTCCACGCACCAACTACACCATTTCATCCATGCAGACCTGTATACTCTGTGTGTCCCTGGTGCCCAAGATTTGTTGATGAGTTCAGCCTCGCTCGATAAGCCCGGCCTAACACAAGATCTCCTGATATTGCCTAGGCGATCAGATTCAGCTTGCCTGACTGCACCAGTGGATGGCTGTCTCTCGCACGATAGATTTGTGACTGGGTAGTGCTAATGGGTTGCTGTGTGTCAGCTGCAGTATACCGGGAAACCAGGTCTGGCCTTTCCAATCTGGCGTGATCAGAATCAGAGTGGCTTTTTGCCTCCTCACCTGAACTAATGTTTTCTTGATCATCGAGAACAGGGTAAATACGTAACATGTGTTCTGACCCCACCATTGCAGGAAGGCGGCAGTTTCCTCTGCCTCTGGATCCGGCCTCCAACTAAAGAACCAAGGTAGTTGGTTGTTCCACCTCGATGCAAACAGGTCGATCTGGCACGGACCCCAACAAATCATCAGTTCCTAGAACACCTCCTCATCTAGCTTCCAGTCGCTGGCATCCCTTGAGGAATCTGGAGTTCTAATAGACTAACTAATTCAATCGACCCGGCAGGTATTCTGCTATCACTGATACCTGTCTCTGAAGACAGAGGTGCCAGAACCTTTGAGTTATTTATGCTAACATCCTGGGCTTTGTGCCACCTAATCCGTTTATATACCTGATCGCTGACACTTTGTCCATTTTGAGTAGCATGCAACATTGTGCCATCTCCTGAGTCCAGCATCGTACAGCGAAGGACCCTGCCAATAGTTCTAGACAATTGATGTGCATGGGGTGTTTCCTGATCCAAACACCTGCCTTCTGTCGACAGGTTCCTGCACCCGGCTCACCAGTCCCCATCTGCTGGCATTGGATTCTATAATCAGGTCCAGGGATGAGCCAAATATAGCTCTCCCATTTAATGCATCCAGGTGTTGGAGCACCATTCCAACTCCTCTCTCACCTCTCAGGAAACCGGAACCTTCTTTTCTTATGACGTGCCCCTCCTGAGATGCTGGATCTTAAGTCTCTGTAGTGCTCTGTAATGTAATGGTCCTAGAAATATAGCCTGAATTGAGGAGGCTAGACGCCCCACCAATCTGGCAATTTCTTATAACAATAATTTTCTCTTCAACAGCATCTGTTTGATCTGTTTTTTGATGTTGTTCACCTTGGTCATCGGCAAACTGAGAGAACCCTGGGTCAAATCTATAACGGATCTCAGGAATTCCATGGATTGTACGTGTGGACACTGGATTTCTCACAGTTGATCAGAAACACCAGACTCTGCAGTAAATCTAGAGCAATGTTCACCTGCACTTTGATCATTTCCTTGTCCTGGCAACTTAGGCATAAGTCGTCCATGTATACTATGAGACAAATGCCTTGCTCTCTCAGGTAAGTCGCCACAGGTTTCATCAGTTTAGTGAAACACCATGGAGTCGATGACAAGCCGAAAGGAAGGCAACACCATTCCGATATCGCCTCTCCTCTGAGAAACCTCAGAAAATTAACAGCAACCTCCTCCTTTTGGTAGTAATTGCATAGTTGGCATTGCCTAGCATGCAAATTGCCTGCTGTGCCCATCTGGTTAAATCACCGGATCCACTGATTCATTTGTCTCTCGGGCCTCTTCTGCCATGTGGAGGATTTTTGTGAGAGGATCTACGATGTCCAACATCTTGTCTTGGCCTGAGCGCCAAGCTCTCTGCAGCCCCTTCCTCACATCCTTCACATATTTTCCCATGAAGGTGACCATCTTTTCACCAAACTCAGGTGTGTTAGCTATTCCATCGGGGAGGAAGGGTCTTGGACATGTCCCTCTTAATTTACTCCTGACTTCCTTCGCCATCGGTGCCCTAAGGCGTTTCTTAAGATAGGACGCCACCTTCTTAGTTGGCTCCCACTCTGAGGATCGGGGTGGATTAGAGCCTCTGGGTCAAACTCATCACCCCCTTTGACATTTCCTCCTCAGCCTTTCTTTTCTTCTGAGCTTTCCTGTGCTCCTCATCCAAAGATGATTTCGACACTACTTCCTCCTCAGAGGATTCTTGCCAGTCTTCATCCTCTTCTCCTGAGCTACTGGATGACTCGTTATGCCACCTGCTACTCTTCCCCCTGGATCTCACCTTTCTACCTTTGCCGCTCTACTTCTTCTGTGGCGTACCCGGGGGAGGGGGGTCTGTTTTCAGACGGCCTTTCTTCCCCCTTTACCTCTACCGTGTTTAATACCTTTTATTTCCTCCAGTCCTTGGGAAAACTTTAACCAGTCCTCCATCAGAGTTATTTGCTGTGACCCATGTCCCATTGTACCCATAACTTTCTTTATTATTTGCCCCATGTTGGGGTAATTCCTCTTCTGGCTCACCTGAGCCTTGCTATCATCACTGGTGCTACTCATCTTTGGGTATTGGGGGAGGGTGTATTCTTTCAATTAGTATTTTCCAGGAGTCTTGGGCCTTTACCCGTCAAAATTATACACTATTGTCCAGTGGGTGAGTGCAGTTGTTGTTATTTCAGCTATCTTGTTTTACAGGGGACTGAGCCCATCATAAAAGGAGCAGCAACATGCTCTTTTGGCAAGGAGGGGCGCTGTGTGAGGTAATCGGATCTCTTGTCCTTGCAAACGTTCCGTGAGGATTATGAAATTGAAGAAATACAGTCTGCAGTGAAACCGCTGTCTAACTCTGGTGCCTGTCGGTTGACTCACTCTCCAGCGGTCACAGACATGGAACAGAGTGCTGAACCTAGGTATTCGTCATGCTCCGATAACATCCGTGACCGTTGTGCCCCCTGTCAACTGTGACAGTAACTGCGGTTTCCGCAGGAGCCGGCAGAGTGCAAAACCTAAAGATTCCTGAGCGGAATGTTCAGTCACGTTTCCCACTGCTTGCGCTGTGCTTTGCTGTGTTCCGTCCCTCAGCACGCGCGCGAACACCATTAGTCACACAATCAAGTAACAATTACAAATTAATAGATAAAGGACCGGAACACTTAACTGGCTGCTCAAGCAGCAGAGAAAGAGGGGGTTTCATGGGAGTTCCTGTGTTTATGTGGAGACGTGACTGTGGATTGGACATATTTTAACACGTGTTTCTCAGGAGTGAATAATACCTGGACTACCAAAGACGCGAAATAGGTGGGACTTGTAGTCTTCATCTTTGTTATTGATTGTATTATTGTTTATTTTCATTGCTGCTCGAGAAGTAAAGTTATGGGAAAGCATAATCCGAGCCTCCGGTCTTGACATAGAATCTAATACCTATGCACAAGCCAAAACATTTGGCTTAGCTAGTGCATGCTTTTAATAGGCCTTTAGTTATTGTTATTAATAATAATATTAAAGTGCTTATTGAGCACATACCTACCTTCGGGAATCAACAGATACCGGATACTGGAACAGAGACAATCATAGCGGAAAGAAGATGTTAGGAAAGCAGAGAAAAAAGGGAGTGGGGAATCTAACAACAGAGGAGGGCAGACAATTGCTCAGCAATGGATCTACAAGTAACCAGGCGAGGAAATAGTGGGTATCAGATCACCCAGTCTCAGGTAGGGTAGGGAGTGTAGGGTTTGTGGATTTAGGTGTTAGGGCTGAGCCATTGAGTAAATAGGGAGCGTCTTAAGCTCTTTCCCAAACTGTTAAAGCGAGGGGGCAAGTCTGATATTGACAGAGAGGAGATTCCAGAGTCTTGGGGCATAGACAGAGAAAGCCTGTTTCTGATTCTTTACTTCCTGCACCAGCAGAGTTTGAGTCTGCACATGTCCTTACTTCTGGTGGACTGTAGGCCTCCAGAGATGCTGAGTTTCGCAGTGAGGTAGCTTGGGGCTCCTGCAGTACAAGGACACACTGCTTATAAATCAAGTGGCTGAAGGGACATTTGGTTAAGACATGTTTATTGCACCAGTTACACATTTACAACAGCAATTAAGCCATTAACTCTCTGACTGCTTAGGAAGAACACTGGCAGGCCAAAGTCTGATGTTACTGCTTGATCAAGCTATCTTAAAAGTAGTAGGCGGGAATGACCAGAGAGATTAGCAAGACAAAGTGCAGCCAATGTTAATAGCCAAACAATACCCACACGCTGTGTGTTCCTCCTCAGACCTTTCTTCCTCTTAGCTGTTCTGAAAAGCAATAGTTTTGGCTTATAGTTGTTGCTTTAGCACCACTTAATAGCTAAAAATCAAAACAGGTCTATATGACTTTGTCATGCATGGTATGGGGAAACATGATTGCTCTACTTGCAAATCACATGACTCTCACACAAATGGCATACCTCGCAACATGTTTAATCCACAGGGTGAATGAAAAGAGATTATATCTTGTTTGCAGGTGAGAGCTCATTGAAGTGCATGGACAGGTAAGGGACTTGGGGATTAGTGAACTGTGATTTGAGAGGTACAAAATAGTGGTTTGTTCAGCTGCCTGTCACTTATTTTACAGGATTAACAGACTGACACCTAGAACTGACTTCCTCTCCACATAACTTGGCCACTGGAAGGACTCAGGTCACAGAGTGAGTACTGTGCAGCTTCTTAAACTGAAGGCAGGTTTGGCAGTAGCCGACAGATGGAGTGAAAGGCAGTACGGTTGGCTTCAATCAGTCTCAAACATCCACTACAACCTGAAGCCATGGTGAACATTGAGTTGTAAATTGTGAGGAGTCAGGAATTAAACTCTCACACAGGTTAGCCATGCTTTTGGTTAAAGACTTTTATTGAAAATAAAGGGTTTGGTGAAATGCCTCTCTGGCCCTGCTCTAAGAGGAATTTCCCTACCTGAACCAAAAGGATCTTTCGGTGTCAGAATGTCAAAAAAAAAAAAACTGGCTTGTGTAAAAAGTGTGACCCTCACACTAAAATGAAACTCTATGGTGAAATGGGAAATGTCTTTAACCTCAGAAGGTTAGGGGAAAGTGTTCACAAAAGAAGAATAAATGGCTCTAACACAAAAGTTCTGCAAGGATTGAAGTCGTTGCTCCAGAGGACGTTTCCCTTCCCCATGTTTCTCAGGGTTCTCTGAAGCTTTACGTTCAACAGTTCCTTGTGCCTTTCTTGGCCCACAACAATATGTCTGAAGTTTTACATTCAGTAGTTCCGTGTGTCTTTCATGGCCCACAACAATCTTGACGTACAAACTTGTCTTGACTTTGCAGATATATCTCTCTTAAGACCCTGGTTCATACAATCCTTTCCTAGTCCTAATGTTCCTTCCCAGGACCTCTTTGTTAAACATAGTTCTAGTTGCCTGTATTCTCTCCTGTCAGGGCTTCTTATATTCATATACTTTTGATGATTACCTGGTATACTCTCCTTCCAGGGCTTCATATTTTCATACACATGTGATGGTTGCCTGGTATACTCTCCTGCCAAGACCTCTTATATTCATATGGGCTCTCTGCCCTTTTCCATAGTCGCACACACACAATTTGTTTTTATATATGTCCTCTGGACATATTATCCGGTCTTGGCTTTTCCTATGTTTGCACAATTTACATTTATCTGCTTGTAAGGGTTTTATTTGCAATGTATTTCCCCCTTTAATGTTCATTCTTTCCTTCTCTCTCACTTGTTTGTTGTTCATTCACTTGTAATCAGCATGACCGCCGGCACACCCTGGGGTCCCCACGGCCTCTGGGAAGACTCACTGGCTTTCTTTGCCATTTCTGTATTCTCTTGTGGTCAACCGGAGAAGCGCCTTTGTCAGTTTCCTTCGAGCGACCACTTCTGCAAGTTTTCTTCAGGCCATGCGGCTTCCACTTGCAGTGTCTGTTTCGTTCCGGCTCCAGTAAGTAAAGCGCTGCTCCTGGTCACCTGCGAATTCCTAGGAGTCCCCCACTGGCTCCTGGCATTCCAGCAGCATGTTCTTCTCTCGCAGTAGCCTTCTCCTTCTTCGCAGGTGAGGTATTTTCCTTGAATTTCTATTTAAAATATTCTCTGGCAATTACCACAAGTCCTATTTAATTTTCTTAAGAGTTTGCGCAATCCTTGATTCTCTAGCGTGTAATGCTAGGTGGGTACTGTGAAGAATCACGAGAATCCGTCACTTCTCACCAAGGGGGAACCTTTCCCTGTTAGGCTAGGGAGGTGAGCCTGCTCCGCAATACCCACCATAGGGGTAGAGGCAAGCGTGACCTCAATGGGAGAGACACCCCCTTTGGGGACAAGGACACCCATTCTGACAAGGACTTCACTAAGAAACATGCCACCAAAATATCTAAAGACATCCAGTGAATAAATGTATGAAGAAAATACCAAAATCTGTTATTGGCATCAAGATACACTGATTATTCCTCTATGGAAAAACTGCCTGATACTCAGAAGAGGAAATAGACCTGTGGACGAATACAGATCATGAAGCAATCAGAGAGAAAGGTCTATAAAGTTGCGATGGGGAAGGCCCAGGAAAGCTTAATAAAGCGAAATCTCCGAAAATGTCGAAAGAAAATGCTGAATGCACAAAAAATTTGCATTCAGCATAAGAAAAAACCTGAATCCCATAATATCGAGCAGGGGTGTCCCCCACTCTGCATGTTCGTTATAATGGGATTTGGGGACTGCAGATGTGTCCCCCCTCTCTAAGGAAGGAACAACGTTTTTTAAAAAAATAAAAAAAATAAAAGGACCATGCGACTGCTGTTACTACCCATTTTAGGGGTCAGATACATATGTTGCAAGGGGACAATAAGAAAGGTAAGTCGCGAGCGGGGGTCACAGGTGGGGGGATTCAAAATGTCCTTAATGTAAGGTTTACCACTTCGCACAATTTTGTCGCGTTCTTTTCTGCTACGGATATATCATGTATATCTTAATAAAGGAAGTAGGCAGGGACTGGTGGATGAGTGAGAGAACCTGCAAGTTGCAAACTTGCACTAATACTCGTCACAGTCAAGACAAGATATTTGCATTGAGGGAAGAGAAAGGGAATCACTTCTGGCACGCTCATACTCGTCCCAACCGAGATCAGATATTGAGACTAAACGAAGAGAAGGAGAATTTTTACTTGAGTGAAGCGAAAGAGAAGAATTACTGACCTGCTCATACACGTTTCAGTCAAGATAAGATATTCACATTGAGTGAGGAGAAAGAGAATCATTTCTGGAACGCTCATACTCGTCCCAGCCAAGATCAGATATTGAGACTAAAGAAAGAGAAGGAAAATCATTACTGGTACGCTCATACTCGTCACAGTCCAGATCAGATATTGATATTAAAGAAAGAGAAAGAGATTGTTACTGCAACGTTCATACTCCTCCCACTCAGGACAAAGAATCAAGAGTGAAAGGCGGAAAAGAGAACTGTTACAGGAACACTCATACTCTTCCAAGTAAAGTTAAAACACTAATGTGGAATTATAATCCTTATTGAAAGGTTAATAATCCAGGAGATCAAGGAGACAACCCTGTGATATTACCAAACAGGATATACTGTGAGAGGGACAAACCAAGAGAACAGATTGAAATAGAAAACATGGACTAAGGCCAAAGTCAAACCAAAGTCGTTGAAGTAAAGATTAAGAACTCAGGCAGCCAAGGGATAAGTTCTAACTGTTGGTCAAAGTTATCCTATGAAAGGAAAAGGATAAATACAAGTAGACTAAGGAAGAGAAATACAAGAAGGAACGAATGAGAAATCAAAGAAAAGAGGCGCCTGAAACCTTGCAGAACCGAGTAGTAGAACTGTGTATTAAAACTAATTACCAAGAACTACTTAAAACTACTTTACTGAGTGGAACTCGGATAGGAATCAGGTTGCATGAGAGGGGGTCATTCTCCTGGATTTTATTGTTATAATAGTGGATGGGTAACAATAGGTTCATTTGGACAGTAAATGATCCTGATTTACACTCTCACTGAAGACTGACAGTAGTTCATTTTGTTAGGTAGGGAAAGCCATAACGTAGGGAAAGGTAGGCGTTTCTATCTTTAAGTTAATAAAAGTCCCAATGAGATGGAAAGTCAGAGACTGTGTCCTCCTTCTGGCCTGCCACAATACCTGGCATGTTAGTGCTCTTACTATTACTCTCTGTGGGAAGGTGTTCTAAGGAACCTGTAAGAGAAGTAGGAAATATGCTCCAAATATGTAGCAAATCCCGCAACAACCTATAAGATTAAAGAATGGCATGAGATGGGTCGCACCACTTGTTGAGTATAACTGAGTTTGTTTGCAGGGATTTGGGGCTAATTGGGTGTGATACCTTTGCTTTAAGTCAAATGTTCTGTGCATACAATTCCTTCTAGTATTATACATCTAGTTGGAGTGGACTTTGGGAGTGAATTCCAGTGTCCTCCTTTTTTAAATGAACATAACATTTTCAATAAACACAATGCAATAATAAGGCTGATTACAATGACAGTATCAGTCAAATAAAAGAGAATCAACACAATCATAGGAATGTAGAACTGGCAGACCTGACAAGAGGATTTATTTCTGATATCGTGGGCATAGTTAAGGCTGGAGGGGCTGGGATAGTTTCCCTCTGTTTACTATGCTTGAGGATGGCAGTTTTGTATAGAACCGCAGTGCTGGGACCATGTTTGTAGGCACAACGTTAGGGGTCCCCTGTGACATGGCTGGTGCTCTACACACCTTTGCCATGCTCATAGGCACATACAGGGCTACTTCTGGGGAATATGATCACCTGTCATTTATTTCTCTGGTAAGGTATAACATACAGGCCTTTTATCTGTTTATAATATTCTTCCTTACCTTTGGGTGTAAAAGGGGTTTCAATCCCCCCTTCATTCCCTATAGCTCTCAACCTCTTGTATGATCCAGGGCATGTGAAAACACCAGTTTTGGCATGTGAGTTCCCATTGGAGTCAATGGGTGTGTAAGGTGATTGGCGGGTGAGTAAATTGATTACAAGGTAGGTTACATCTATGTGAGTAAAGAAGTATGCCATTCTTTCTGCTAACGCTGGAGTGCACTATGCAGCGCTTCAGTATTTAATGGGCTTTGTAGAACCCAGGCCATCAAACAGGGAGCGCTCTTTTCTTTCAATGGCAACGGTGCTCACGCCCTAAACTGGGTTGTAGGAAATACGAATGGCACAGGACCTTTGGGGATTTTTCCTTCCACCTACTACAGACTCCCGAGTGCCAATTCCTAGGAGATTTCTCATTCTTAACCCAGACTTGATCGGAATCCAAAACATACTGACATTGCTTCCGTACTCCTGGCTCACGGTAATGCTGGAATCCCCATGTACCCAACAGCTGATGGGGGACAACACGCCCCTTGGTAGTACGGCGGTGAGAATAAAGAGACAACAAACCTTGAATGGTGAACGAGAAAGCCTATGCAGAGGCGTAACCATGACGTGAGAAAGTCCTGGAGGGACAGAGCCACGTTATACTGTAGAGCTAATGGTGGCGTGCTGAGATTGAGACATAGAAAAGAGACACCACCAAACCGGCTTAACGAAGTGAAGCACAGGAGAGGCAAAAATGGCAGAAAGCCATTCATTTTTGGTGGTGCAACCACGCTGCAGAAGTGGTGGGCCCAGGGCCCGCAAACAGGTGCCAAAACCATAGAGTGATGGAGGAGCGAGTCCTCTGTTCTCAATCTGAGAACTGCAGATGAAGAAAGCACCAAAAAGGGGGAAATAAGGAAGCTGAACGTTTGCCGAACGGAGATGCTGAAGAGGGTGAAGACCAACACTCCCTACAAGATGCCACCCCACTGGAGCACACCCGAATGCAGTGAAGGTACCAGGGTTGCCCAGGGTGGAGGAATGTGAACAGACAAGAGCACAAAACGGGAAAGAGAAGCAAGTGGCATACTACTACATACGGCTCAGTCCGACCTTGAGAGAGAGAGAGAGAGAGAGAGAGAGAGAGAGAGAGAGATTATCAAGGAGGATTACGGGAGACCTAGAAACCTGAATATTGTACTTTGTCAGACACCCTTTTGAGACGAGTGAAACTTTACAACCTATCAATCATTGGAGACCAGGGGGCCCAAATCACCAGACCAACGACAAGATCACAAAAAGTAAAACAGAAGCAAAAGGCCTAAACCCACAGCCGGGTCAATGAGACACCAATAGGGAGAATATCAAGGAGGGTCCAATCTACCAAACCAACGACGAAGGCACAACAAGGGAATGAGATCACAAGAGAGCGAATATCAAGGAGGGTTACAGGAGCTCCAGAAACCTGAGTATTATAGATTGGCAGATGCACTCAGATCGAAAAAAGCCACAGGTTTAGAGGGGTCTAAAGAGTCCTACTGAGATGATGGAAACTTTGCCATCTATAAACCAGAGGGGAGTTGGAGGGTCCAATCAGTCAAACCACGAACAGAGACAAGGGGAACCTGGAGACATCCTTTTGTATAAAATTTGAAGAAAGAGAGCAATCAAACCGGTTGAGACGGTTTAGGAAGTTTTCCTCCAGTTAAGCAAATTGAGACATTTTATTTCTTTAAAGACTTGGCGTTTTTCTTTGAGGAGCCTAGGGAAAGACTTTGGGAACTTTTTCTTTTAAACTGCCAATAACAAGCTGTGGGAGTGTGATATGGAAACAGGAAGAAGCCCTGTGACCCGGAGCATAATGGACTAAAGTAGTCAGACTAGAGGGCATAGACTAGAGGGCATACCGCCCGGGCTTATTCATTTTGGTTTTCTCAATGTGGTAGAGCCAGTTAGCTAATAGTTTTTGGACTGAGGTCTACTTTTGTTTTGACCAGAGACGAGCACCTTTAGCTTAGTTGATAGGAAAGTGAATCCCTCTCAGCAATACGGTTAGATAGGCATTTTTCTTTTAATTTGCATAAATCCTTTCAAAGTATGTCCTCGAGTCTGAGTCCTTTTGCTGGCTCACCACAGTATACATGTGTTCTCTATGCTTTTTAACATAAAACATTGGAAAGTGAGACACCTTTAGTGGAGCTCAGTTTCAGAGAGAAAGAAATCCACTATCACGTTGCACAGCAAAAATCAAAGAAGTTCAGGATGCCCGCCCATGCCCACATCATTCTGTGACAACTGTGCATCTAAAGATTGGCCACTGCTGATGACACGAAGTTTAGAGGTATGCTTGACAGTTATGACATCATTCCGTTTAGTTTTTAAGCACATGGTAGCATTTAAGGCACATGGCACGTGTGATTAATACATTGGCCTGATGTTATGTGAAACATGCCATCTGCCTGCCTCTGCTGTTCCCTTATGAAGTCTACTTATGGTACCATGCCGTGGTAGGACTACGGTTTCTCATACTTCATGAAGTGTGATTTCTACTCCAGTTGGGGATGGAGGATTTGTTCATATTTAATGGGGCTGAAAGATTACACCGCCCCCTGACCCCTGGTTGCTTCCCCCCCCCCTTCACCCTCGCCCCGGTGAAACATCACTGTCGGCTGGAATTCAAGAACTTGCAGATAAAGGGCCTGCTTTGAGATGTCCATTTATTTGGGCTATGGAGTATTTTTATGCATTTTTTACTCACTTCCTTTGATATTGTAGGTGACTAAAGTCATGTGATGCCACTTCATAATGTCAAATATGCAAATTATTACAGCTAACCATTTGAATAGTTCAAAGCTCTGCTATAGGTTATCCAGTGCATACTTTTGAATTCTAGGACTCTACCCTCATTACGAGTTTGGAAGTATGCCGCCTATATTATGGGTGGGATACCACCATACGGAATTAACACTCCCGCCGCCTAATAGTGAATATAAAAGGCAGCGGGAATGCCAGTAATTTCCCCATTCCATGGAGTCCACTCGATGCGAGGAATTACGAATGATCGGCACTGGTATTACCGGTGCCAGTAATTCTGCCAGTTTTTTGCCAGTGTGGGCCTGATTTATCTCCAGCTCTTGGCTAGAGGAAACTCAGTTACCCCCACCAGCAAACTTGTAGTTTCCTGGTGTGGGAAAGGTATTACCACCACTTTTACTGCCATTTTTCCAATCTTTAATTTAAAATAGGAAAAGCAAAACTACATGCGTTTGGCCTAAGAAAAGCAGACAGAAAAGAGAGCTCATATCCAAGCCCGCATCTCAGCGGCATCTAACAACTCGGCTGAACTCTTTAAAATCTGCAAGGAATTGGCCAATCCTGCCACAGTCTCTACCTCTCCTGTCCCTTCCCAGGCCCTCTGCATGGCACTGGCTTCTCACTTCATCTCTAAAACTCAGGACATCCTGTTCTCACTCTCCTCCTCTCACCTCCCTCTACTACCTGCTCTTCCTCTGGCTCATCTGCAGTCACCTCTCCTCCCTCCTTCTCTGCCTTGCCCCTGTTCTCCGCTGACAAGGTTTCTAGACAAGTCCGACCTATGAAAGTCTCATCAAAACAGGTTCACCCCTGTTCCTCCAAAACCATCAAGAACCACATTGACACCCTGGCTCCTGCCCTGGCTGACTTCTGCAACCACTCCTTTGCCACTGGAGTCTTCTCATCCCCCCTGAAGCACTCCCTTGTGCACCCTCTTCTTAAGAAACCCTCTGCCGATCCCTCTTGCCCGGCTAACTATCGGCCAATCTCCATCACCCCCTTCCTGGGCAAGCTACTGGAGAAACTGGCCATCTCCCAGCTTAATCTCCACACTGAATCTGTTGGTTGTCTTCATGACCATCTTTCTGGCTTCAGAGCTGCCAGAAGCACGGAAACTGCTTTCCTGAACATCCATGAAGACCTGCTCTCCAACCTTGACTCTAACACCCCCTGTGTCCTCATCTTGCTTGATCTCTCTTCTGCCTTTGACACTGTCAACCATGCCATCCTGCTAAATTGTCTCTGTGATAACCTAGGTATCACTGGTAAGGCCCTGGCATGGCTGACTTCCTTCCTCTCTGACCGACCCTCCCAGGTCCAACTTGGGTCCTTCCTCTCTGCTATATTTTTCTCTACCTGTGGTGTCCCCCAGTGGTCTAACCTCTCGCCCTGGCTGTTCAACCAATACCTGGCAACTCCTTTCCCACCGCATTGCTGCTCTCTGCCCCAACTTCCAGTGCTATGCAGATGACAGTCAGCTCGTTTTCAGGCTACCTTCGGCCACCTCTTCTCTGTCCCTCATCTCTGACTGTCTGTCTGCTATCCAGGAGTGGTGTGCCGCCAATTACCTCTGCCTTAATGCCAGTAAGACTGAGATACTCCTCATCGGCACACCCACTCCCTCCTTTCCTGTAACTCTCTGACCGGCCTCTCTTGTCCCTCTTCCTGCTCCCACCTGCAAGGCTAAAAACCTCGGCGTCATCTTCGACTCCAAAGTCTCTTTCTCTCCTCACATCTCTGACGTCTCCAAGAAGTCACACTACCAGCTGCACCTCCTCAGAGGTATTCTTCCCTTCCTCCAGAAGCTGACTGTCTCCAGAGCTCTGGTTCTCTCTAGGCTGGACTATTGCAGCAGCCTCTTTCTAAATTTGCCTTCTTCCACTCTCTGCCCTCTGCAACTCATCCAGAACAGGACTGCGAGACTTGTCCTTGGCCTCAAACCCAGGGATTGTATCTCTCCAGGACTGAAATCTTTGCACTGGCTCTCAGTGGCTTTGAGGATTAAGTTCAAAACCCTCTGCATCGTCCACAAGGTCTTCTGGGGCCTGGGGGGGGCCTCAATACCTTCAACTCTCTCTTCCTTAATATCTTCCCTCTCGAGCTCTTCGCTCATCCGCCTCCAACTCCCTCAGGGTCAGACGCTTCTCCAAGCAACGAGTTGGTGGTAGATCTTTCTCTTTGGCCAGGGCCTCCCTCTGGAACAGCCTACCTGCCTCCCTGAAACTTGAGGAGAACCAT
Organism: Ambystoma mexicanum; assembly: GCF_040938575.1. Lineage (NCBI taxonomy): Eukaryota > Metazoa > Chordata > Amphibia > Caudata > Ambystomatidae > Ambystoma > Ambystoma mexicanum. The sequence goes on from NC_090938.1 coordinate 200,769,262, forward strand.
CTTCGGTTCCGGAAGCACCTTAAAACCTTATTCTTTGCTTCTGCTTTCTCTCCCCCTCTCCCCTGCTGAAGCCCTGTCTGATACTATGCTGCACTGGTTACCTTGCCACCCATCTAATCTCGGGCCCAGCCCTGCCAGTTGCACGCCTGCACTGCCTCCCCGGGAGCCCCAGCACCTGGGGACTGTTTTCTGCATCCCTACAGTCCCCCCACCAGCACTTATGTCTGCACTCACCCTGCACTTGCCACCAGCTAGCCGCTCTTTATTTATCTTGTTATTTATTATCTCATTTACTACACTTTCCCCTCCCCCTGCAATTTCCTTTTCCCCCTTCCCCTGCATTTGCCCGATCTGAATGACACCTGGCCTAGTAGGATCGCTGTCTGTCATCCCTCTGTTCCCCCTCCCTTGCCTCGTTGCGCCTTGAAACACTTTTGTATAGGAGCGTTATAAATGCCCTATCATCTCATATCATATCACTGTCTGCAGTAAATCTAGCTGCTTCACAGGCTCAAAATACTACCTCACATAGACCAGCTTCCAGATTACATGAACAGAGAGGAAACCCTCAGTGCAAACTCCAGTTTGGAATTTCCCCACAAGGTGCCCCCCTGGTTCAGGAAACCTGAAGAGCTGGGAGTGAAAACTGTAGAAAGTGAAGAAAGCTTTTTTCTCGGTTGTCTACTTCTTCCGCCCCATAGAGAATGAGGGTATAAAGAGAGCCACGTGGCATCCACCAGTTTGTGTGCCGTTTAAATGGATTGGAAGCTATAGCTTATACCATGACGTAGGGTGACCAGATTAGAAAAATAAAAAACCAGGGACGCCCACAAACATAAAAGAAGGACTACCATGGCAGACCCTTCTGCCCCCCCTTCTTCCCTTACGTGCACGTCATTTTTCAAGGACTGAACTGCTATCCTGCAAATAAACCGTGCGGTTTTGATTTTTAATGTAAACATTTCAATTACAAAGGAGCGTTTGCTCTGATTAATATTACATGCTTTCCAATCTGTTTGGATTCCCAGTCAGTCTGTATGGCTCAAACTGTTAATGCTATGGTGGCTACTAAAAGGTTGGGGGTTCAAGTCCAGCCTGGGATGTCAGAGAAATGCCATGTAAAATGCTAATTATACTAATGTTTTCTCGCTTTATAATTGTTGGCCACCATCAATATTCAGTCGTTTAATACTGATTAATAATGTTAACATTCCCTTGATCCAAAAACCTGGACCTGGTTTTTAAAGTAAAAACACCTGGAGGGACGGAGGGCCTAATTCCGGGACTGTCCCGGCAAAACCGGGATGTCTGGTCACCCTACCATGACTGCTTTACTTATCTACCTCCCTTTTCACCTACACTTGAAAGATGCGTCTCCAAGACCCAAACCCTTCGGATCCTGACTTCTCATCAGAAATCTGCATGCTTCCTCAAAGCTGCAGGTAAAACCCCAGCGTTCGCAACATAGTCTCTGGATTGTTTCCCCATAAAGCAGTAGTCTTTTGTGTGTGACATTTCACCAATCATTCATTTACATTTATTTTTCTAAAACGTGCATGCACAGGTTTCCCGTATTGCCCTATGTCAGATTTCAGATAATTTGATAGTTATGGGATTTTTAGGTCACATCATTTTTTTTCAGTCCCTGTCTCTCTATGTGGTAGTCTTCAGAAGACTCTGCAGCTCAGCAGCCTCTGGCTTAGGGCAAGTTCTCAGTGGCCTTATCACCGCTTAGTGCTGCACATAACATTTTCAGTTCCACCCTCTCTCTTTGGGACTCTGGGTTGCTCTTCAGCTCAGCAGCATCTGATTTTGGTTGAGTTCTCAGTGTCCTCGTCACTGCTTACTGCTTCCATGCCTGTCAGGGGCTAGCATGCATTGCTGCGTCTGCTTCTCATTTGATCTGCAGCAGCTTGCAGAACTCCTTTCTGACTCCCATTGCTCCACAATGTTAATCACATGTCCATGGACATAACGAAAAGACTTAAACCTCATTACTACTTTAACTGTCACGAGGTGCCCTTTAATACTATGCCTTCTATACTCATTTGATGACCAGGCATTCACAATTCCTTGTACAATATTAAGTCTCTCTTGGAAATGAAATTCTTTGGAACACCAGACAAGGTGTCTCACTTTGAAAAGAGCTATGGCATACAGATTAACAATATAAACTGCACCTATCGGAATGTGTCTATTTTCATAACTCTCAACTCACCCGCTTTTGGCAGGTGTCACCCGCCTTGAAAGCAGATGAATCACCCGCCAGGTCCTTCATACGCCCATTCACTTCTATGACCCTCTCACCCGCCAAAAAGTAAATCGGGTGTTTTCACCAGCCATGGTGACAAAAAAGGTTGGGAGCTATGCTATTTTGTCGGTGTACCGACTGCCTTGTGTGCACAGGAGATTGGTGGCTTTGCCCTATGTCACTGGAATAGTACACAATTGGAGCGTGCCTCGTCCTGCAAGTTCCCCGTCCAGCGCTTTCAGATCCCGTTAGTGAGTAGTCTGGTTTGGATCCAGTCAATCATTTTAGGCATAACGATTTTCACAAGTAGGAAGTGTAAGTTTACCCCACAAAGATTTATTGACTTGGGAAGCCAATACGTGTTTTGGACCTGAAGGTCTTTATCAAGGGCAAAATAATTGTCATGTTTGGAGTTGTATTCTCCTATGTGATAAATCCGAGTAAAACTGGAGTTTCCGACGCACTCCTAAATGAGGTAATCCTCTGTAGTTATATTTCAAATTTTCCCAAATTGATACAGCTCAAATAATAAGCTCCTTAATTATAATGCTGCCATTTATATCTGCCCATAATCCTAATAGTGTGGGCAGATATTCATCGTAGTGGTAGCCATTTCCTTTTCATATAGTGGAAATGTTCCTCTTGCATAGGAGTGCAAACTTCCCTGTTCCGCGTCTCACCTTATCTCTGCATTTGGGATAGGCGGGATCTGTGCCTGATCCTTTTCGACAGGAGAACTATAAATGGAAGTTACAGATTTGGTTCAGTGAGGGTAGGTGAGGCACCTTCAACGTTTAGTACTTGCCTTGGATATGGGCGTTTTTTTGGGCAATAGACTTCCTTAATTGTATGCCCCAGAAGTCAGCCCAGGTATCTACCCCTTTACTGGGGAGTACATGATCACCTTTGGGACATGCCTCTGGCTGCACTTCATATGTGAGAAGGCTGAGGGAGAAGGGAATCAAGGGCCATACTTTGGAGAGAAGGAAGGCTGAAAACAACATAAAACGAGATAGAGAAACTGGATCCCATTTGCAGGATCACAAATCCTTACAATGGAAGATCCTAAAAATAGCCCCTTCCCATCTCAAAGCAGGATGCTTAAGGGTGGCTAAAGCCAAGACCTTGTACTATCTCAATTTTTCTGCCCAAACATATGTAATCATTTGAATGCTTATTGTCTAATTTGCTGCATCTGGAAGAAAACATTTTGTGCTTAGGTCTCCCAAGGCTTCTTTTCAACCTATTATTATAGACAGCCGCTTCTCCCAGACAGGGATGGATATAATACAAGAACTAGATCCTTTAAAGTCAGGAAATAACAACGTGTGATGTTACAGTGTAAACATCAATAAAAATCGATTCTAATATGGTGGCCGCGGCAAAATATGCACACGAAATATCGCTTGAACTAACACGGAGCACAGGAGTAATAAGGTAAGAACAAGCAATGGTTATAATCTTACAGGAAGCAGTGTTTGCTGGCCATCCTTTAATAATATATATATTTATATGTATCATGACAAGGGGGAATGCACAGCCATTTTAAGATGCGGCGTGACTAATGGTGAATAAGGTCAAATAAATGCAATCACTATTTAGGGACCCAGACAAGGAATGCACATTCATTTTTACTGCATACTTATTAAATCAAGGATAAATAACCCATGTAATGTTAAACGGTTCGTAATGCCCGACCCGGGTAATAGGCTGGGATACTGCTAATTACCAAGATCATGATATGGTCCATACTATAAATGGAAGATAATAAAATTAATATTTTAAACAAAACTGTGTGACATTTGCAGGTCCAGCAGGGATGTATCCCTTATATAGTATCTGTTTGAGTAAGATGCGAGTACATTCAGAGGACACAAAAATCAAGGTGAGATCACATGTGGTGTCCAATATGTGTGTTTATACAGTATTAGTAGTGTGTGTTGGTATTATCCCCTGTTAAATAAGAGAATGTAAGAATGGAACTACATTTGGAGGGTGCGTGACTATGGTAAAATATGGAGGAAGGGTGTCACAATGATAAGGGTGTGCCCCTCCCCATTATTATACCTAATAAGAGCACGGGAGACATTTACTGTGCAATACTGTATCATACAATGTATATAGAACCAATGGAATATGCATATTCCTCATCTCTCTGACCTTTTTAACCCTCCACATTGTCCATCCTACTATATCTGTCCTAAAAGGTTTTTTTTTTAATCTTAACCATGTGAACATATTCATGATGATGGAATTGTTGATTACTATATTTGCAATATGGGCCTATGAAAATGTTAATAATCTATGTAATATCGTATACATGTGTTATGTAAAATGGTGAACTATTAGCCCCATCTTGACGAAGACCACATGAGGTTGAAAAACGTGTCGACATAGGGGCAATTGATTAATTAAATCATTTCTGGAATAAAATTGGTAGTTTTCTATGTTTCATGGAAAGGTGCCTGAGAAGGGTTGACCTATATCCTATGCCCCATCAAATAACAACAGAAGTCTTGGGGCAATCTCACCTATTGAATTCAACAACGTGATCACAGTAGGGAGAAACACATTTTTCACTGTAACTTGTTAAAGTATGGAAGCGGAATAGTAGTTACACCCTTAAACTTCCACAGAAGCTGAGGAGAAAGGAATACCACTGATGAATGTAGTCGCAACTGTAATACCAGAAGACCTGATACTGTCAAGATTGGAGGCCTTATCCCCTTCCTCCTCACCTAAATCTTCTGTGGCGGATTCCTTTGGATTCGACTCCGTCTTCTTACGGTCCTTCCTCCTTACAGGAGTCTTGTCCTTTGATGTCTTGGCTTTCTTTTCGTGCAAATAGGGTCGGGCCCCACCGGAGGCCACCGTGGCAGAGATAGAACCCTGTCCGCAGGGACCCCCAGGGGGCCAGACCTAGATCAGGGAAAAAGCACGAAGGCAGAAAAAACCCTGTTTCCAGATGGGTTCTAATAAGGAGTTGAGAATCCCTTTCATAAGTAATTGAAGTCTGGCTGCAGCTGATGACTAATGAAGTTGACCAACAACTCCGGTGGAGAGAGCAGTTAAGCTCTGCGATGACAGTAGGGCGAAGCACACAGAGGAAAGATACAGGAACCCAAATAACCAATAAGTAAATTTTAAGGAAGACAGAACAGATAGAAATGCCCGTAAATAATAATAAGCAGAAAGTAGAATCACGCCTGCAGAGTGCAGTAAGTCTGCAAACGAGAAACGAGAGTGCAGAGAAGACGAAAGGCAGAAAACGCCGAATAACTAAACTGAAATGCTTCGGCGGAAACCAAGAGGTGTAGTACAGAAGCTCAAGCGAGGCGGAGCTGTAGAACAGACGAGGAGAGGCAAAGAAACATTCGCAGAAGTAGCAAGACCCAGGAGACAGGTAACAAGGGGAGAAATTATGTAGCGCACAGAAGGTAGGCACAAGGAAGGCAAAAGGTGGCTGCAAGGATGGTCGGCAAGAGGGAATTATCCAAGAACGAAGTTCCACACGAACCGGAGCGATGTGTACAGATACAACGCACCGGTTTGGGGGAGGAGTCAGAATTTAAAGGTACGGCCACCATATTGAATGAGGACTAGAGCGCTCGCAAGTCAATGCTTCCAGCGCTTCCAAACCTTCCATTCTCCGTTCCTGACAGTATACCCCCGTCTTCTCGGGGGACTCCCTGGTTTGCCCGGATGAAGGCGATGGAACCTCTGCACAAGGCGTTTGGCTTGTATATGGCTCACAGGTTCCCATGTCCTCTCTTCCACTGGATAACCCTTCCAATGAACCAAATAGTGCAACCGTCCCTTGTGGTATCTGGAATCGACAAGACGAGACACCTCATATTCTTCTGGCATATGGCTCCCCTGAGCACGCGTCTTGAACACAGGTCTCTTAAAAGGGTCCTCCTTATGTTCCTTGAGAAGGGAGACATGGAAGACGGGATGTACCTTTCTGAGATATTCTGGTAGCTTGATCTTATATGCAACAGGGTTGATCTGTTGAAGAATGGGAAATGGCCCAAGGAAACGAGAGGAGAACTTCCCCTTATGAACCCATCTGGGTAGAAATCTGGTGGACAACCAGACAAGCTGCCCTATCTTCCAGCTCGGATTGGCAGTACGACCCTTGTCTGCCCATTTCTTGTGTGTAAGTTGACTCGCTTGGTGTGCTTCCTTAGCGAGTCTGTGTATCTCCTGTAGGTCCTGTAGAACCCCATCCAACGCCGGAATTTTGGTAGAAGGAGAATTGAGCCAGGGTAAATGTTGAGGATGATATCCGTAGGTACAATAGAAAGGACTCATCTGGATCGAGGTATGGAGAGAGTTATTGTAGGCAAATTCTGCCTGTGGGAGGAAACGATACCATTCTTCTTGTTGCGGACTGCAAAAACACCTGAGGTACTGTTTTAGGCTGGCATTTAATCTTTCAGTTTGGCCATTGCTCTGTGGGTGGTATCCAGAAGAGAGTGCCTTGTGAATCCCTAGAACTTGGCAGAGAGAAGCCCAGAACTTGGAGGTGAATTGGGGTCCTCTGTCCGACACTATGGTCCTGGGCAAACCATGTAGACAGACTATATCCTGAAGGAAGGTTGCGGCCATTTCGGAGGCTGAAGGAACCTGTTTAAAGGCCGAAAAATGGGCGAGCTTGCTAAATGAGTCAACTGTCACCATAATCGTAGTCATGCCATATGACGGAGGGAGGTCTACAATAAAATCAGTAGAGATGTGTTCCCAAGGATTGTCCGGTAAAGGTTCTTGCTGCAGTAGCCCCAGAGGTCTTCCCGTTCGGTGTTTGTTAGAAGCACAAACCGAACAAGTGGAAACGTACTGGCTTACGTCTCTTCTTAAGGTCGGCCACCAGAAACCCCTCCGTAGCAGATCCAATGTCTTCCTGATTCCGGGATGTCCAGATAAAGGAGTGTCATGACACCAGGAAAGTATCTGATTTTGTAGCTTCTTAGTGGGAACATAGAGAGCTCCTTCATGATAATACAATCCGTCCTTATCTTGAATGACAGTTGACGGAAGCTTGGTGCCCATCTGATACTGTGGAATTAGGTCTTGAAGAAATGAAACAGTTGAAGCCAATACCTTGAGATTAGGGAAAACCAATTTGTGTCCTGTGTAGGAGCCAGAGGTATCCCTAAGACTTCTTGACAAGGCATCAGCCTTCATGTTCTCTGTACCAGGTAAGTATGTAATTACAAAATCATATTGTGAAAAAAATATGCCCATCTGGCATGCCTGGCGTTGGAACATTCCAACTGTTCTAAAACCCGAAGGTTACGATGGTCTGTTCTAATAGTAAACGGATGAGTAGCTCCCTGTAAAAGATGTCTCCACTCTTGACAGGCCAGTTTGATAGCCAATAGCTCCTTTTCTATCACAGAGTAGTTGCGTTCACTACAGGTAAGTGTTTTGGAGTAATAAGCTATCGGATGTTCATAGTCGTCATCTGACCTTTGAAGCAGAACTGCTCCCACCGCCCCTGTAGAAGCGTCTGTTTCCAGAATGTAGGGTCGATTCTGATCCGGTTGGACCAGAATGGGGCTGTGGAAAAACATTCTTTTAGAAAACAGAAGGCTTTTTGGGGCCCTTCATCAAATACGAACTTGACTCCTTTCTTCAATAGAGAGGTCAGTGGAAGTACCTTGTTAGAAAAGTTGGGAATGAACCTTCGATAAAAATTGGCCAATCCTAGGAAGCTTTGGAGTTCTTTGACATTGCCAGGATTTCTCCATTCTCTGATAGCCTTCACCTTACTGGGGTCCATCTCGATACCTTCCTTGGATAAGATATATCCTAGATAGGACACGGACGAAGCTTCAAATGAGCATTTCTCTGGCTTTGCCAGTAGTTGATGGAATTGCAGACGCTGTAAGACTAGTCTGACCAGTGACCTGTGCTCCGATAGAGTCTTGGAAAAAATGAGGATGTCGTCCAGGTACACTACCACCGACACAAACAGCATATCTGTGAATATCTTGTCCATATACCTTTGGAAAATGGCCGGTGCATTCACAAGACCAAATGGCATCACTCGGTATTCGAAGAGTCCAAAAGGGGTACGGAACGCTGTCTTCCACTCATCCCCTTTCTTGATCCTCAAGAGGTGGTACGCCCCTCTCAAGTCAAGCTTGGTAAAGAACACCGCCCCATGTACGGCCTCCAAGATGTCCCGGATCAAAGGCATAGGATACCCATCTCGAATGGTAACCTTGTTGAGCCCCCTGTAGTCTATACAAGGGCGTAGCTCTGCTGAGTCCTTTTTAGGAATGAAGATCAAGGAAGCCCCACAGGAGGATCTGGACTCTTGGATGAGTCCGTTTTGAAGATTTGCGTCGAGGTATTCTCTCAGAGCCTTCCTCTCTGGTAGAGACAACGGGTACATCCTCCCAAAGGGAACCACCGCCTCAGGTATCAGGTCTATACCGCAATCCTCTGTTCTATGAAGCGGGAGTTGACGGGGAACGGCATCCAGGAACACCTCTGAGAATTCTTGATAATGGATGGGAACTGATGCTACTGTGATTGGAACTGGAGTACTGTTTCGGTCATATGCTAGAGTGTTGGACGTCGAGGACAAGCTCATGCAGTGTGATTTACAAAATGTAGAATTGAAGACTACCTTGTTAGCCGTCCAATCAATTTGAGGGTTGTGCCTCCTTAACCAAGGAATGCCAATGACCAACGGAAAATGAGCTGCTCTGATCTGGTCAAATACCAGGAACTCCTCGTGATGGCCTAACCTCATTCTTAACGGAGTGGTCTCCTTGGTAATAGGTCCAGAAGATAAGGGTCTTCCGTCCACCCCTTCCACCGGAATGGGAGTGGCCTTAGATATTGTGGGAACAAAATGTTCTGCAGCCCACTTGGAGTCGATGAAATTCCCTGCTGCTCCACAGTCAAGCATGGCGAGTACCTCTGTGGGACCTGCATCAGACAGCCATAAGTCAACTCGAAACACCATTAGACTGTTGTCATCCGGAGTGGTTACTGCTCTTGTGTAGTTGCAAGGGTGCTTGTTACTTCCCCCGAAACCTCCCTTGCTGTAGATCGGGGGTTGAAGTTTCCCTGTCTTCGAGGTGGCACCTCAGGACAGTCTCTCAATAAGTGCTTCGAGGAGCCACAATACATACACAGTCCAGCCTCTCTTCTTCTTCTTTTTTCCTCTTGAGTTAGAGGTCCTCGGGCCGCCACTATCTGCATAGGTTCTTCAGGAGGATGGGTAGCTCTGGTGGGAGGGACAGGAGAGGGGAGGCCGGTTGGCTGTGGAACGCCTCTAGTTCGTCTTCTTTCTAATCGTCTCTCTTGTAGACGAAACTCAATCTGAAGAGATAATGTAACCAGATCTTGAAAGGACGCAGGTCTCGCCACTCGGGCCAGCTCATTCTTGATTTCATCACGAAAGCCACGTCTGTAGATGGTTTGCTGAGCGGAATCAGGCCAATCTGCCTTGGCTGCCAGCCTCTGGAAACGAGACAGATAGGTTTGTACGTCAGTGTTTCCCTGGCTGACATCTAGGATAGCTTCTAGAGAGGAATAGAAGACTTCTGGTCGGTCGAAACTTTCTTTAAACACCTCCGTAAAACGATCATAGTCACCCAAAATCGGGTCGTTTCCGGTGACAAACGGTGTAGCCCATGAGAGCGCATTACCCATTAGGTTTGCAATGATAAACCCGACCTTAGATCTAGCAGTCTCATAAGCATGAGGTCGAAAGGCAAAATACACCTTACATGCGTCAAGAAAGTCCTTCAGCCCTCCCGGGTGACCATCATATTTGCCAAAGGAGAGTGGCATTGTAGGCAGGTGTCCCCTGTCATCACGATGTAACACAACCTGTTGTCGGAGGGCTATGTTCTCTGTTCTCAAAGCCTGGACCTCCATAGTAAGGTTGTGCATCGCTGCTACCAATTCTTGATATTGTTCTAACGATGCCATGGTAGATATTGGGCGTTGTATACTGTCAAGATTGGAGGCCTTATCCCCTTCCTCCTCACCTAAATCTTCTGTGGCGGATTCCTTTGGATTCGACTCCGTCTTCTTACGGTCCTTCCTCCTTACAGGAGTCTTGTCCTTTGATGTCTTGGCTTTCTTTTCGTGCAAATAGGGTCGGGCCCCACCGGAGGCCACCGCGGCAGAGATAGAACCCTGTCCGCAGGGACCCCCAGGGGGCCAGACCTAGATCAGGGAAAAAGCACGAAGGCAGAAAAAACCCTGTTTCCATATGGGTTCTAATAAGGAGTTGAGAATCCCTTTCATAAGTAATTGAAGTCTGGCTGCAGCTGATGACTAATGAAGTTGACCAACAACTCCGGTGGAGAGAGCAGTTAAGCTCTGCGATGACAGTAGGGCAAAGCACACAGAGGAAAGATACAGGAACCCAAATAACCAATAACTACATTTTAAGGAAGACAGAACAGATAGAAATGCCCGTAAATAATAATAAGCAGAAAGTAGAATCACGCCTGCAGAGTGCAGTAAGTCTGCAAACGAGAAACGAGAGTGCAGAGAAGACGAAAGGCAGAAAACGCCGAACAACTAAACTGAAATGCTTCGGCGGAAACCAAGAGGTGTAGTAGCTCAAGCGAGGCGGAGCTGTAGAACAGACGAGGAGAGGCAAAGAAACACTCGCAGAAGTAGCAAGACCCAGGAGACAGGTAACAAGGGGAGAAATTATGTAGCGCACAGAAGGTAGGCACAAGGTAGGCAAAAGGTGGCTGCAAGGATGGTCGGCAAAGGGGAATTATCCAAGAACGAAGTTCCACACGAACCGGAGTGATGTGTACAGATACAACGCACCGGTTTGGGGGAGGAGTCAGAATTTAAAGGTACGGCCACCATATTGAATGAGGACTAGAGCGCTCGCAAGTCAATGCTTCCAGCGCTTCCAAACCTTCCATTCTCTGTTCCTGACAGATACCCTCAGAGAAACAATAACTGTAAAACGTTTGAAGCCTCTCTTCGTGGACTTACCCGAAAGGGTCCAGATTCTTTTCCTCAGCATTCAAACTCTGCAAAGGAAGCCATCCCCCTCAGACCATATTTGTTACTAGAGGTATATCAGCAAGTCATATGGGAAGACATTTGAAAAATGCTACCTCCACAGATCAGAGAACATTCTAAAATTCCGTGGCCTTCCCTTCAGTGTTAGTGGAAAAAACCTGATGGGAAACAGCAATGCTGTAGCCACATTAGGACAATAAACAAATGATTAGAACTTAATGCATATCTGACTCCCCCCCAGTTGACAAATTCATAGGGAATGTTGTATCCTCCACCATTATTGCAACCCTCAATCTCACAAAGAGGTATTGGGTACTAGCTTTCAAAGATGAATCGAATATTTCCCCAACCCTGGAGGGTTACTTTAGTTTTAAGAACTGGTCTTTTGGTTTCATGGTGCACGCAGGACCTTCTAATGGCTTATACATTTGGAATGAGACAGTACCAGGTGTTTGCAGGTCCTTTTATAGATCATTTTATGGACATAACACATAGTAAGACATGGGAAGACCTTATGTATTATCACTATTTAGTCAGCCAATCCTTATAACAGCTGGGTTACCTGCCAATCTTACAAAATGTTGCTCACTCAGGCTAATGTAAAATTCTTTGGGCCTCATCATGATGTTACTCCTCCAACATTCCGCCTAACTTGCAGTTGGGTAACGCTATTACTACTGCAAGTTTACTGCACGCCCAACTCGTGATGAGGCCCTTTGTATTCTGCAAAAGGAATGTCAATTAAGAAATTAAGATAGCTCAGTGGCTTAGGCACTCACTGTTGAGATCTGTGAGTGATGCGAGGGTCGCAGGTTCAAATGCCGGCACGGTAGACTCAGCCTTTCATCCATCCAAGGTCAGGTAAAGTGAGTACAGATTTTGATTTGTTGATAATAATTGGGTACATGTAGCAAAAGTTCTACCTAACGTGCTTTGGGTAAAAGCTTATCATGTCATCACTGCGCTGCAAGAAATGTCGAACACGAAAATGCCAAATTGCGAGGGATACATTTCTCCACACATATATGTGGGGGATCATTTAGGGTTATACAAAATATAAGGGAGTATGGGGGCGCATAGGGGGACTCCCACTGCATATACGTGAGGGGAAATTTGGCATTTCTGTATTCTCTTGTGGTCAACCGGAGAAGCGCCTTTGTCAGTTTCCTTCGAGCGACCACTACTGCAAGTTTTCTTCAGGCCAGGCGGCTTCCACTTGCAGTGTCTGCTTCGTTCCGGCTCCAGTAAGTAAAGCGCTGCTCCTGGTCACCTGCGAATTCCTAGGAGTCCCCCACTGGCTCCTGGCATTCCAGCAGCATGTTCTTCTCTCGCAGTAGCCTTCTCCTTCTTCGCAGGTGAGGTATTTTCCTTGAATTTCTATTTAAAATATTCTCTGGCAATTACCACAAGTCCTATTTAATTTTCTTAAGAGTTTGCGCAATCCTTGATTCTCTAGCGTGTAATGCTAGGTGGGTACTGTGAAGAATCACGAGAATCCGTCACTTCTCACCAAGGGGGAACCTTTCCCTGTTAGGCTAGGGAGGTGAGCCTGCTCTGCAATACCCACCATAGGGGTAGAGGCAAGCGTGACCTCAATGGGAGAGACACCCCCTTTGGGGACAAGGACACCCATTCTGACAAGGACTTCACTAAGAAACATGCCACCAAAATATCTAAAGACATCCAGTGAATAAATGTATGAAGAAAATACCAAAATCTGTTATTGGCATCAAGATACACTGATTATTCCTCTATGGAAAAACTGCCTGATACTCAGAAGAGGAAATAGACCTGTGGACGAATACAGATCATGAAGCAATCAGAGAGAAAGGTCTATAAAGTTGCGATGGGGAAGGCCCAGGAAAGCTTAATAAAGCGAAATCTCCGAAAATGTCAAAAGAAAATGCTGAATGCACAAAAAATTTGCATTCAGCATAAGAAAATACCTGAATCCCATAATATCGAGCAGGGGTGTCCCCCACTCTGCATGTTCGTTATAATGGGATTTGGGGACTGCAGATGTGTCCCCCCTCTCTAAGGAAGGAACAACAACGTTTTTTAAAAAAATAAAAAAAATAAAAGGACCATGCGACTGCTGTTACTACCCATTTTAGGGGTCAGATACATATGTTGCAAGGGGACAATAAGAAAGGTAAGTCGCAAGCGGGGGTCACAGGTGGGGGGATTCAAAATGTCCTTAATGTAAGGTTTACCACTTCGCACAATTTTGTCGCGTTCTTTTCTGCTACGGATATATCATGTATATCTTAATAAAGGAAGTAGGCAGGGACTGGTGGATGAGTGAGAGAACCTGCAAGTTGCAAACTTGCACTAATACTCGTCACAGTCAAGACAAGATATTTGCATTGAGGGAAGAGAAAGGGAATCACTTCTGGCACGCTCATACTCGTCCCAACCGAGATCAGATATTGAGACTAAACGAAGAGAAGGAGAATTTTTACTTGAGTGAAGCGAAAGAGAATAATTACTGACCTGCTCATACTCGTTTCAGTCAAGATAAGATATTCACATTGAGTGAGGAGAAAGAGAATCATTTCTGGAACGCTCATACTCGTCCCAGCCAAGATCAGATATTGAGACTAAAGAAAGAGAAGGAAAATCATTACTGGTACGCTCATACTCGTCACAGTCCAGATCAGATATTGATATTAAAGAAAGAGAAAGAGATTGTTACTGCAACGTTCATAGTCCTCCCACTCAGGACAAAGAATCAAGAGTGAAAGGCGGAAAAGAGAACTGTTACAGGAACACTCATACTCTTCCAAGTAAAGTTAAAACACTAATGTGGAATTATAATCCTTATTAAAAGGTTAATAATCCAGGAGATCAAGGAGACAACCCTGTGATATTACCAAACAGGATATACTGTGAGAGGGACAAACCAAGAGAACAGATTGAAATAGAAAACATGGACTAAGGCCAAAGTCAAACCAAAGTCGTTGAAGTAAAGATTAAGAACTCAGGAAGCCAAGGGATAAGTTCTAACTGTTGGTCAAAGTTATCCTATGAAAGGAAAAGGATAAATACAAGTAGACTAAGGAAGAGAAATACAAGAAGGAACGAATGAGAAATCAAAGAAAAGAGGCGCCTGAAACCTTGCAGAACCGAGTAGTAGAACTGTGTATTAAAACTAATTACCAAGAACTACTTAAAACTACTTTACTGAGTGGAACTCGGATAGGAATCAGGTTGCATGAGAGGGGGTCATTCTCCTGGATTTTATTGTTATAATAGTGGATGGGTAACAATAGGTTAATTTGGACAGTAAATGATCATGATTTACACTCTCACTGAAGACTGACAGTAGTTAATTTTGTTAGGTAGGGAAAGCCATAACGTAGGGAAAGGTAGGCGTTTCTATCTTTAAGTTAATAAAAGTCCCAATGAGATGGAAAGTCAGAGACTGTGTCCTCCTTCTGGCCTGCCACAATACCTGGCATGTTAGTGCTCTTACTATTACTCTCTGTGGGAAGGTGTTCTAAGGAACCTGTAAGAGAAGTAGGAAATATGCTCCAAATATGTAGCAAATCCCGCAACAACCTATAAGATTAAAGAATGGCATGAGATGGGTCGCACCACTTGTTGAGTATAACTGAGTTTGTTTGCAGGGATTTGGGGCTAATTGGGTGTGATACCTTTGCTTTAAGTCAAATGTTCTGTGCATACAATTCCTTCTAGTATTATACATCTAGTTGGAGTGGACTTTGGGAGTGAATTCCAGTGTCCTCCTTTTTTAAATGAACATAACATTTTCAATAAACACAATGCAATAATAAGGCTGATTACAATGACAGTATCAGTCAAATAAAAGAGAATCAATACAATCATAGGAATGTAGAACTGGCAGACCTGACAAGAGGATTTATTTCTGATATCGTGGGCATAGTTAAGGCTGGAGGGGCTGGGATAGTTTCCCTCTGTTTACTATGCTTGAGGATGGCAGTTTTGTATAGAACCGCAGTGCTGGGACCATGTTTGTAGGCACAACGTTAGGGGTCCCCTGTGACATGGCTGGTGCTCTACACACCTTTGCCATGCTCATAGGCACATACAGGGCTACTTCTGGGGAATATGATCACCTGTCTTTTATTTCTCTGGTAAGGTATAACATACAGGCCTTTTATCTGTTTATAATATTCTTCCTTACCTTTGGGTGTAAAAGGGGTTTCAATCCCCCCTTCATTCCCTATAGCTCTCAACCTCTTGTATGATCCAGGGCATGTGAAAACACCAGTTTTGGCATGTGAGTTCCCATTGGAGTCAATGGGTGTGTAAGGTGATTGGCGGGTGAGTAAATTGATTACAAGGTAGGTTACATCTATGTGAGTAAAGAAGTATGCCATTCTTTCTGCTAACGCTGGAGTGCACTATGCAGCGCTTCAGTATTTAATGGGCTTTGTAGAACCCAGGCCATCAAACAGGGAGCGCTCTTTTCTTTCAATGGCAACGGTGCTCACGCCCTAAACTGGGTTGTAGGAAATACGAATGGCACAGGACCTTTGGGGATTTTTCCTTCCACCTACTACAGACTCCCGAGTGCCAATTCCTAGGAAATTTCTCATTCTTAACCCAGACTTGATCGGAATCCAAAACATACTGACATTGCTTCCGTACTTCTGGCTCACGGTAATGCTGGAATCCCCATGTACCCAACAGCTGATGGGGAACAACACGCCCCTTGGTAGTACGGCGGTGAGAATAAAGAGACAACAAACCTTGAATGGTGAACGAGAAAGCCTATGCAGAGGCGTAACCATGACGTGAGAAAGTCCTGGAGGGACAGAGCCACGTTATACTGTAGAGCTAATGGTGGCGTGCTGAGATTGAGACATAGAAAAGAGACACCACCAAACCGGCTTAACGAAGTGAAGCACAGGAGAGGCAAAAATGGCAGAAAGCCATTCATTTTTGGTGGTGCAACCACGCTGCAGAAGTGGTGGGCCCAGGGCCCGCAAACAGGTGCCAAAACCATAGAGTGATGGAGGAGCGAGTCCTCTGTTCTCAATCTGAGAACTGCAGATGAAGAAAGCACCAAAAAGGGGGAAATAAGGAAGCTGAACGTTTGC
Source organism: Ambystoma mexicanum (assembly GCF_040938575.1). Classification (NCBI taxonomy): domain Eukaryota; kingdom Metazoa; phylum Chordata; class Amphibia; order Caudata; family Ambystomatidae; genus Ambystoma; species Ambystoma mexicanum. Next base: position 200,785,621 of record NC_090938.1, read on the forward strand.
CGAACGGAGATGCTGAAGAGGGTGAAGACCAACACTCCCTACAAGATGCCACCCCACTGGAGCACACCCGAATGCAGTGAAGGTACCAGGGTTGCCCAGGGTGGAGGAATGTGAACAGACAAGAGCACAAAACGGGAAAGAGAAGCAAGTGGCATACTACTACATACGGCTCAGTCCGACCTTGAGAGAGAGAGAGAGAGAGAGAGAGAGAGAGATTATCAAGGAGGATTACGGGAGACCTAGAAACCTGAATATTGTACTTTGTCAGACACCCTTTTGAGACGAGTGAAACTTTACAACCTATCAATCATTGGAGACCAGGGGGCCCAAATCACCAGACCAACGACAAGATCACAAAAAGTAAAACAGAAGCAAAAGGCCTAAACCCACAGCAGGGTCAATGAGACACCAATAGGGAGAATATCAAGGAGGGTCCAATCTACCAAACCAACGACGAAGGCACAACAAGAGAATGAGATCACAAGAGAGCGAATATCAAGGAGGGTTACAGGAGCTCCAGAAACCTGAGTATTATAGATTGGCAGATGCACTCAGATCGAAAAAAGCCACAGGTTTAGAGGGGTCTAAAGAGTCCTACTGAGATGATGGAAACTTTGCCATCTATAAACCAGAGGGGAGTTGGAGGGTCCAATCAGTCAAACCACGAACAGAGACAAGGGGAACCTGGAGACATCCTTTTGTATAAAATTTGAAGAAAGAGAGCAATCAAACCGGTTGAGACGGTTTAGGAAGTTTTCCTCCAGTTAAGCAAATTGAGACATTTTATTTCTTTAAAGACTTGACGTTTTTCTTTGAGGAGCCTAGGGAAAGACTTTGGGAACTTTTTCTTTTAAACTGCCAATAACAAGCTGTGGGAGTGTGATATGGAAACAGGAAGAAGCCCTGTGACCCGGAGCATAATGGACTAAAGTAGTCAGACTAGAGGGCATAGACTAGAGGGCATACCGCC